>NC_083637.1:25556006-25871006 GCF_963576545.1 Limanda limanda | reverse complement strand
CTCCCAGCTGCTGATGGACTGGGGGGGATACAGCCACACTTACGCCTCCTGCACGCTGCACCTGGCCGGGGAGGAGAGGTCGATGCAGCTCGCAGCCTACACGACCTTCACGGTGCTGTTCCACCTCAGCAGCTTCGCGCTCTGCCTCTTCATCCTGTGCTTCGCCTACCTGAAAGTTCTGCGAGTGGCCCGGTCCCACTGCAAGAGGATAGATGTGATCACAGTGCAGACCCTGCTGCTGCTGGTCGATATTCACCCCAGGTAAAGTCTACTGCTGATGGAGATTCAACTTTGAGGCTAAGGTCTTTCCCAGGGCATCTGTCAGTGACATTTTGTATCAAATTTCACAATTGCATGGGGAAAGTGAGGCTTAGAGGGCCGACGGTTTCATCTTTCATAGCCATCACTCTGTAGCCTTTTCCAATGATCCATGCTCCTATAGGCCACTTAGTCAGCAGAGTGTCTTGTTTTGACCTGTGTTCCCACAAATTAAAGTCGACCTTATTTTGAAAACCCAATGAACTCAGACTTTATGCAGGGGAACTCGAACCAGGGTTTATTTGATCATTTCATTCCAGCATGTCCATTGCCGACTCAATTCTCTATTTTGTGGTGCTACTGTATATCCTCTTTATATTCCATGGTCAAAACTTGTGTTGATCCAAACTTTTGCGGACTTCACTCAATCTTACCAGCACCATTTTTGGCCATGTGCACAAAACTGTAATTTCACCTGTTGTAAAGCAGTTTGACCAGATATGTTCCCAACTCAAAAATATAATAACTCCATAAATTCCATAAATCGAGCAACTATCTAATAGCATTGACAATACAAATCTTTCAAATATGTTATTACTTATATTATAACATTTTTTAAATATAGTATTTTATGTATAGCTTTAACTTTATTTCATATTTTGTAAATCATTTGATTGATTATTTCATTTTAATTTATAGAGTACATTATAAACTATACATTATAGATTATAAAATCAAATCAGAGAAGTCACAGTAATTCAAAACAGTATTTCCTAATTATATTATCCTCCCAGTGCCCTTCAGATCCCCCTCACCATTCCATTAGACTGTTAAGTTTAAATCCAGAGTAATAGCTATGGACCTTTCAGATTATATTTTGACATTTATGTGAGATGTAACATCACATGCTTGAACACAAATTATTACCAATGTGATCGATCAAATAAGTTGGTTCCTTGTGCTGGAGACACATGACAGTAATCCCAGATGTCCATTCGAATGCTTTGGGGTTCTGAATGTTCACACATGACACAGAGCCTGTTTTGTCAAGCTGTCAATTATGTTTAGAACTATATATGTTCATATTTATATATCATTTTTTTTATTTTTTGTTTGTGGGGTGAGACATTAATGAATCATTCTCTGTGTCTGTCAGTGTGAAGGAGAGATGTCTGGCAGAACAGAAGAAGAGGAGGCAGCGCGCCACTAAGAAAATTTGCATCTTCATCGGCTCCTTCATCCTCTGCTATTCACCCTATGTTATAACAAGGTAACACTCAGCACTGTGACTCACTGACTTCCTGTGAAACTTCTTTACCATCAGATGAGCTATTTGTACAACAATGACCTAAAAAAATCTATTATATGTCCTGCGTGTTTGATCATGGGTCTGACTGATATGTTCATCTTTGTAGTTTGTAAAGTTAAATCACCTCTCCAACTTAAAAATTCTCATAAAATAACCGTTGACAGAATGGGGAATATATAGTGTTATCCCCTGTTGAAGGTCAAAGGGCTTTGTTATTTGACTTATATTTATACTACTGTCTGATATTATAATGTTTTTCTTGGGAGACATGAGTGGATATGTCCACACTGAAGTCTCTGCCCAAGTTATTTACAGCATCATGAAAATTGACTATATCTCAATAAGGAGACGTAACTCACATTGTGGGTTTTTTGATGGCATAAGTCAAATGGGCTTCCATGATTAGGATTCAGGATTAACTTATGCTGCTTGTATTTCTCCTGCAGGTTGCTGGAGTTGTTGCCCTCCATGCACATCCCTCGGTACGTAGGTATCGCCACCAAATGTCTGTCCTATGCCAAGGCCTCCAGTGACCCGTTTGTCTACTGTCTGCTGCGGCATCAGTACAGGAAGGTGCTGGTCAGTGTCATCAGCCGGGTTCTGAGAAAGGATCGTTACTCGCTGTCTGCCCACAGCATTAGCAGCACACTGGACACCGCAGACGATTCCTGCATTGCTAGGATTACTTGAGCTCAATGTGCTCGTTTATAAGTGAGTCATTACCTTCATCACCTTCTACAGGAAGGTTCAGAGGTCAGGCACTTTAGAAATTTGCTGACCCGCCGATGGAAAGGGGTCAGTGCCTTGCTCAAGGACACTTGAGGGCAGAACCATGGGACTGTTCAAGCCAGTGTAGACTGTGAGACCTCTGATGTTTGCCAAAGGCCCTTCTCAGAGTGTTGTTTCCACATGGCTCATCACTTTACCTGCTGAGACAATCCCAAAGATACACCACATGAAAACCACAGCACTATGCTATCAATGGAAATGTATGTTTTAAATTATCTTAAATTTGTCAGGAGGTGGTCTTTTCAGTGCAAAACTGGGAGGGGAAATTATTGACTGTTTTGATGCTAATATTACATATTGTGACATTTTTTTGAAAGAAATGTGTGAGGATGTTTTATCATAGCAAAAAACACAGATTAAATAAAAAACTCCACTGCCACAGATACCCTGAGTCTGCTGTTTGAGTAAAGCATCATTAAATGTCTAATAATATAATGATACTGTTGGATGTATCTATTAAATATTATCTGACAGTTGTGATAAAACAGTGGTTTAGAATGTTTTGCTACATTAACTCTTATCAGATCATGTTCACATCCACGAAGTGTGAACAGTTCAAACAGATTTATCTCATTTGTAGTATTTTTTTTGGTGAAAAAAAAAAATTATATTTGAAAACACATTTTCCTAATTATTTTAACTGTCAACTTGTTCATCTCCCCACCCTATCAGTTTCAAGTGGTATTACACATGTCTACTGCTCTTTGCACCTTCAAAGTTTGAATCAACTGTAAAAATCACAATTTAAACTAGAAAGTCTCCCTATCTCTGCGAGCAGGCCATTCACACATATTTCTTGACCGGGTTAACTCAGACTCTGAACATGTGAAAACCTGTGCAGTGGGCCTCTTCTTATTTTAATTAAATGAATCCATCAATACTCTGGTGGCTCTGCAAACGTAGACACAATCTGACGTAAGCTAGTGCAATTGCAGAAGAAACAGAAGTGTGTTTGGTTGCTTAAAGATAGACGTATTACCTTGGCGCGGTAAATCGAGCCTTCATCTGTCAGTGACATTTTGTATCAAATTACACAATTGCATGGTGAAAGTGAAGCTTAGAGGGCCGAACGTTTCATCTTTCATAGCCATCACTCTGTAGCCTTTTCCAATGATCCATGCTCCTATGGGCCACTTAGTCAGCAGAGTCTTTTGTTTTGACCTGTGTTCCCACAAATTAAAGTCGACCTTATTTTGAAAACCCAATGAACTCAGACTTAATGCAGGGGAACTTGAACAAGGGTTTATTTGATCATTTCATTCCAGCATGTCCACTGCCGACTCAATTCTCTATTTCGTGGTGCTAATGTATATCCTCTATATATCCCATGGTCAAAACTTGTGTTGATCCAAACCTTTGCTGACTTCACTCAATCTTACCACCACCATGTTTGGCCATGTGCACAAAATTGTGATTTCACCTGTTGTAAAGCAATAACAATATAAATGCATATTAACACATTAAAACAACAATATAAATGTAACTTACAGTCCACGATTAAATCATAGATTGTCAAACAGCATATTTCACCTAACAAGGACATACAGTAAAGTGGCTCTTAAATTGTAAAATCCACATTTTCCTCATAATGATGAGATCAAGAAAAATAAAGTGTCTATTGTTACTTTAAATCCTCCGCTGACCCCTCAGGTTTATCTTGGGACCCTATGTAAGGTCCTGACCTCATGCTGAAGACTTAATCCCTGAAGTTGCCTAATGACATGATTACTATAAGAATACAAAGGGGAAGTGGCTCCGGTTTGAAGACCCACTAATTGTGCCCAAATCTATCCTTCCATTTAATTGGTGAAGATTTGTAAGTCAAACAATACAGGCATGAACTTGTTGCTCCTACTCTTATACGAGCCACGTTCCTTCCTCTCGTAACACCCCCACCTCCCCAACACACACACACACACACACACACACACGCACACGCACACACACACACACACACACACACACACACACACACACACACACACACACACACACGCACGCACGCACGCACGCACACACGCACACACACGCACGCACGCACACACACACACACACACACAACCTACGTGCAGTGAAATTTGATCGGCACTAGCTCGTAACACCGTGCGCCATAACCCTGGCGCGCCGCACTTTTTTCTCTTTTCTTTTTTTCTCGGGTCAGGGATGCTCCGCGCAGACAAAGGAAGGAGGTCGTCTCTCCGTGATGTGTAGGTGGTAATTATCAGGAGGGAAAAGTTGCTGCTTCAAACGCGCACTGCCACATCACACACCGAGCAGCTCCAGCATTGCCCGTCCTGCAACATGCATTTAGGACTTTTGGTGCTGTTCTTCTCCTGGTCGAGGAGCTGTTGGTGCGCCCCGCAGCAGCAGCAGCAGCAGCAGAGCTGTCACCCCGGAGACGAGCTTTTGGGTAAGACGACTTTAGCTTAAAATAACCTGCTCGTGGAAATATGCGCACTGAACCACCGCAAAGAGTGCATGCTGACGCGTCATGCGTAAAGCTTGGCTCAGTGAGGACATGTGAAACTACAAGAGGAACATTTGTAAACTTATTGCTGCACAACTTTGAATTAACCTTAACGCTTTGGTTTAGTGTATAAAAGTCTCTCCAGTCTCTGATCTACAGACTCTGGAGAGTTGACACATTACTGCTCACACAGTGTTGGTGACACAGTGTCACCGGATGTTTTTCCCGACGCAATCACATCAGCTTGGAGATGAGCAGTTAACAGTAAAAGCCAAGGACCCTTGACGTGTCCACAGCTCGTGAAGATGGCGCCTCCTAGCGTTGCATTTGTGGTCCATCGGTGTGTTTTTCATGTCTGTTGTTCGGCTTCTCTTTCTCAGGAAGGTGCACTAGCAACGTTTATGAAGAAAAACGTAAGTGGATTGACTTTTTTTTACCTTTTATGCAGCCTATTATAAATCACATGCATAAATGCACGGCTGTCTAAAACGTTACATGAGTGCACCTGTAGTTGAATTTTCAGGCCGTGAACCTGACCTTCAGGGTTGGAAGAAGAAAAAGAGTTTGAAATACCAAGTGCTGCTGCAAGATGAAACAGGCCTCCTCTCCAGGCAGCCAGTGTGAGGGGGGGACGCAGCTGCAGCGTCTCAGCTCTAACTGCAGGGCAACAGAATTTAGAGAGACAAAAAATATCTCACATTTTCAAACACCAGGTGCTACATCAGTCAGATCTAGCAGTTGTATAAAAGCTCATGATATTTTTATGATAGATTTTTATCCAGCACTTGGCCTAAAGAGACTCAGCTGTTTCCAGAAATTGTCCAACAGTAACATTCAGCTGTGTTTTATTGGGTAAAGGTTAAGTGAAAAGTGAAAAGTTGAGTTTCCACATCTTCTCGTCCTCTCTTTCCACAGCCACGTGTACAGAGTTAAACCTGGGCTACTGCAATGATATGGAATACTCAAGGTGGGTTATAGAGGTTGGTACTAATGTGTACAAAGAGAGCAGGGCCCACTAAAAACATTAACCCCACACATTTGAATCCATTTCAGCTGAATTTTCTTCATGAGCTCAATGATATCTGATTGTGGGTGTTGTATTTACACACTGCTGCTCCAGAACCATATTTCCAAACATCCTTGGCCACCGGACTCGCACGGATGCTGAATCAGGGTCAGAGTACCTCCTCCTCAGTGTCATCCACGGGCTGCTCAACGGCGAGTGCTCCCCCGAGATACGTCTCATAAGCTGCGCAGTGATCGCCTCGCCCTGCCGGGACGACAAGATGATCAAGCCGTGTCGCAGCACGTGTGAGACCTTGAGGAAGGACTGCAGCCACGCCTTTGAGGCCATCGATATGGCCTGGCCCTACTTTCTTGACTGTGACCGCTTCTTCGCCAGTGACCAAGAGGGCTGCTTCGACCCGCTGGCAGGAATGAGAGGTGAAGCTCACACTTTCTTTTGCACCGATGAACATCCTGTGAAACTAGCACACCTCTCCCTTCCCTCTCTAAACCCTGGTATCCCTCCTCCAGCCAGACAAGAGCTAGCAATGTCCAGCCTCTCTCCACAAGAACCCAGCACCATCATCCAGTTCACCTACACCTCCAATGCCCAGATGTACAGCTTACTGAAGAGAACCGCAGCCAAGTGTTCACATATCTCCCATGTGTACAGCATCGGACGCAGCACTGAGGGCAGGGATTTGCTGGCTATCGAGTTCACCAACAACCCTGGACAGCACGAGCTAAGTGAGTAAGAAACTGCAGCGGTCTTGTGATACACTCTCTCTGTTCAGTTCCCCTTGTTGTGTTTCAAAAGCTATCAAATATGTCCTCCTAATTTTCCATCGACATGTTTGGAGATACGATTTGAACCTGACATTGACATGGTAGCATCTTGAATAGTGGTTGTGGTGAAAGTGTGAGCAAACCGTTTCTGATTCTTTCTGACCCATCCTGCATTTATTTGTCTCAGTTGAATTGCTGGTGTTGAGGTGCTGTAAACAAGAACATGTGATCTCTAGATGGAATTTATAATTCAGGTTCTGCCTCCTTCACGTTCTGCCCAGGTGCTACCCCTCGCCTGACATTTCCCTATTGTTGAGAATGCATCTGAACTGCACAGTCTCTGCTGTGTTCTAATGTGAAAGGCAAACATTGCAGACATTTTTTGCGTTCATGATCTTCCTTTGGGGCCAAGCAGGTAGAAAACAATCGCATTATCTATAAATACAGCTCTTTGCTGGAAATAACACGGTGGGAGTGAATCAAAACAGTAGTTAAGGTGAAACTAAAACTAAAACAATGAGCTGAAATATACAGTAAACCTCAGTAGAGCTGAGCTGATCTGCACAGCTCATTGCTTCTGTCTTAGTTCCCACCAAGGGGCATCGGCGTGCATAGTTGTTGACCTGCTGGGGAACATGGTGGAGAAAGTAGCAGCTAAAGAGCCTCTGCAGCAGATAGAGACCAAACAGGAGGGGAAATTTGGTCTTACATTCACCAGGTAGCCAAAAACACTATTCTAAATGACAGCCCGAGGGTTACCGGTTCGAATCCCGGGCCTTTTCTTTTGTGGACTTTGCATGTTCTCCCAGTGTCTGTTTGGGTTTTCTTAGGCTTCCTCCCAAAATCCAAAGACATGCAGATTGGGGTTTTGTTAAATAGACAGTAGGGGTCAATGGTTACTTGTCTCTATGTTGGCCCTTTGATACGCTGGCGACCATGTCCGTCAAAGGATAAGTGGTATAGATAAGGAATGGATGGATTGATGAATGTCTGCCAGATGGGTCACAACCACTTTCTGAAAGGTTAATAAGTGGATATTGTTTGTATCCAAAATGAATTCATACAGATATAATCATGTCTGGTTCTATTCTGTGAACCGTAGCTGAGCCAGAGATCAAGTTGGTGGGAAACATGCACGGCAACGAGGTGCTGGGCCGTCAGCTGCTCATCTACATGGCTCAGTACCTGTGCTCAGAGTACATGCTGGGCAACCAGAGAATTCAGACCATCATCAACACAACCCGCATCCACATCCTGGCCTCCATGAACCCCGATGGCTATGAACTGGCCGCCGCAGAGGTAGAGGATAGCAATGACCCGGAGCTCAACAACCAGGAAGTAAATCGTGTTAACAGTTAAAGAAAGACAAACCGCCATTATCCGCTCTCTGTACTGTCCACTGAGCTTGCCGTGTGGGAGGAGGACTCAGGTACTCTGCTGTGTTCATAGTGCCGAGGGCTTTTGTCAACATAGAGGATGCCGATATTAAAACATTTGATTTACACATCGTACCATCTCATGTGGAAGGATGAGGAACAGCCTCTACTTCACCCTGTCCCTGTGCTCCATGTCCTTAATGACGGATCAAGATTGATGGTATCCTGGTGTAATTATTAAATTTGAGAAATTAATCCGTGATTCAGGAAAGTTGCTGAATCACTAGTCATGTATCGATTCGGCTTAAGTTTCCACAGAAGACAGTAAGAGTACCAAAGCCCTCCACCTTCTGTCTGTCTGTCCATCTGTCTGTCTGCCAATTCGTCACTCCATCCCTTTGTCTCTATAGTCTCACTAGTCTAGAACAGGTCCTTCCACTTGCATATAGTCTTCAACCAGCCAAAGGTCTGCACATAAGCAAAAATACAATTGAAATGATATAAAAGGGGGTCATTATTTCAACCAGAGTCTGCTAAAATCCTATTATTATTATTTTATAATTATTATTGTTATTATTATTATTATTATTATTATTATTATTATTATTATTATTATTATTATTATTATTAGCTCAGCGTATCCAGCTTAATATTATTCAATATTATACTTTATATTATATCGTACATGTACTGCTGTATATGTATGTTACACTGCATGAGCAACTGAGAGCAGTTTTCAGGTCATGGATTGAGACATTTATAACAACCTGTCACTGAGACACTAACAAGCTCTGCATGTTTACATTCTGTAGACTGATCATGTGTTTGCTCAAATGTGCGTCGCAGTCATTTGAAAAACTGACGCTTAAAACTCTGTGCTGGTCACATTGTGAAGTCCACAGCAATGAGGATCATCTGTCCATGTATGTAATGTGCAATCTAAACATCTGCACACAGCTACTTGTCATGTTTCACGGGTTTAAGTCGTTACAATGTATGTATTGTGAATCAGTCATGCAGATTGCACCTTCGTGACTGATTCACAATACATACATGGTTGTAAGTGTTAATGAAAGCGTGCAGCGTATTGAACTTTTTCATTACCATGGCTAAATTTGAAATGTGTGTGTGTTGTATGTAATATAGTACATTTTAGATACACTGAATGAATGTAAAAAATTTAATTAAAACCTAAAATTTTACATTTAGTTTACATTTGTATGTATATGGTAATATATACACATATTATATATATATATATATATATATATATATATATATATATATATATGTTTTTTGGTTGTTTGGGTAAATCAGAGATCTCCATTTCCTGATTTATTTTCCTCGTATCGTTGCATCAACTTTTCCTCATGACGGATATATGGTCTTGTCTACATGTTAACAATATTATTAACAAAGATAATCTTACATGCTCCTACCTATATTCCTGACTAATATTTATATATTTTCTTCATGTAATCACTGCTCCTACTAATGTCTACACATCATCAGGAATCTCGTCAGTCATGACACAGACGTCTGACCCTTTCTAATGCTACCAGTTGTTTGAACCGAAATGTTTCAGGGTCACTTGATGAATAGTTGGACCAGTGGTCGGGCCAACGCCCAGAACCTCGACCTGAACCGCAATTTTCCAGACCTCACCTCTGTCTTCTATCGGAATCGCCGCGGCAGGCACTACCGCATGGACCACACTCCAATCCCTGATGCCTACTGGTTTGGAAAGGTGAGGGAACATTGGTTTTATTTTAATGAATCACATTTGATAATCATGCATAGATGCTGCATTTCATCCTTGATCCCCAAACTGTCTGCTTTTGGGCTGTAGGTGGCACCAGAGACCTATGCAGTGATGAAGTGGATCAGGTCTCTGCCCTTCGTTCAGTCCGCCAGCCTCCACGGAGGAGACCTGGTGGTCTCTTATCCCTTCGACTTCTCTCGACATCCCCAAGAGGAGAAGATTTTCTCACCAACTCCAGACGAGCAGGTAGTCCATGGGCCCAGACCTGAAATTTCATATATCGGTACCATCTGGGTGGGCAAATTCTAGTTGCTATTTTTTAATTGTTATACATCCCTAGATTATGTTTTGATGCGATAACCCTTTCAGAGTGGCAGCTTATTAGTGGTTATTACCTCTTGAACAGAGAGACCTCTATCTTGCTAACGTGGAAAGATGAATTCTCCAGTCATGTATAACTGTACCATTCTACTATTATCTTGTCTCCATTGAAATAAACCCACCAATAAATACTTTGAATGGCCTCCTATGTACTGGAACAGTTCACATTATCAATTTTAGAAGGATATATAGTCTACTTTTGAGAAATTTGCAGTTTCAAATAATAATATTTAGTGTTTTTTTCTTCAAATACAATATTAAGTTACATTTAACTAAATAATTGTCCCTTAGTTTGTATGTAATCAACCTAGGCCACTAGGCCACAATAATTATGATGAAACTACATATGATACAGGCAAACAATGTTGTGGCATGTAAAATAGTTTTGTTTAATTTTTCTTATTACCAGTACTTCAAAACACACATTACATGTACATATCGTGAAATATTAGGTCCACACCCTCAATCTAGGACTCAGTCACCCTCACCATCATCTGAGTCAGTTAACTCGACAATGGGTTCTTCCTCACTGGGTTGATTAGAGCAGGTTTGCAGTTTGCACATATCTGTGCACTTCAGGCCATTGGTGAGACATGTGCACTCTGGCAGTTTGCATGACCTCTTGCACTTGCAGGTGAGCAACTGCAACACTGCATCGGGTGCTGGTGAGCCACTCATCCACTCAATCGCCAGCTTCCCATCATCATCTGTGGTCCACCCACTCTCCTTTGGATCCGGCACGGAGGGTTGGGTCTTCAGAGACCGCCTCCATATTGCAGCCTGATAGTTAGCAAGCATTGCATGCATGAAGAGGCAATCCTCACAAGGTGGGAGTTGACTGGACTCTACTTCGCCACGTCTAGCACAGAAGAGTTGGTGACGAAGGGTGTTCACATCTGTTGTGCGGGTAGAATGCACATACATACGGCATGTGATCTCTTGCAGCTTCTCAAAAAGCTCATCAGAAACATGCCAAGAACGTCCAAGCTCACTAAAGGCGTCTTGGTAGGCCTTGTCAGACTTCAGTAGCTTCAAGGCACATATCTTCCCACGGCCTGCAAAGGCACTGACTGTGTCACAACCAGTGAAGGCATGCATGCCAAGCAGGGCATCAGAGACACCACTTCCTAGCGATTGGCCTAGCTCGTTATGTCCAAGAACCTGGTCCTATTTTGGGTTCCACATTTCTGATAGATAGGACAGGGAATGTTCTTGTTGAATCCTAAGCATAGGACCAACACATCTGTGTCCTCAGCAGTAATGACAACTGCTTTGTAGCCAGACTCTGCTGCATCGAGAGCATGTAACAGCATGCGAGTGTCAGCTTCTTCCTGGGAAGATTTGAGCTCTGTTACCTCTTCCAATTGTTCTCTGTTGAGTTTGTAGCAGACTTCATCACATGTGACATACAACGTCTTGTTCTGGAGTTTTTCTCTGTGTTTGGGTCCCTTCCATTCATCGACCAAGAATTTGATAAGACTTGCTTTGTTTGGATTGTTGGATGTTGTGACCGGGTGCTATGTTCTTGAACTGAATGCCTCTCTCTGTACCCCTGTGGGCTCTTTCCGTGTCTTTTATGGATGTCTCCTTGTAGACATCAAAGACAACATCAATGCGTTGGCTCTTGGCTCCCTCATGGAGGACCTTGAATAGGGCTGATTCTGCCAGCTGTGCGAAAGTCTTGTCATCCCCTTTCATCTGCTGCACCAAGCTCATCCCATCGATGATGGTTGTTGAAGGTTCTGGGATAACATCTGCAGGGGCAACGCTTTTTTCCAGCTCTCTCGCTAGAGCAGCTTTATTGGTCTTGCGCAGAGATCCATCGCCATTGGCGAGGGCCCATGGAGATTCTGGGGTGACACTAGGTTGGAGTCATCACTGGAGCAATGGATGATGCACGTCATCCCTGCCTGCTTCTCAGGCACGCAGCTGGTTTCTTCCATCTTTCCTCAGGACTGAAACTTAAATTTTCTTTTCTCTGCTGTTAAAAGCTGAAAGTAAATGCTCAACTGCGCAAGATTGTGGTCAACCGAATACAACAATGTACATAAGTGTATATCAAGGCTGATCTTGGTTTTCAAGAATCAGATTTTCATAACTTGTATGAAAAATCTAAATTTATTATTTTCAATAGTTACAACATTTGACTTACACAAATAATGTAGTTAATGACCAAAATTATATCACTGTTAAGATGATATTAGCACGTTAGTGATTTGGGCGAATTTCGCTAAAGCACTGAACAGTGAAAACGGTAATATAGCCCTAAAATATGAAAAGCTGCTTTTGTGCAAGGGTTATCATATATTAATAGACTTATATCAGTCCTACAAACAACTTAGTATAGGTAAAGTTTTGCCCCCTCAGGTGGTACCAATATGTGGTCTGGCCCATGGACTAAGGTAGGAAAGGAGGATAAGTGAAGTTTTGTTGTCAGCTGGATAATATTCATTGTTTCACCACCTTGATGATGTCCCCTTGCTCAGCTCTTCAAGCAGCTGGCTCGCACCTATGCGGACGCCCACGCCACCATGTCAAATAATGACACAGAGAGGTGCGGAGCCTCCTTCTACCGAACCAGAGGCATCATCAACGGGGCGCTGTGGTACAGTTTTGCTGGTGGTGAGATGCAGAACTTTTCAAACTACAGACAGCACCACCTATTACATTCTCATTTCTCAAATGACCCCCCACATTACCTGTGAAGGACTCACTATGCACCTGTCATGCAGGCATGTCCGACTTCAACTACCTGCACACTAACTGTCTGGAGATCACCGTGGAGCTCGGCTGTGACAAATTCCCCTCGGAGGCCGAGCTTTACCCGGAGTGGAAGAGGAATAAGGAGGCTCTGCTCAGTTTTGTTGAGTCTGTAAGTGTCTGTTAGGAAGTCTTACTCAACTGGGGAAATAATTACTGATTTTGAAACTGCTAGCTGAGGCATGCATGTTTGAGAAAGTAAGTGTAAAGTAATATTTGTCAATTCAAAGTTTCTACTTTCAAAGATAAGAAAGAACATAAATAAATGAAATGTTATAAAAAGTAGGTTCTAGCATAGTAATAACAATTTTTAGTCTATGTGTGTAATGACTGTCCATGATGAATCTATGTAGCTGTATTACATATGGCTGTCCACTGAGCTGCATGTCTCTGACCAGGTCCATCGAGGGATAAAGGGAGTGGTTAAGGACCTTGACGGCAACGGGATAAAAGGTGCTACCATCTCTGTCAGGGGGATTAGGAAAGATGTCACCTCAGGTAAGTTTTAATATTTTAATTATTATTATTTTTTATCTGTTATAATCTTTATTCATTCTTTCTAACTAAGTCTCATCATTGTCAGCGCTGCCATAACAGTCAGGACAGCTCAGGTAAAAGATCAAACACTTCAGATAAACCCCTCAACACAGGAAGTAGATTCATTCATTCAATAAAAAATACTTTCAACGCTCAATGGACCCAAACGATTAAGGGACATTTTTTAAACGCTGAATTTAAACCGATCAATACAAAAATCAATCAATAACAAACATACTTTTATAAAGAGAGACGACATGACTGCTCCTATAAAGTGAAGCCAAATCATCTATATCGCCTCCTGGTGGCTGGCTACAGTAGAGGTCATAAACCCTGCCTCCTCAATGTTACTATATGGGTCATGGATCAAACTAAAAACATCTCAGCACATTCAATAATTTTGTCTCATAAATGGTTTTCTGTCATTTTAGTCTTAGTATCACACTAATGTAAATATTATGGTATTTGGATACATCTATTTATGTATGGCAGATTTTTTATTTCTCTTTTCTCCAGCTTTTAGGCATGCATATTGAAGCTGTTAATCAAAGGTTGCAAAAGTTGGATATTAGACATTTCATTGATTTTCTCCCGCAATCCTCTTTTACCACACTCTTCCATCACTGTCTTCCCTATTTGATTTGTATGACCGCCCATGTTTCACTGGCCCACCCTGTTCCATCTCTACACTCCCAGCTGAAGATGGAGACTACTGGCGGCTGCTGAACCCTGGTACTCACATCCTGACAGCCACAGCCAAGGGTTACTCCAGGGTCACAAAGAGGGTTCATCTGCCTCACAAACTGAACAAGGCCGGACGTGTTGACTTTGTGTTGGAGAAGGTTTGGATCTTCGTCTTCATTTTTGTGTTCAGTGATTACGATCATCAGACACACTTGCAGGGTCATTAGTTCACCACACGTGCTCTCCAACTTCATCTTCTCCCTCCTCCTGCCTTCAGGTTCCTGTGGAGCCCGATATCGACGACCACCTCTTCCCTACAGTAGACACGTGGGATCGATTTGACCCCTACAACCAGTTTGGGCGCAACAGCGAGCCAGACGTTCGCGAAGGAGAGATCGAGCGGGAGCAGAAGCCTTGGTGGTGGACCTACTTCTCCCAGTCTGGCATTTCACCCCCACCCTGGCTGCTGAGAAGTGTCTAAGCTCAGTGTCGGGTCAATGGAGATCCTAGCGTACCACTGCAGAGGGTGACTGGCAATGGATGGCGCCACATCCAGTCCCACCAGTATCCGCATCTATGTAGCAGGAGCTGTGACACTGAAATCAGCAGTACTTAAAAAGATTTCACCGCTTTCTGGAAGGATGTGAAGAGGCTTTTTACACCAGGCAACACATTTAATTCTGGTCTGTAGGTGTAGGAGTATTGGCCAATATTGCTTTGCAGCTACAATTATAATTTTTTTTTAATGGAACCACTGGGAGATAAATGAGTTATGCTCAATGATATGCCTTTAACGAAAATCTCTAAAATAATGTTATGCACGTATTTGGATATTGTGATTCTAGATTACAACGTCCTATGGGACGGCAGCTCTTTTAATTAGTTTGTTAATTTTTTTTATTAGGATGACAATTCTGTTCCGCAGGTAATTTACCTCCATTTTTTTTCCGTCACATGCAATGTATTATACAAGGCTGAATTTATGGACCACTAAGGGCATTTGATAATGAGCACCACATTTATGCTTGGGTTATCAGGAACCATGCACATTTGTAAACAATTGTACTGATTTGTAAATTCTTACTTTGTTTGTTTTCCACAAGCTTTCAAAATAAATATTTTCTGGCATTTTCTTTTCCTTTTTTAAATGTGTAAATGATTAGATCACATGTTGTCAGGGTTTAAAACAGGCTCTACTTCTTTTAAGGTGGTACTCAAAGATTTTACAGCGGTAAAGTGCATCCTATTCCTTAATGCAACTGTCCAATTCATCATTATGGCTGAGTAGCGGCCTCGTCTGAATCCATTTCAGGTTTTTCCTCTTCACCAGTGATGTTGCTACAGGATGCAAGATCAATGTGTCCTCCACTCTAATTGATCAGTGAACATGTATTTCAATGCTCTGTACAAATTTAGGGGGGTAGAAAGTACAGATATTTGCAGATGTATGTGTTAAGAGTAAAAGCACACGATACATACATCTACTGAAGTACAGATACATGAAACTGTGCTTTAGTACAGCAACTATGTAAAAGAACGTTACTTCCCACCACTGACTATTTTAAACAACTCAGTTTTTCAGCGGCTTTTGCAGCTCACTGTCACTAGATGGCGCCAGACACATTGTAATGACATATTGTATGCCAACGTCGTTACAGTCAATGGTCTAATAATTAAGAGATATTAATGTGAATTTGGGAGCTTTATTCATTCATGAATTTATATAGTACTGTTTTTCTTTTTCTTTTACAAACGCATTGGATGTCTTCTATTTTCGTCGTAACTTCTATTTTTGATTTTACAGCCAAATGCAGAATTTAAATCTCAAGTGAAATCACACAGTGGTTTTTAAGAAGTCACTGCTGCTGCCTCGTTTATATTCTCACATGGTAGACTTCATATCGCGGAGGAATTTATTTTTAAATGTGTCATTATATAGTGCTGGTGCCAGGGCGCGTACTGTACGTATCCTTGCGCTCTCACGGGGCGACAGGTGCATCATGTTTGTTGTTCTTGTCACTGACTCCACTACAAGATGGATGTGCTGCTGAGGGAGAAGTTATCCTGAAGGGAATGTCTGCTGCTACACTGCAGTCCTGCCTAACGCGAGAAGAAGGACTGACGGTTTTATGTAGTGTTTAATGTGAGGGTTTCTCCACATCAACCAACATGTCTGCCCTGCTGCCTTCACCTCTGAGGTAGGCCCTTCTCCTCCGGATTCTGACGTGCAGCTGCAGAAAGGGAGCAGCCCTGTGTTATTAGGACATGTTGACGTGTTCACGTGTACAAACAGTGTTAAGGAAGGAAAAGCACAGTGACTAATAACACGGACTATGGGTCAGTTGTTCCTCAGCGTGGCAGTGACCCATGGAAGTGAATGTAAACATGTGGACTGTGCAGCTGAAGGAAACACTGTCCTCACTGATGCTGTTATGTACACCTGCATGCTGACAATATGTTAAGAGCCAGAAAAGTACATTTAAAAAATGTTTAATGTTACTAAAAAATTAAGTTTTGTCAAATTATAAAAATGGCCTGACTGGCACCTTTTGTTTTTTCACTTTTTAGGGAACTTTATTTTGTTAAAAACTGGTATAAGATTTATTTTCTATGGTATTACCAGTTTATCAGAAACTGGTTGTGTCCGGGATGAATGTTTGTGTGCATTAGGTGCTTATTATTTATTTTAAAACTTTGAGTTTGTGGACTGCTACTGCAATACTTAACACAAAACCATGTTGATGCTGAAATGATATGTTTAAGTTAACCTAAATTTACAAAACAGGACCCGATTTTTCAAATACACATACCACACACAAGTTACCTTCTTGTTGTTATTTACTAAAAACTAATACGTGTCTCTAACAAATTCAGATGCACACAAGCCAATTATTATTTCAGAAATATTCAGAATTTCACTTGTTCCCATGTGGTAATTATCTTGTGCCAACAAGTTATTTATTGATAAATCTGGTAATAAATATTTTATCAAGTTTATAAAAAGGAATAGCTTAATACCATTTACTAGCAGTAATATTAGAAATAAAGCAGCCTCCTATTTTCCAGAATCCTCCAAGCTTCCTGGAGAAGTGAATTAGTGCTTTCAACCTGAGTGAATCCATGCACGTATGGCCTGAGGTACACTGTTAAATACAAAGTGAATAGCCATGATTACAGGCGGTGTAATAAGGATGATGGGCATACATTTAATCCTTGTTTGACTGTCTTCAGCGTCTGTTTCCTTAGTTCTACCAAGAATAATCCATGTGCCCCACCTGCATTTTACATCTCACCCAATTGTCACAGCTGGAGCAGAGCTGCACAGCAGTCTATCAATAATATCTGCTGGGGACTGGATCGCGTGCAACCTTTCCTAACCTCACAGTCCATCTGCTATCTGTTTCTAAAGCACACTGACCTGTGCTTGAACTAATGTAGGAGTGTATTAAGCCGCAGCACTATTCACATCCATAATCTACCCTGTAATTAGCTGCACTATATGGAGGCCCACGTGGTGTAGGCAGTCTGTGTTATGACATTTACACAGTTAACAAGGAAGCTAAAGTAGTTATTGACCTTGTTGGCTGGTCATATACGCTCAGCGGGTTTCATAACAACGAGCTTAATGCATGTCCACAGTCGGTGGAGTAATGTCTCCATTACAGGACCATGTTTCAGTCGACTAAACCGAATCCAGCACTAATGATACAACAATAACTGTTGGAAACTGAAAGGCTTTATTTTGTAATTAAGCCAATTCAGTGATTATCAGATGTTTGTTTAGGTCTAACATTATTTCTAACAGTATGCAGAAAAACACTAATTGCTGAATTCATGGATGCTTTTTGCCGGCGATATGCTCTGCCCAACTGCTTTGTTCTTTTTGTAATTTAAATACAGTTGGTGACAAAAGCTTAACGTAGAAACAGACAATTAAAACAGCAACTATCAGCCTGCATGGCTAATGTCCAAAGAAAGAAACTAGCAGTCCATATTCCATAGACCTCACACACTCATAGTTAACAGTTCTCTGTCTATCCAATATTCTCTCTTGTAGTCTTTTTACCAGCTCCATATAACATACTAAAGGGTCAACATTTCATGACAATCTTTTCATAATACCAATCTAAATCTTTTGTTCCAAAGTTTGTGTGTGTGTGTTTGTGTGTGTGTGTGTGTGTGTGTGTGTGTGTGTGTGTGTGTGTGTGTGTGTGTGTGTGTGTGTGTGTGTCTCACCTGTAATCAGAAGGGCACGTGTCTAACAAACACGCCAAACTCTGTTTGGAATTCCTGATATTTAATGTTTTATGAGTTAACCCTAAACCTAACCCATTGGGAGGACATAAAGTGGGAATGATAGAAGCACAATTTTCTGACTGTGCCATGATTTGGAACATGAAGGTGAAATAGTTGTTTAGCAGTCGCTGCTCGTACCTGTTTGTAAACTGTAAGCTGATTGTTATGTGTTAAAAGTTGAACTTTCCTCGATTATAATTGGTTGCTCACTGTTAAAATAATTTCCTCACCTTTTTATGTAAGTTGTCACATCTTTTTATTTTCTGCGTTGGTATAAGGTTATATTTCCTCTCCAGTGCTCTCTCTCCTTTCCTCCTCAGCTGTCCATCAGACTCAGACAGCCAACTTCCCCACAACTAATGTTATTTTTCTCTCTCTCCTACTCCAGTCTGATTCCTGGAAATATCACACAGAGTTGAGATCAAATTTGTGTGGTCCTTACTAAGACTAAAACTCTTTCTTCAAGATTTTATAATCTAAGCCAGACTAAGTTGCCTTTATACTGTTGCATTCATTTAGAACTGCAATCAAACATGGACATCATAAGTGTCCGGTATCACTGTCCTGTTTATTAAATTAATCCCGTCGAGCCAATCAGAACCAAGAACTCTCAGTTGCAGATTATCCATCCAGTATCGTTAAATATTTTGAGAAGTCGGTTTATGTCTTAACATATTGTTATCGAGTGGTGGGATGTGAAATAATGTTCCCACATTCAGTTGAAAAGTGTAACACATAAACCTCAAAAGTGATGGAAAATCATCTAAAAAGTCAGTCAGTGCAGGATTATGTTTCAAAACTGTGTATGTTTACAGAACATTTCCTTTCCCTCAGTTTTTTTTATTTCTTTGCTTATCAGAGGAAACACATGTTGCTTTGAAATTCTGTGTATTTAAATCTGAATAAAAATTTTTTTATATACTTTAAATTTAAACTAAAAGTAACTATTAAACATTTAAAATGAATCATAGGTCACCCCTGTTTTCTTGAAATAAACAAGGAAGAACCTGCACTTCTCATCCTTTAAGCAACCAAATCCCTCTTGTTTCATACGGTTATCTATTGTTTGGAACATGGTCTTCAACCAAGCAGAATATAATGTATGAATGCTACTTTCTTCAGTATCTCTATAATTGTGACTGACCTTAATGGGGCTGCTCAAATAAAAAAGAATCTAACTTCAAGAGACTTTTTGTGTTTTCTTGCAAAACTTTAGAAGGCCTTCTTCATGCCTCCTCCTTGAACCCTATCTACAGCTCATGGTTAAGCAAGAACAACTTGAGCATTTATGATACATTTGTAGATTTTCTTTTCGAAAAGCCCATTTTTGATCATGCTATAATTATCTTCTTTCCAGGGCTGTATGCTCCCAGATGTCTCCTCCTTATGTTCCTGGAGTGAGTTTCCATCTGGCAGCTCTCTCTCTCTCTCTCTCTCTCTCTCTCTCTCTCTCTCTCTCTCTCTCTCTCTCTCTCTCTCTCTCTTCTCTCTGTCTCTGGCCTCCCCAATGCACCATGTAGTCACTTTCAATCTGACTGCATCGGTTTCTCTAACATAACACTTTTTAACACTCTGCATATATAATGCAAATGCAAACCACTTTGCTCTAAACTTCCTCTATCATTCTGTTGTCCTCTCGCTCTGTCTCTCTCGCTCGCTTCCTCCCTTTGTCGGTCTGTCTTTCATTCCTGTAGCTATCTAGCTGCTCTGCCCCGGGAGTAGAGGCCTGCTCAATGTGGCAGAGATGATTTGTTTGCTTTGCAATTATTTTCCGTCAGTGGAGACAAATGGATTCATACGGCATAGAAAAACCCACACAGACAGGGCCGCGGCGATGAATGCAGTGGAAATCCCTAACAAGTTCTGCCCTGGAAAGATGGAGATGTGGAACACCGAGCACCTTGGGGAAAGAATTGATAGCTTTGTAAAAAAGAACTGCACGTGGCCTAACGCCAGCACTGCCCATTGAAATACACAACACATGAAAGAGCAGAGTTAATGTTTTAGGTGACAACTTGTATTGATGCAACAGTCACTAAATACAATGGTGGTCTTCTATTGACCCCAAGATAGGGCTGAGCTGTAAGTTAAACCACTTCACTCTAAATGTTTGTATGTATAAATGGTTTGGTGTGTAAAGGTCAACATCATGAAAAGAGTAATTACAAAATGCATAATAAATCACATCCAAATAATGCAGTGCACACCTGCTGCAGTTCATTGGACAGTTGTGAATTGAGGCGATTGGCTCTGTATCTCATAGAAAATCAGAAGTTCACATTAGGCAGAGGAAAGAGACCAGTTAGAACAGAGGAGTTTGTGCTGCTCAGTCTCTGAGAATCACATTTTAATTCAACCACACTTTGCTTTGAGGAAATCAATTTAAATCCAATAATCTCAAAGCTCCAGAACCCTGAAGGATTTTGTCTGTTAAGTCACAACACTTGATTTATGAGCGTATGCAAACATTTACTGACAATGGTTTCATTTGTTTTCTAAATAGTATCCACTTGTTTGCACTAGAGCCTGATTGTTTTACAGTTATTTCTGTGCTCTGGTCATGTCATATGGTAGTGATGGGGAAAGTTTTCTAAATTTTGACGATGTTCACATCTTTGATCCACTCATGACGATTGTATTGACAATACACTGCATTCATTGAATTTGGGTTAAATAACTTTGACTTTGCTGATGTGAGTCATCCTGGTTTACTTTTGCGAGCTGCTATATTGCAGCCAAGTTGGTTATATCAGAGCTCACAATCATGAGTTATATTTCCAACAATTAAACTGGTTACTATTTTAACTCTAATGTGAGTTGAAAGTGTCATTAGGTGAGGGTGAGTCAGGCTGCATCTTTCGGAGGACTCAGTCTGTGAAGGCCGTTCAAAGAGGAGATGGTCTGATCTTCAGAGGATATCTTGTTTGCATTTGTTCACAATTTCTGCAGTTCAGTAACCTGCATATTGAGATTGTTAGCTTCTTCACCACCATGCAATGAATCCTGGAATAGGCTGGTAGGAAGGATCCACTTGTTGAATCCATCGTTGTTCAAGAATGTAAGGACATCTATTTAAAGGAACCTTTGAAATGGTACAGTCTAGTCTCACTGTCATGATTCACAGGGGTTTTCAAATGCAACCTTCAAAGGATGCGGCTCCTGAATTGAGACACAGCTGTTGTCTTGGTTAAATGCTGAGCTAACTTGAAGCACAGCTGTGTATTCTTATTTAAATAGTAAATATTTGACTTTAGCTGAATGAATGTGTTTTAGTAAACTTATGGACTTGTGAGATGCATATAATCCAGGCAGTGGTTATATGTTTTTGGCAAAACCCCACAGTTGTGTACACATGTAATCTTTAGGAGACAGGGCCAGTTTATCATATTTTTTCTTATTAATGTAAAATAAGCAGTGGTTTTATAAATGCCTGAATACTCATGTTCAGTAGGTCTATATATTTTCACATTGAGCTGGTAGAATATGTAGCCAGAACTGAGTGGAGGGGAAGGGTCTCCCCATTTGCTGCTCGTGTGTGATGGACACAACTGGGCTGCAGACTTTTTCCTGTCTTTGCTGAACTTTCCAACTATCCACAGTTAAAGAGATTAACCTTTTCCTCCCAGCTCACGTCTCCTTTATTTTACTCTTGCCTCCTGTCTTCCTTTCCTCTTTATGACCCCGTCTCCCCTTTTTCAGTGTCTCTGTTGACTATCCCTTGTCCTGTCTCCCCCTCCTCCTCTTGTCTCCACTTCCCTCCCTCCTTTTATACGAAGGGCAGGTTCAGGGGTCACCAATTACTCTGAGAGGGCTGAGAAAGTTGTATGGGCTCTGCCCTCGGGGCTGCCATGTTGCATTATCATCAGGGAGATTGCAGGTATGCAGCAGCCACTGGCTGCCGGCACAACAACCACAACCTCAGCCCCAGCACCGGGCCGTATAGACTCGTCTAAGTTCAAAACCTCCTCATGCCTGAGCGGCTGGCCGGCTCCGAGTGAGCCCCCCTCTCTTACTGAGCTGCTGGGCAGAACTAATATGTATGTCTAGACTTCCTGGGAACCCCTCTACCTGAGAATATACAGCATGACAGCATATGTGCAGATTGTTCCGCTGCTTTTATACCGATACACGTCTTGAGTAAGAGTTCCATTCAAGTGAATGGGCAAAGAGGTCTCAGGCCTTTGTTCTCCACTGTATCTTAAAGTCTGGTCGTCACTGTGTGGAGTTAAGTGATTCCTGGATTTTACTGCTCCCAGCAAAGAAATAGTGTGGTACACAATCTCCTGTAAAACCGTAATGTGCCATCTTTTAGTTCAGTTTTTGAATGGATTAATTAAATAATTTATTAAATGTCATTAGCAAGCTTAGAGGTGTTGGTAGGTGGATTTTCTATAACCTTTTGGACAGAGCCAGTCATGTTTCCCCTTGTTTCCAGTCTTTTTCCTGAACTAAGCTCACGGTCTTCTGGCTGCTTCATATTTAACTGTTCTGTAATCAATAACATCCTTCATGGCCTTGCTGTGGAACCTTACTTTTAAGTTTATGAGTCGGCTGGACCGCTCTACAAATGTTATAATTGATCTGATGACAGAACCTGGCCGCAGCTCTGTCAAGTACACATCTAAGATCTGGGAACACTGGCATGATTGCCTTTTTTTAGCCCTTCTTTCCTTGTATTTTTCTATGTAATTTATTGTTTGTATGTATTGTTTTTTCTTTTTACCATGTGGGCCTTGAGCCTGTAATAAAGTTGATATATGTAGAGTAATCCAGGGTCATTTTATAGACAGTCTGCTTCAGCACTGTCCTAGTTTAGTGGCTGTTAAATCTCTCCCTGCTCAATCACTCCACCTTTTAAGAAATGTGATGGCGGTGAGGATGTTCAGTCTCCTCTTGCTTTGTGTTTTGCCTCCAGGCTCAACAGTCAGCCAAACAACAGCCAGCCTTTTTTACCACTCTCCTTATCCTGGCTGCCTCCACCACCTGGGTGCTGCCTCTGCACAAAGGTAAAAACAACATTAAGTTTGTTGGCGTCTTGATACAGACATTTCAAGCGACGGAGACCTGGTTCACTTCTTTCCAAACCCCATCAGCATCGATTGTCAGGCTCACAGAGAGGCCCGGCCCGGTGCTGCTGAGGCCGCGGCCAACAGAAGCTGTGCAGCCAGTTGGATTTGAAATGGCTCCTGAATAGAGAATCCCTGAGTGTGATTCAGTGTGCTCAGCCAAACCCTTGGTAATTGCAAAAACAGCACTTGGTCCACTAATAATGGGTGCGTGTCATCTCCAATCCCCAGTCTGCCTGTCTGTCCACGCCACAGAGGCAGCAATTACAGACTCTGGCCTGCCGCTGCTGGACGAGCACACAGTGAGGGCAGGGGAACAGTGGCCTGTGTGTATGTGTGTGTGGGGGCGGTAGGTGAAGGGATGCATTAGTAACTGAAGGAGGTGTATATGCTTCTCTCTCTCTCTGTTTGTGTGTGTAGTCCAGGTATTACTCGTGTTGTGGGGACTGCAATCTGTTGACACATTTTGGGGACACAAAACAAATCCTTAAATGTTAAGGTGAAGACACGTTTTAAGATTAGGCAGTTAGTAGGTATACTTCAGGTTAGAGTAAGTCTAAGGGAATTAGTTTGAAGTCAGTGTAATGTCCTCTGAAGTCCTGGAGACATGACTGTTTGTGTGGATTCTGGAAAGGGCAAACGCAGCTACGTTTAAGTTTATGAATTTAAAAAAATAAATGGATTCTCTCAACTTAGTGCGACAGCCACAAGTGGAAACCTGAATTGACCCAAATATTGAAACGGTATTAGTTTATTTCACACAACATAACTACAAAATAAAGAAATGTAGTAGCAGTGTTTTTTGAAGACCATACCCAAATATAACAGACAAATACAAAATACTCAAGACTTACAACTTCTAGAGACTTAAGGAAGTGATGAGTAAATAGTAATTTCGTTAAATGTACAAAATACTTTATGATGCTCCCATTGTTATTACCTCTTCCAAGAGGGTTATATGTTTCACCCTGACTGTTCTTTAACCAATATAAAACAACAATAACTG
Organism: Limanda limanda; assembly: GCF_963576545.1. Classification (NCBI taxonomy): domain Eukaryota; kingdom Metazoa; phylum Chordata; class Actinopteri; order Pleuronectiformes; family Pleuronectidae; genus Limanda; species Limanda limanda. The sequence continues at coordinate 25,846,524 of NC_083637.1, read as the reverse complement.
AACAGATCAACACAACACGTGGAAGGATGAGGTATGAGGGGTAGGGATTAAATGGTTTTATGATTAACACCGGTAAAATTCCTGACGATTAGTATTACCTTGTGAAATCTAAATTATCATTATAACCGAGTCTGATTACGATGTTAAGCTCATAATAAAAACTGTGTAGCATCAACGGTGTCACACACAGGCGCTGGCACAGCATGCAATGTGGGTTTGTCGTGTGCGTGTGTGAAGTTTATTTTGTGTTTGTTTGATTGGCCTGAGAGTTATGAGACACGTATTTAAAAATTGTCGCACGCATTGAAAAAAATAGTCCAACGCTGTCGCAGATGAAGCGATGTTCGCTTTATCATACACATAAATATGAATTAAGCAGATTTTTATGAAGATCAATTCTACGTATGTGTGATTAGAAAAGAGCAGAGGAGCAGAATAACTTGCACTAAGTTCACACATGTGACCCACATCTGTTTGTTTAATGACAGTACAAAAAGCACAAATCACATGATATCTGATCTTTTCAAATCAGATCTAGGCCACTTTCATACGTGGTTCTAAATCAGATACAGATAAAAACAAATGTTTAGTGCGACCTCAGTCTGAACAACCATGTGACCTGTATCGGAATTATATGCACATTTTATGTCACTTTAGATTGACATTCCTCATAATTTAACATGACGGACAGCTGCTATAGAGGTAGTCAGTGGAGGGACCGAGAGGTTTTAAACCTCATAATTACTTGGGATAACACGTCTGTACAAGCTGAACATGAGGGATCGTATCTTAGCAGGCTGAGTTCGAAAGCATAGAGAAAACAATTAAACTGTAAATGCTGACATCTGTGGCCTCCATGCTTATCACCTACTTGTTCACCTTGTTTAGTTCCGTACTCAGCGTTCTGGTTGTGACATCTTGTTGTTCTTCTGTGCATGTGGATCACATCAGGGCCATGACCCAGTCACATTTGAGGCTGATACTGGCCACAAAATTCAAGATTATAGCTACATAAAACCAAAAGGATTGCAGTGTGAATGTTGAACCACCCTGATACAGTGAAGACCATTTTTTACTGGTAATACATATATATTATGTCATTATAAACTTGGTGAAATTACTATAGTTTGTGAATCAGCAACTTTTGAACATTTATATCACAGTTTAACAATTTCGCGATAGTCAGAGAAGAAGTCATTAAACATTTGGGGCTGATCTGAATCCTGACACAGGATTTCTCTTTTTTCTTTCCTTAACATTTTGAGTTTTCAACACTATCGGCCTTGTCTTCGGGAATAGTTAATGGTCCTTGAAGAAAAAAATCAGGCACATGAAAGGAACAGATAACAATAGCGCGTGAAATTTGGTTCAGCTAGACTGAATTTAAGGGAACTGTTGGGCCTATTTGGATTTATGCATTCTGAGTGCCATCCTAGTTTTCTATGTATTTTTAGCAGTTCAGTTTCTTGACCACTGTGTCCAGATATGACGTTGAAAATAAGATAAAACCAATCCTAGCACTGAGTGAAAAATGCAGCATCTGGGAACTTAAACTGTTAATGTATCAGTTTTCTTCCTAAAGTTTAAACCTCTGTTTTTAAAGTTGTTTTTCTTTTTTGTCCTGTTCATCTAAGTGTGATAACTCTGTGCTTGTGTGAGCAGCACTCAGTTGGACATCTCTCTGAGTCACTTCCTTTACTAAACACTCTCATGGCTACCCATCCATGACTCCTACAATGGCCATCACGAGGATTTAATAAAACATCCACTGATCTTTCCTGTTATGCTGCTATTGTTTTATTTGATTTTCTCTACGGAGGCATGACGAACTGGTGTCATGGCGGACAATGGTATAGAGTCAGGTTCTGACCCCAAAACTAATTTGGCAGCTTAAGCTCTTTTAACAAGTGGCAGTTTCACCAGTACTCAGTTTGTTTATCCCTCGTTCTGCTCTCTTTCTATTTGTTTTCATTTCCTTTTTCTCTTTTGTGCAAACAGCTCAGACCCTCTAAAGTTGGAGGACTTTACACTTCGCTTGTTTTCACACACCCTCTCTCATCCTCTCTTTTGGAATCTGAAGCTCTATTTGTATTTTTCTCTTTCAGTCAAATCATTTGAAACTATCACATTTTATGAGATTTGACAGTTTTACCACCCATCTGTCACAATACTAGTGTTGTGTAATCAGTTCTTAAATCGAGAACCTTGTTAGTGGCTCATTTGTGTTTCTCACAAACTTGGAATTTCATTGCTGATGACTATGTAAAACAAAGTATCTGCTTTTGATTTGGTCGAACTGTTGTTGCCATTATTTTATATATACACTTAGTCTGGTTGCTGAGAAGTCAGAGGTCACAGCAGGGTAGCAATAAGTTTGAAATTGGACACAGCTCCATACCACCTCTCTGTGTGTGTATGTTGATTTCCTAAGGCAACTTATGTCGACACCTTCTAACAGACAGACAGACAGACAAATCATACTTAGTTTACTCGGTTCTCTATCAAGTTGCTAACTCTGCTGTTAGGTGTTGGGTAAGTAGTGAACAGTCGGCCTATTGCCTGATTGTACGGTCTGTAGAACCAAAACAATTAGCTGAACAAGCTATGGAAGGCTGCAAGTTAGAAGTTTCACTTTCACAGTCATTTGATCCACTTAACGTTAAACATTAAATGTTATTTAATAGGCTGCAGTAAACCATGTCATTTACTACATCTTATATACTGATCTGAATGGACAAATACTGCAGTGCCATTACTATAGCAGACAGTCTGAACTAGGACAGTGGTCAAAGAAACGCAGACACATGTGGGCAAGTATACACTTCCTCAAACTAACACTACATGCACATATTTTTTGATTTATGTGATAAAAAAAATGAAAGTTTGTTTTCCAATCTTTTTCTACAGAAGCAAAGGCCCTAAAGCCACAAGACCACTGAAACAAATGTAAAAACTGAGAATGCAAACTTATTCAAAGCTGTATTCTAGTATTAGTCATTGTGATTCGGAGGAGAAGTAAGCAAAGTTAATGAGGAGAAGATAAAGGGTGAAAGGATAATGCTGTTACGTGCTTCAGTGCAAACCAAATCAGGATTCACATTTTTAGAAGCATTTGGGAAATGGCATAAGGAGGGAATAGTGTTTGGCTGTTTACTCAGTTAATGTGATAATTTTATTTCCGGATTCCTCTGAAATCTCCTCACGGATGGACGGTCAGAAGATTCCCTGATTTTAAAGTGTGGTGGTGTAGTCAAATGGTGGAGTTGAAATGTCATTGAATTTAAATGTCAGGATGCCAAGTAAATATTGTCTCTACTTACATTGTACATAACTCATATCTTTTCCATCTCTCCCTACAGGCAGTGCGCTGACGTGGCTTTTGCACCAATCAGGTAAAACCTTTTTTATTAATTTTTTGTTTATCACTCTTATCCTATCCTCCACCTCTTGCCTTTTTAGTTTCCATCGAAAGTAGTGAAGTAAAATGCAATTCAATTAGGTAGCCGTTACCCTGAGGCCTTTTGTGTTCCCTCTCTTCCTGCTGCAGCTCGAGTCTGTCTGCCGTCTACTCCTTATGCAATGTAGGGAAGTGGACCATGCAATATTCTTACTATTACACATGGCTACCGAATAATAGGCCCACATGGGCTCAGGGGGGAAAAAACTGGAAAAGCAGAAGGTACTGACAGTCTTTTGCATTCACTTTGATTAATAAGTACAGAAGAGTTAATTAATCTTAATTAATCTTAACAGAAACTCTCTTAAATCACTTTTAACAAGTTAACAAAACGTGCAAAAATGTCTCCATTGTAAATAAGAGTCTTGGATATGTGGGATGAACCAGATATTAAGAAAGATATTAAACCGATTCGTCTTGATGAGGAGCGATGATGACACTGTTACACAAACAAGCAGACCAGAAACTCTAAGGATTGCTGCTTTTAATTGACAGTATTTTGCTGTATGAGTGCATCATAAGCTCTACCACATTGTCGCAAAGAAGCTTATGTTGTCAACCACAGTCATTATGAAATAAGTTTTTTATAAATCCAAATAAACTGTGTTGCAGAGTAAGAGGTCATAACTAGATTTCTAGTTTACTGTGAAAGGGTTGTGATTCAATAAAAAGCCCTGTGCACGGAACTGTACTTCAACGACATTGCTGGCTTTTAAAGCTATATTTATGGTCACAGCAGTTAAGGTTATGGTTAGGGAAATGATTGTTGTCTGGTTTAATACCGAAAACTAATGCTGACTTAAGACATAACAGGTTTATTTACATTTAAAAAAATCTGAACCTTTCCATAACCTTAACCAAAACACTGCTGTTTGTATTACATAACCACAGATGGTACCTTAACTGCGGCCCAGTGACTCTGCTGCTTAAAAAATTATAGCACTTCACAATTCATTCATAAAATATGTTCCCATTGAACATAACATCACAATTAGCTATTTGCTTCTGCAGTTTAGATGTACAGAATCATCTTGCACCTAACAAGGCCAATGCACTTAAAATAGATAAACTATAATAAACTCAGTGAATGTCCTTTTCTGCAATTCTGTGATGATGAATTAGGAGTCAGCTTACTCCAACTCCAGTTATTCAAGTGCATCTTAAATATAATCAAAACACAATATGGCATGATGCTGTGTGATATCGTCTGGTAAAACCGACACCATATTGTAAATCAAAATCTTTGCCGTAGGTATCTGTTGGGCTGTTTATAACCTTGTGTCTATTGTGAACAAACACTTACACAGCTGGGTTGATTTCTCAGGTTGTGTCATGACGTACAGTTTTGGTTTTTCAAAAAAGGCAGAGTTCAGTTACCTCTCTTTTTTATAGAGTAACATCTAGACTGCACTCTAACATTTCACATCATTTCATAACAGGAGTTCAGGAAAAGGCAACATTTTAACATCAATCTCACCCGGCCTCACTTCAACCTGTGTTTCCCTGAATGACATGTAAACTGGTGGCGTACTTTGGCAGGGCCACCATAACTCACTGAACAGACACTGAGATCAGTGGCCTCACTCTCTCTAAAGCCAAGCTTTTTGGTAATATTTCCTCAGGGAGAAAGAAAAAAAAAGCGGAAGAACACTTTAAAAGTCAGTGAGGAAGAGAGAGAATGAGGAAAAGCCCTGAAGGCAAATGGAAGGGAACAGCAGTGCCGTTAGACGGAGCTACTTTAGCTGTCATGCAAGAGTACGTGAACGCACCAGTGAACTCACACAGTCAGCATCACTGAACACACATACAGAGACAGCCACAGTGATGATGATGATGTTGCCTTAACCTCTCCTATTAAACTGTGTATTTAAAATAACAGCAGTGTCATTTACCCTTTTGAAGAGTTTTGTTACTGTTCAATTGCTTTTTATTTAAAACCCGTAAGTGATTTACAGCACCTACTGTGGGGATTTGTTAAGCCTTCAAATTTCATGTGTTATCTTTTAAACAGTCACATTGCAAAAGGTTATTACCTTTTATAGCCTTTGAGAAATAGAAAAACAACACAAGTGCATGATTTACTTATTAACGTGATGTGACGTGGAGAAGTAACTGGCCCCGAAACCATGCAATCTGCTCGGTAGTTAGAAGTCAACCGACAAGTCAAACCAAATGGCTTAAACTCTCCGGAGATATTTGGTTTGTCAGAGCTGATTAGACCCAGGGAGGCGTAAGCAGACACTCTGGGATAACACGTGGTGGCGTTGAGTTTAGCCGTTGGCCTGTTTACTGGACGATGTGTTAGGACAGGGAGAATGAAGCGGAGAACTCGTACGGATGGAGATGATGATGGTTGATTTCTCTCACACAAGTCTCTCTGTCTCTCTCTTCTCTCACCGTATTCAATGACACTTTCCATTTGATTTCTCGGCCAAATCTTATTATGTGGTAATTGTGTTTGCTTGTGCAGGCATGCGTGAATCTTTAGTTTCGATGTGTGTACACAAGCACATTTGTTATAATGGCTGGATGTAAGGGACACATTGCATATTTACATAGGGCAGAGAGAGGGAGACGCTTCTCTGCGAATGTGTGCGCTGCCGAGAAACACTATGGAGCTTTCTGTCACAGCTTATCACACCACAAGATCACACAACACGATGTGACAGTGCACAGTGCAGCTCAGCAAGTGGCGCTGGGATTTTAATTGATGTTAAAACCACCAAGTACTCAAAGCGCTGATGGGTACCGTGTATCCAGAGATGAAAAGTGAGAGAAATGGTTTCTGGAATACGGGATGATTCTGAAGCAAGGCAAGCAAACTACAAAAGAAAAAAAAGATTGAATTAAACATGAAAATACAACACTGACTTGACGATGTGTCCAGCACAAGGTGTTTATTTATTGTGAAAAAGGAGAACCTCTCGGGAGGGCTGTGTTTTCATCAGTGAAACGTCTTTTTAGGACATTTGGTCACAATTTTGGTTAAACTAACAGTATATTTAAAAAAATCCATCTCAGAGAGGTGGTGCAAGAGTTATGCAAATGACAAAGGCTACTGGCTGTTTACTATAGAGTTCAAATGGGCTAACTGATCTGGAGTATTCTAATACAACAAACATTTATTTTGCATATTGATTTAGACCTGCATCTTAATAAATACAAATGAATTCACAGGAACAAAAAGTCCATACCTTGCAATGTGATGGGGGAATATTTTTTCTATAGCTGCACCGTAGGTTTGCCCTGAAGTGTTAAACATGTAAAAATGTTAATTAAACAAATGGGACTGAAAATGTCATATGAAGTAATAAATTAACATGTTTGGCCCATAGCAATAGTTGCAATTGGTTTAAATTGGCAACAGGGTTTTGGTGAATGTCTTTTTTGAGCATTAAGTATTACGTGTATATTTACAACTTAAACATCTGCAGCTCATTCAATCGGTTTTAGACATTTTATCATGAAGCAGGAGCATTCGGATTGTTTTCATCCATCACAGTGTTGTTCCCCTCAGCCTCCGAACTAGTTAAAGCCAAATCCTCTGCATATGACCCTCCTTAATCTTGTATTAGGCCAAAGTGATCCTCTGTTAGCTCAGTGCATTGAGCTTATTACATGATGATGAATCTCTCACACTGAGTTAAGTCATTTGGATTGGAAATAATACAGAGGTGCACTGGGGGAAATTAGCGTAGCTTTAACTTGGCCTACCATAGCTTAGCCTGGCGGTGCTATTGAAATAGCACCTTTTAGGCTGACAACAAAGCTAATATTAGCTTAGCATTAGCAAACAGGGGGCTTAATCAGGCTGCTGGGCTGTCAGAACGTATAACCACATGCTTCCAAGGGTCCCTTTGGAGTTATAATCCTGGGTCTCGGCAGGCGATGACCTCATGGGCTGAACTGGTGCCTGTGGGAGGATTGGGGAAGCTGTGTGTGTCTCGCAGGCCACTCACTGGGATTTGTCTGTGTGTGTGTGTGTGTGTGTCTGTATGTTCTTTATGGCCAATTGTTTTATTGAGTCATACGACACAGAGAGACTCTCCTGACACCGTCAAGTTGAACTTTACAAACGGGCACCAGAGTAGAAATCCAGCTGTTTTGTTTGGGCATTTTTGTGCAGTCTCTCATGGAGCTGCAGTGTGTGTAGGCCTCAGGTTACGAGACCAATGATATTTCAATTGTGTCCATGCCACTTTGCATTAACAGCATGCCTTGTTTTTTCTAATGGCTCAGAGATAATTGAAAAGGTTAACCTGTCAGTTTTATCTTATGTTATTTGTCTTTCCTTAGACTAGAATAGTGGTTAAGGACATCGCTGATTGGCAACATGGCACACTCACTTGAGTCAACTATGACCAAAAGGCCATGTTGTACACTCATAAATGATGATTTGAAGCACAATGTAGCCCGGGAGCAGAGGTACGTCAGTATCCAGCAGCAAGAGAGAAAATTGTATTCCTACCCATTAAATATATTTGTGCTTGACCTGTATCAGTGGAGAAAATGAATCACTGGCCTTTCCCCGTGATCCATCATTATGGGTTTGTAGAATGATAATCTAAGCAGGCCTTTAGTCCAGGCAGACCACCCCCTCTATGAGAATCAAGATCCAAGAGAGTGGGGCTTTGGGGTTAAAATAACTCCACATCTTTACACGGAAAGCTTTGGAAATTGGAAGTCAGTTGACTGAGTTAAATGCACACACACACACGCACACACAAATACACGCACATACACACAGACGGTGAGGCGAGGGACTCTGGAGGCAGATTGCTTTGCTGTCAGTGTAGGAGACTGTCAATAGCTCCAGCCAGCCATGGGCATCATCAGCCAGAAAGACCCAGGACTCACTGGCTCCACTCCACAGCAGAGGCAACCTGTCAACGTGATGCAGAAGGCCTTAGGCTTCAGAAGTTAAGAGTCTTTATGAAACATGCGGTACAGAGAGACCTGATGGTCACTGGACTGGTATGCAGAGAGGCTGAAGCCAAGTCATACCAGAGATATCCACTTAGCTGAAATCTACGACTGAGTGAGAGAAAAGCTATATGTGGAGAGTTGATGCCCTGATAACTTATTTTTCTCATCCCGAAACCACTTATAGACATATATAAAAGTTAAATATGAAATTGCCAATGATTCCGCAAATTTGACACACTAACTGACTCTAGCCAACATATAAATTATGTATATTTTTGTAACTGGTTCAGTTCATTATTAGTATTTAAAGCATTGCAACATAATAAATTATAATTATATGGCAGGCCAGAGTTTTAGGGTATTTAGGACTATTTAAAACATACTGTAGCCCTGAAATTAGAAACATATTAAAGGTTCGGTGTTTAGAATTCAGTGACCTCTAGAGGTGAAGTTGAATGTTGAAGCTTAATACCCCTCACCTCACACTCTTCCTCAAAACATGAAAGAGAACCTATGTAAGCCTTCAGTTGTCATAATAACTAAATGTTTTTAGTTTGTCCAGTCTGGGCTACAATAAAAAAAAATGGCGGCCTTCGTAGAGAGGACCCGCTCCCGATGTACTGTACATATAAAGGGGAAATTTCAGGCTAGAGAAAACAACAATTCATTCAATTTAGATGATTACACACTATTGAAAATATTAGTAGGATTATTCAATATTCAGTTTCTGCCGATAGATCCCTTCCACATAAATAATACAAACTGAACCTTTAAGGCTAAAATGACATACTTCACTATAAATCTTGTTTTTGTTCAGATCTCACAAAGGTTTTGGCATGTTGTCGTATTCTAATAACAAATCATCTTCTTAAAGTTGGAGGCAAAAATCCACAAGTTTTTGATTTAGACATATTTCCATTTACTTCTCTTTTAGTAGCTATTCTTACAGCTAAATAATAATGATGGATGGAAGGCCGTCACTTTGCCTCCTGCGCCGCTGGACTCGGATACCTACACCTTTAAGCTGTGCCATGTTAGTGTGCGTGTGTGTGTGTCCATGCTCGCTCTAGCCCCCTGGATGTGTGTGTCCATCCTCTCTCCATGAGAACCGGCCCTCTGGCCTTCCAGCTGAGTTCACAGATCCAAAGTCGAGTTAATCTCGTTTTACCTTTAGCCCCAAAAACAACACAGAAGTAATCCAGGAACAGCTGTAATCAAGCATGAAACCACTGATGGCTGCATGCTAGCTGGGGTCAGGGAGCACAACAGGAAGAGACCTCGAGAGAACTCTGGGATATTGAACTAATAGTCAAACATTATTTGGAAGTGGCATTGATACATGCTCTGTCATGTTGGTATAATGTGGTGCTCTACAGAGACCTGACTATATATTTTCGAGTTTGTGATGACTTTTATGATCTCCTCCTTTCTGAAAGACTTTTTGAGGTAAAAACATAATTTGATCCTGCATGTAACGGCTATTTTCTAACCGGCCTTTCTCTGTTATGCTGTTGTATTCCTTATTGGCATCTCATGTCACATTACAAATTACGAGTGTGCTGTTTCGGGCAACAGGTCGAAGAATCTCTCCGGTTGATATTGTCTGTCTGAAGTGCTTTGGACCGCTGTCTGTGAATATCTGTCTCAACACACTCGGAACAATTATATAAGAAGGTTTGGGACACAGAGACAGAAGGAGAGGCGAGGCAAGAGACGGAGAGAGGAAAGGGTACAAACAGATGAATAAATGAGTTAAGTGGAGAGAAGGGAATTTGTGCTTTCACCGCCACCCCCAGCCCCCTCACCCTCTCCGCCTCCTGTTGGACAGTCGAATGTGTGCTAGCTATAAGTGCTCTCCCCTTTCCCCTCTCGCCTCACTGCCCCTCCACTCTTTTCCCAATAGAAATTGCTCCATGGCATTAAATATGTAAAATTAGCATTTTAAGTAGAACACATTTCTGTGTCGCGCCCTGCTCTCACTACCCCCCCACCCCCACCCCCCTCTGCCTGCCGCCCAGCCCTGAGCACATAAGCCACACAAACTCATGCATGCATATGATATGCATTTGGTCATCGCCATGGTAACACTGGTGGGGGGAAGGGAGGGGCTCAAAGATAGAAGGATGAAAAGGTGTAGTCATTGAGAGTGTATCAGATTGTATTTATTTTTTATTTAGTGAGTTTATTTAGGGGGTAAGTCACACCAGCACCTTTTAATGTGAAGAACAGAGGATCCAGGAAACACTTCCCACTCTGCTCTGCCTGCATGCAGACTCACAAGTACTCTGACACTTATCTGTTCTCTTTCTGAATATTGTATTACCTTGTATTGAAATTATTAAGATCCTTGGAGAAAGATCTTGAAACCAAGTCTCTCGAAGTTACAGAATTCCCATCTTTGAGGACATGTATAGTTGTTAGTAGAGGAAACACACACGCACGCACACACACACACACGCACACGCACATACACACACACACACGCACACACACACATACACACACACACCAAACACACACACAAAATGATCCATTAACCTCTGCCCTCACAATTCAAAGTCAAAAGGGTACAACTGTCTATGGAGACAAGTGGCCTTTGGTATCCCAACACTCCCAAGTCCACCTCTAATTCTACTAACACCTATAGTTCAACAGTAATGCACAGTGACTGACTTTATACTATATGTGCACTGAGTGCCCGTGGGCCACTTCACTCCGTTATCTTATGTCGAACAGAAACATTCGTATGGAATATAAAAGATGAATGGCCTACTGCAGTAAAGATTACTTTAACTAATGAATCAGTTAGTCTACAACATGTCACAACATAAAGAACGGTCTACAATCCAAATTCATTGAATTTATTATTATATAAAACTGAAATCACAAAACCTCAAATGAGAAGCTGGAACTTGACTGTTGGACATTTTTCCAAAATCATGAATTGAATCAATTATTATTATTAATAAGATAATTGACCTTTAACATCCTTGAAATTAATCAATAATAATGCTCAATTGGGAAATAAGTTCACTGTAAGAAGAATATAAAATGATAAAATGAATGGTTGTGTACATAGAATGCATAATATCCTCACAAATGTTCCTCTAAACACAACCAAATTAATGTTTTGATGGACAGTCGTTTAATTCAGACAATTTCTCCAAAGCATACTTTGGGCCTGAGGTATAAGTGATGCATAGACATAAATGCTCACTGGCAATAGAGTTACTTTCAACACAGAAAATTGTTTTCATGAATATGTGCTGTGCTGCGAGACTATCTTCACTTGCATGTAGTAGCGAGTGATGTTGATAAAAAATGGCAGAATACCAAAGAGGAACGTAACATTTTAATTTCCGGGCTTTAAGCTGGTTTTATTCAATTTATCTTGTGGAAAATACGTTTAGCCTGATGACTTCACTCAGGGTTCCCCTGTGCAATCTAAAAGCTATTTCACAGGCAGTGCAATAAAAGCAAATCCTTCAGTGAGAACAGTCTAAGTGGAGCGGACATGACACTGGTGTTCAGTGTCTTATATGACGACAGATGAGAGAATTAATAAAAAATAATTTCCATTGGTGAATTATAAGCCTGTTTTAGACATGAACTGAGCATGCAGGAGGCAGGACATGACGTTTAAAGTCTGTTGAGGAAATTACATGTCTTTGTTTACTGCACATCAAAACCGCTCTGGCCCTTGTCATAAAAAGCTCTGGAATCTCGTTGTCTCTCCACTCGCTCGCTGTGACTCCTCCGGACTATATCCTGCTGTAATCTCATATTGGCTCATTCATAGAAACAGTTAGCTGTATAAAGCTAGGTGTTTTGTTGCTGTTGTCGCTCAGGACAATCAGAAGATGATCACCTCACAACTATCAGTACAGATTATATTCCATCAGGGCGATATTATCAGGATAAAAATGAGCTCTGTAAGATCAATAGGCTGTTGAGCACCATTAAACTCTATGAGGGGATTGTGCATAATTAACAGCTTTAGCATTTTTGTTTTTTATAACCGGGACAGAGACAGAGAGAAAGTTTGAATTTGGCTCATAATATGAAAGTAATGAAGTTTGTTTTAGGTGATGAATCATTTTTCTTCATCTTGTGGTTATGTCAAAATCATGTTCACAAACAGATATTCATTTTTTAAATGGAGCATATGGTTAACAAATACTAAAAATCAGTAATTTGACCTGTTAATTGACCCTTCACACCTTGGACATGTTTGACTTGTCATAGTAGTAGAATATGAAATTAACCATGGCTCCATGACATCGTTGGGATCTCCAGCAATAACAAGAACTGAAACGATGCAGCAAACTGGAATTGAGTCATTGTTTGTGTTCCTATTTACTCTTGTGCTTTTTCTGTTAAAACATTTTAAAATGTCATAATCCAAATGTATCGGATAGATGGGTATCTGTATCCACAAACTGAGATTAACAGGCCAATGGTGGATTTTAAACATGTGAAGCTCATGTAACAAGATCTGAGCAACTGAGCAATTTTCCAGTAGAACATCATAATTATGATGTTTCATTAGTGTAGAAACTTTCATGGGTACAGTCGGTGTCTCATGGTAAATTGATTTGAATGCAATATTTATGTGGGTGACACTTTGCACTCATCACATCATCGTATGTGGCTTTATTGATGCTTGAGCAGGCGCAGCCTGGGATGTGTAAGGATACTGGTTCATGATGTGTGGCATCACATATTTATCAAATCAGGAGATTTCTCAGGAGAGTCTGATTATATTGTGTTCCAATGGGTGGCACTACCCACAACCATATGATGTCTTTTTTACATTTGTCTTGACTATCCAGGAGGTTTGATGAAGGCAAACTGAATTGACTGCATTTCAATCTAAATGAAAAAAATCGGTTTCCGGTAATTTAAGATAAATACTTTATTACTTACTTATTTAAGATAACTGGGCAAAATGTTAAAAAATGTTACCAAGATAAAAAGTTTTATACGATTGATTATTGTGAAAATAAATGTCAAATGATTATTTTTTTTAGTTTAAAGACGTTAAAGATATTAGAGCGAAGGTTTGTTGTACTACTCACCACTATGCCGATCGAGGGGTGGGTGAAGTGTTTGAGTCCACAAAACACTGCTGGAGTTTCAGGGGCAAATAGTGTAGCAGCCGAATCTAATACATCTGAAGATATTAGGGACTTATCTTCAGACGTAAAAGAAAAATAGAAAAAAAAACATAACGTACCTCCATACTGCTCCTGTGGTGTCATCCAAGTGTCCACAAGCCCCGACCTTCATATTTGACTCTAAATGAGGTAATTTACATTGTGTTTTGAAGCCTTAATGTACGCTGATATCTTTTGACAAGGTGCATTCAGGGACCGTCAGAAACGTTCACTAGCTTAGCCACTTCTGGGGGACTTTTAGACGTACAATGCGGTGGAAATGACCTTGTAGCGAGTCAAATATAAATGTCTGGGCTTGCAGATACTTAAATGACACCAAGTATTACTTTTTTACACTTGCCAGCACAGTTCCTGTATTTACAAATAGTTTAATTGTAAAAAAGACAGAAAAAACTGAATGCTGCAGTAAAAACCTAGCGATGCAGTGACACAAGTGTTTATGATCATTTTAGTTAATATTTATTGTGGTATAATTTAACTGCATTATTTTAGAGTTGTAAAACTGTCAACCCTTCTGTCTGGTTGGGCTAAATCGTGACTTCAAAGGTTTCTGAAAGTAACAGAAGTCCACTTCCTGCTTAGTGGGTAAGGAGCAGAAAGCAACTGAAGACTGAGGGGTGGGTGTGAAGTAATTGTATGCTCCTTTGTGTAACCTACACACAACAACACACACAAACACACATCGCCATGTGTTTCTGTTTTATCCTGTGTGTGTGTGTGTGTGTGTGTGTGTATGTGTGTGCGTGCGGGCTATGGCCTCCAGCTTGACTCTCCATCTTGTCTTGGTTTGTATGGAAACCAGCTTTACAAACCTAGACAAGATCATTACAGCATCATTCATTAGAGTCATCGTTTAACTTCAGATCTGCCCTCTGTCCAGCTCCGCACCCCTCGCAGGACCTCTGTCTCGCTCCTACACACATACTAACAAACACACTGACACATACAAACACACTGACAAACACACACACACTCAGGCCTCAGTCAGTGCTCTGTATGTTTTTTTGTGCCTTAATGCTGTATTTCTTAATCATCTGCCTTTTCTCTCTAATGCTGTTCCCGTTTCACTCCAAATCCTTCCATTTTGAAAGAAACCAACTTTCCTTCCAGCGGCGAGAAAACCTCAAAATAAACTTTGGCAGGCCTTTCCGTCCCAAGCGCCCACATAATCAATCATAACCAGCCCGTACAAATTCATCAGCTTGGATCCATTTTGCTGTAGTTAGAGATCAAAAGGTTGCAGGTTGACTATAGGAAGTCCAGGTACTAACCCAGACTAATTTATCTAACATGGGAGAGATTTAGGCCCCTGAGGAGATGGGGACATGGTTTTTCTCCATCACGTCGAATATCCTCGATGGGGCTCGAGGGCACTTAGTCCTACCGCAGCATATCCTGTACAGCGTTTAACATTCCATTGATCAGATTAATTGCAGTTGATTGTGTCCTGTTTGAGGAAGCGTGTGAAAGTACACATTTAACTGAAATCATTTCTCAAGCAAAAGACAAAACTTTGTTTTTCGGACCTTTGGTTGTGGTGTACCGGTGATTAGATGAAATCCAAATGTTTCTATTTCTTTCAGATTTGAAACCTTGTAACTAGCACTATTTAAAAAGTTGCTGACAGTTTATTAGCCTGTTCAATATGTTTTTATTTTATTTTTTTATTTTAAACACAGCTGCCACCTATTCACTCTGCTCTGTTGGTACCACAACTTGGCAAAAAGTAAACAGTTTCACTCTCTTTCATTCGCTATTTTTCCTGCTAGTTTGCCAGACTCTTTTAGCCTTTAATTGAATTTGTCATTTTGTGGGTCTCTCAACTTTCTCTCTCTCTCTCTCTTTCCCTCTCTCACTCACACACACACACACAAATATGTTTCTCTGCAATTATGAATAATTGTGACTGTTGAAATTTGTGTGAGCCTAGAATTCCCTGGTTCTCCTCACTGCTCGAGGGGGCAGTCACCTCTGCTGCATTTGTGTGTGTGCCTGTGCAACACACACGTGCGCGTGCACACACACACACACACACACACATTTACACACTTCACACATTCAGTGAAAGGGCAACATTCAGGAAGTGGCAGCGCTTTGAAGACGGCAATTCATGTTTCCAAGCGTGGAGCACTTATTGGAGGTCAGACTGAGGGTCTGTTAGGCCTCTCATATTCATTACGGAGGGTGAGAGGCGAGAGATCGAGGGAACAACAATACCCCCTAGTTACTATGACCCCTGGACCCAGGATGTTTTTTTGTTGGTTTTTGGTTGTTAACTCCTAAGGCCTTGACTTCAGTGATTATGTTCTGCAATTTATATTGGGTTAGTTCACGCTGCTCTGACGGAGAAGGCAAGCAGGGCTCGGGAGGAGCGATTACTGAAAATACTCATCACTGCTCTGTATGTTCAGATCGTGATCCCTGTATGAAACTAATATTAGAAAGAGTACGGTACGGTATTTTAGAAACAGAAGAAGGCCAGAGGCTACAGCCAGGAACATTTGAAAGACAGTGGTGAAAATCAGGTTGATGATTATTATCCAGACATTGAGGGGGAAAGCAATTTCAATTTACTGCCCTGAGGATTAATGCCAGTGAGTATTTCCTCAGTGTGCTTTGTATGACTGTGAATATCTTTTAGGCTGTTCAAATATACCATTACTATGGAGTCAAATATATCTCCAAGAGCCTTTTTCGTTTCTGTTACAAGCTGGCGAACATGCCAAAACATGCAACGCTCAATCTCTCATAGTCACAGAAACTTAGAAATACATACATCAGATCAAACACACACACACACACCTCCTGAGCCTCTCGGGGGGCGATATCCTACACCACAGGCCAAAGCACATATCCTCACTGATGCAGTATCGCCCCCAAACCCTTGACACGCACACTACCTGGAGTGTGTGTGCGTGTGTATTTTAAACAGACACGTCAGTTTAGACTAAGGTGATTGGCTCGCTCCGACCCAGCTCCGGCCCCGCGGGGGTATCCCAGTGTCCCGCTGTCCCGATGTGGGAAAGCAGAGTGTTGGATGGGGTATCCCATAGCGCCGGCCTGGCTCCTGGGCAGCAGACAGCTAAATCAGTCACAGATTGGATTATGAGCGGCGAGTTATGAATACATCTTTCTTAGATTGCACACAGGAAAACACAAGTACTCGTGAATGTGGCAAGGCTATTTATTATGACTCCTAATACAACATAGACATAACATAGAAGCCAAAATTAGCTCTACTGGTCTTTTTAAAAATGTGGGTTATGTACCTATTTCTCACTTTTTTTTTTTTCTTTCTTTGAACTGTTTTTCTTTCTTTCTCTCCTTGGCAATTTTCTTTCCCTCTTCTCCTCTCTTTCTGTATCTTTCTCTCTTCCCTTCCTCTTCTCCTGCTTTCCTCTCAGCCCTTAGGTCATAGACTCAGTTTCAAAGTGTTGATCCTCATCTGAAATCTATTGCAATCAGCGCAACACTGGACATGAAATACAGGCCTGTGAGATCCGATACGCGAGTGTGCATGCCTGTTTGTGTTCAGATGGCTTTTTGTTACAGTTTCAGCCCAAAATAATCAATGAGACACCCGGTAGAGCGATTGTTAAACATGGTTGTGAGCCCTCAGTGTTGTGTTTATTGAAGTTGCTGCACTGTCTTTCCTTTTGCTTTGTCTTTTCTTTCCAGTATAGTATATTAGTTCAGTACGTTTCAAGAAGAGCTTCTGTGATATAATAGCTCAAATGCAAATAACGGCAGCAGCAGTTACAATTCTATGCATTTATCTTGGTAGATCATTATTTGCAATCAAATTTTGTTTGTTATTTATTTTTCTTTCGATTAAATTTTTGGAGTAGCCCAGGAGAAATACACTTGTACATAAGGAGAGCAGGTATACCTTCCTTTGCCAGTTTATTAGGTTACACACTAGAATTGTCTTACCAATGTATTTTATTGTCTTACCAATGTATTCTTATGAAGCTTTCTCTAGTTATACCTGTAAGACAATAAAATGAAAGAACAGCACCTTTAAACTGCATCCTCAAAAATGTAGGACTGTTGTATTGGAGTGTAGTACGTTTACCTAAATGTTCCAAATAATAATTCATCAAATGAATCTATCTGCATTGGCTCATATATGCCATTATAATTATTTGTTGGATTTGTCACCATATTAAACATTTGCTCCTTTTGAAATATCCTTACATAATAGTTTAACTTCACAATTGGTTTCTCTATCAAAAAAAGAAAGAAACCTAAAACGTATTTGTCACAACAAACCATACCAAAAACTCAAAAGATTTTAAAGCTGAAATAATAGAGTCATTGTTGGGTGGATTATTTCTTACGGGGGCTATTTCGACTGTCATCGACCTCTGTAAGTAGTTGTTCACTCATTATTTAAATTAGACTAGTTCATATATCTGTGTGTGTGTGTGTGTGCGTTTCTGTGCGTGTGCGTGTGCAAATGTGGCTGTCGCAGGTATGTATGGGTTTATTTTTCTGCAGGGCTCTGATCCCCCATGCAGGGTTTTGAGTAACCATCCTGATGACCAGGAGCTGATAAGATGAGTGTAGTTGTTGTCTTTCATCGCCCTGGATGAAACATTCCTCTCTGATAGTTTGGATCAGCCCCACAGGCCGGTAGCACAGGTTAGATGAAGACCCACTGAGCACAGTTTCCTCTGTGTCCTCGTATCTGAATTATGCGAAACAATCCAAACTTTTATGACCAAAAACAGCTTTTGGAAAAATTTATTTTATTATCCCCAAATCCTCTATATAAAATCCAAATCCAAATATATAGAAATATGAGCCTTAGTTCTGATTTAATTCGCCAACAGCTTCTCTGGGAGTGTATCGGTCTCTTGTTCATAAAAGCACATGTGGAACGTCTTTGTAGTATCAGCCCGTGGCCCCTCCGCCCGTGTTAGGAAAAGGCCAAACCAGTTCTCTGCATTGTTAACAACATTTAATCAAAGCTCAATCAAAATAGCTACCTTTCTTCCCGTGCCTGGCCGGAGGTAAAGTATGTCTGTTGGAGGGAGTCTTGTCTCTGTCTGCTGACAGATGACCAAAGAGAGGGCTCTGTATGTTCTTATCTTCATCTAACCCTCCTATCAAAGGAGGCAGCACATGAAAGAGAGACAAGAATCGCCCCCTGAACTAAACTGTGCAGTACTTCATAAACTCCAGGGACTGAATCATAACCAATGAAGATGACACCCATGTTTACAATTTCAGGCCTCACGTGCTTTACTGCAGCAGCGCAAGCTAAATATTAGCTTGTTCTTTAGTTATCTGCTCACAAAGGCTTCAGTTAGTGACAAGTGGTTTTTCATTTTTCCTTTTTATTTCGAGCTAATTCACTTGAGCACAAACAATAAATGCACTGGTTTCAGCGCAGATAGTGTTACCCATGTGGGAACGGTCAGAGGAGCTCGAGTTCCCAGTCCATATGCTGACCACTCCAAGTATCAATCACTGTATCTAAATGACTTAAAAGAACCATATTGATTACCAATACAGCATCATAAATCAAGACACAGACACACTTTTTTTCTCACTGTAACACTCTCCCTCTCTCTTACACACACAGAGCTTATGAAATCATAACGATAAATCTGGTAGACGTGTTTAACTGGACAGTGAGATGCAGATGAAGTCAAACTCAGCCCGTCTGTAACATGATGTCTGGAGACGGACAAACAAACTGACTGAACCAAATATGCTAAAAAAGAGGTTTAATGAAATAAAATAAAAAATCCATTCACTACGGCAGTCTAACATCTTTGTTTTCATTTTTATTCTGTGAACTAAACGCTGTGTTTTTCTCTTCCACACATTTCCACTCTGTAATGGGACACATGTTCCTGTGCTGCTTGGCCAGAGGGCATACATGAAAACTCTGCAGCAATAAGAGCATTTTAGTCTGGAAATGTGTTGTTTTCACTTATTTATATATCCCCACAACACCTTTGCAATATTGATTAAATCAAGAAGACGTTGCAGCATTTTAAAAAGCTTTTTAGAGACAAAACACCTCTTTGATCGCTTCAGGTGAGATCCAGACTGTATTTAAGTTGGAGCAGCGTTTAGTTTTCTTCCTTCTTCTTTTTTTTACCTCCTGTCTTGTGGCGTGTGTACTATTTCTGTAGGTTTACTTATGTGTGTGTGTGTTTTTAGCTTAAACTTCCTCCACTCGGCCTCTTCTTTGCTGTGTAAGTACAGGCAACGCAATGCTCAAACAACAAACACGACAAGCTCCGTGCAATAAAAGTATCCCATCTAATATTTATCAATATAACTCTACCTAGACTCTGTGAATCGACTTGTGTTCAGCCACTCAATTTAGTGTGAAGATGGAGAGAGGGCAGAGTGCTGCGTGCAGATATTTTTAGGTCGTCAAACTTTTGCTGCAATGATAACAGCCGGAGATTTTAGTTCTCTTTGATGCCAGAGTTTGACGCAATGATGCTATTTAAAAAATCAAATTGAGAGGATGAGTCTGGCACTATTCATTCTTAATGTCAACAAATCTAACGTAAAAAAGACCCAAAGCAACAATTTGTAAATCCATGTCTCAAAACTTTCCAACTTCCCTACCCTGTCTGCGGCACCCAGTCACAAGCATATAGGTGTCTACTGAAGGCGTGGAAAAAAACCCTCAATATGTTGTATATCAATTTTTCTTTTTTCTTCTTCTGTATAAGCACTGTAGGAAAACATTGTGTATTTGTTGGAGGCTGTTTCATGCCTCGTACTCAAGTTAATGCAAAGAAAAGGACAGAAATATACATGTTTTTATCCAAATTATAAAGTTGTGCACATAGTTCGTAAAGCTTTTAAATCATAATTATGTATATGAGATATCTAAGACTTTCTAACCACAAAGATGTGCGTTTAAACACTTGTTTGCACATCAGTAATTCAGCCTCCCCCAGCACTCATACAACCTGCTAAAAGAAGACCAAAACAACCCCATGTACCAGATGAACATCAACAACATATAACAGTATTACTATTAACTAAGATAATCATATGCACATCACGAAACACAATGCCGAACGAGGAATTGCTTCATGAAACCAAGTGTGAAGTGCAAAAACTCCCTCTCATGTGTGGTAAATGGTGCATGTTTAGTTTTTTTGATTTGTTTCTTTCAGCCTGTTGTCTCTATAATACAGGAACATTTTGGCCCCACTGGAGCTCTGTGGCACAGAGGATTAAGATTAAGATGTCAATTTTGGCTACACAACATTTGTAAAAGGAATCCAATCGTTGATGGCTCTTGTTCTTTTGCTCCTCTGATGGGATTTATTATCCTTTAATTTATCCTTTAACCTAATCCATTAAGTCCTCATTAAGAAAACTGAACCCTCCATGCAGTTTATTCATATTTAACGAGCGCATTTCTGTCCATCTCTCTCATATATGTGCCATCTTTTCTCTCTGACCGTACGATCTTATTCCCTCGGTCTAAATTGAACCTTTGTCAGACAGGTCTGTCATGTTGGCAATTACTCTCTTTAATAGTTGCGCAGTCACTCTGCGCCCTGTCAGAGAGGAAGAGAGGATTTGGCGGCACTTTTCTTCAAGCAAGCAGGACGAGTCTCATTAAATTTGCATTAAGTTAAGCGAAACCCACGTGTGTACACGCTCTCACACACACACCAACGCACAGCTGCACACGCACAGCGCTTACAATACAGTGTGTTTGTGCCTCCGCTGTCATTAAACAACTATTGGAATTTCTATAAAATGCAGTAAGCTATAATACAACTGTCTTCATCCTAATGTGCCTTGTAAGAGGAGAGAGAATTTCCCAGTTGCACACTTATGAGTGTATTAAACTTTATTGTCTCTCTTATTAACGCATCTATATTTCCCGTCCCTCCATCCGCTCTCTTTTACATCTGTGGTCAAGCCTCCCTGACTGTCGTTTTTCCTCTCTCTCTCTCTCCCAGTCCAGTTCACTGCCCTCTCGTATGGAAACGTGAGCTGGCTCTCTATGCTCAGTCAACCTGCAGGCTACAGTGGTTGGGCCAGTTTCGGTGTTGAAGCAGTGTTAAGTACATTGTCCATGTTAGCTTTGAAACTAGATTAGGTCATGATTAATAAGGATAAAGCGTCTGGCGTCAGTTATTATCGGTTATTATTAAGCAGGTATGGTTTTGTAATTCATTTGCAGCTAATCATCCCATTTTTTCTATTCCTTACATGAGCCAGACCTGCAGCATGTTAGGTTTCTTGTCTGGGAAGAAGAAAGGAAATGTTGCTATAATTTTATGTGATCCCACCTTTGTTGTACCATTTTTCTTTTCTTACTCTTTTTATGTCTATGCCAAGAAAAGGTGAACATTAAACCCGGAAGACATGATTGAAAAAAGATTAGTATTCATTGTTATGAGTATGTACTTAACGGAAACACAATGAATAGTTAAGACTGTGGACTTTAAGGTGTATATGATACAAAAGTCATTGGGTACATGGGAGAGGGGAAGTGTGAGAAAAGGCCTCAGAGACCTGTTCCTGTGTTGTGAAAACAAAGAAATGCATCAGAGTGGATGGTTGGAGATGTCACTGCCAGAGAGAGAATGAAAAAAAACAGAAACCAGGGCTTGGTTACTGTTATTTCATCTGCTGCCAAAAGTTGGTCCCACTAATCTGTTATTACTGTAGCTTTTCTGGAGAAATATTGACTGTAGGTGGTGTTTTTAGATTTACTCAAAGAAAAGTCAGCAGTATTATTATATAAACGATATAACATGTGTGGTTGCTTCTGTTTTGTTTCTGATATTTGCAAAAAAAACCCGAAACATTTCTGTTTTTTTTAAGTGAAATATTTAGCTAATTAAAACAATAACATTTTTATTAATTGAAACAATTGAATTAAAACTATTTATGTGATTAATGTCGTTAGTTTTGTGGATATTTAGTCATAAACCAAAGTATTTTGACCTTACGATGGAGATAGGTGAAAAAAGTAATAAGTTCACCAACGTTGTTAGAATTCATCCAGGGAGGTACATATGTGTGTGTAAAATTCCTGGAAACCCATTCATTAATTGTCAAATGTGTTTGGGATAACCAAAGAAATAATGATTCATCCTCCAGGGACCAGAAATGTAGTTAAACAGTAGATTTTATTAGTATTAACCAAAGTGGTCAGCCAACTAACTGGGAGAGATAGCAACTGCAAACCATATTAACCAACCCAGTGACAGTTGTATCAGCTCAAACTTAACTCCTATATGAGTAAACATAATGCTAAATTGCTAAAAGAGTGTATTGAAACTTTTTTGGAGATAGTAATATCAAGTATTGGCACATGCCAGTAAATATACTCCTACTGTAAAGGCGCACACAGATTACAGACAGAGATGCTATGAAGACCTGCAGTCCATTCTGTGCTCCAGTTTGAGCGTCTGATCTGAGCAGAGCAGACAGGCGAGAGCAGCGTGCCCTAGAGTCATGTAAAATGCAAAGGAATATACTACTCTATTAAAACCTTCTGATGGGAGAGAGAGAGAGAGAGAGAGAGGGGTGAGCGGGAAGGAGAGAGAGAGAGAGGGGGAGGGGGAGAGAGAGAGAGAGAGAGATTACACACTACACACATATTCTTGTGTTTATGCACGAGTGGAATGCACTTACATTTATTGTTCACTGTCCTCCATTATAACATCCAGACACCAGCTCTCGGTAATTCTTGCTTATGAATGGAATACATTCGCATTTGCTTGAATGCAGAAATATTATTGCTGTGTGCTGCATGACACTCTCGGATAATCAGGTGTGGGGAGGTGTGGTTGCTTGATTGCAATTACAGTAAAGAAAAAAATCAGTTTTTTCCTTGAGAGACTGAGAATCGACCCAGTTTCAGATCTGCGATTTGTTAACCATCTTTCTGGCACCTCCTTGTCCCAACTTCTCATCTGGTATCTCTTCCACAACACTTCTGAGTGCACCTCTAAGTGTACTTAACTCGAGCAAGTCCACATGTTCTCTTTTCATTATTAAACCCTCCCAATAGACTATCAAGTTTTTTATCCCGCCTGCCTCCAGAAGTTTCCTCTTTCAAATATTCTCCAGCACTCATTCAAGCCCCTTAACCCCGAACGACACTTTAAAACACTTAAGTTTGAAACCGCCCCTCAAATGCAGGACAAAATATTTACTTTGAGACAGGAATACTTTTCTGTCTGACAACAAGCGGGCTTTATGCGCTTAAGTAGTGAAAGTGCCGGGAGAAGTGCGGCTTTGAAAAGAGGGATCTCGGATTCCTTTATCAACGCCAGAAGAGCCGGGAGACACTTTTATGAGACATGCACATTATTATTGATAGACAATCTCAGTGCTGCAGGGCAGAAGTAGTTAATGTCGACTTAGCTGTCATGTTCGTCTCTATTCCGCACGCTTAATTGGTGTGCAACATAGTGGTGAACATCGCATTTCTGTTGCTTTGGTGAGTCAGAGGTTAAACAGGGTTACTTAAATGCCTTCTAGTGTTCACAGTTTAGTCCAGGCTGAAGTGAAGCAGCAATCACACACATTTATGGGGTAACGCGCTTCAAATACATTCAATATATACAAAATGTCACAAATACTCTCTCAGACACGCAATGCGCGCACAGCTGTGTGTGTATACAAACACACCAACACAAAACATCTTGAGGCTGATCCCAGGTAACGATGTGAAAGGGAAAGGGTGAATCTCAGAGCTCTCCCGAGGCTTCAGTGGGACTATTTTTGGAGTCAGCGCTCATCTCAGCTCATCTCTTCTGACTCTCTCTTACCGCTTTCAGTTTGTTCTCTCTCTCTCTCTCTCTCTCTCTCTCTCTCTCTCTCTCTCTCTCTCTCTGTCCATCTCTCTCTCTCTCTCTCTCTCTCATGCTTCCCTAAAACGCTTGCTCACCCCGAGCCACTTGTTTATCAGTCTAATGTTTGTTCTTGTCAGGGACAATATGTTCTCTCTTTGCAGCAGTCTACACGGTTATTCCTCATCGAGCCCCTGGGTTGTTCTTAGTCAGCATGTGTCCCCAGACACCTCTCCACTGACCAATGGAGGGATTTAACTATTTATGGCTGTTAGGTGTATCGGCTTCGTACAAGCAAATTAGGTAATGGGGGTGCAGAGGGCACTTCAGGGGAAACCAAGTGTTAAGGCATTTAGCAAATGCTCAGTGGGGTCTTTTGTGTTTTTCTGTTTTATGACATCACATCGGCATTATGAAGAATGTATCATGAGTGCAGTTGCTTTTTTTAACAAGCAGGATACTTCATGGTTTCTATAATGATACTTGAGCTAAGATTATCTTTGTGCCACCAGGGAAAAAGAATCTTCCTAAAGGTATTTTGCTGAAAGCATCTTTACAGATTCCCAGTCAAGGCATCGCAAATTGAAATTGCTTCCGGACCAAGAGGAATTTTCCTTTTTCATTTCCGTCCACTTGGGATGCATTTTCACACCATTAGCGTCCCTCCATCCCCTCCACCACCAACCCTCCTCACACCGCCCCTGGACCATAAATATTTCAACCTCTCAATCTATATTCATTATAAAACACATGCCCAATGCAATATGTGGTTGTGAGGACACAGGGCTTTTATTTATTCATCTTATTTATTTATATTTCTTTCCTGAGGGCGAGACGTTGGTTCCTATCCATCTGTGCTGATTGCTGGCTATTACTGAGCACTTAGAGCCTACCCTGAATTGGCCAGGGGGGTGAGCACAATCCTCCAGAGATCCTCTCGCTTCAGGGCTAAGAGGTGAGTTTTGTTGTGTGTGTTTTTGTGGCAAAGTAACAGTTATCACAAGTGGGATATCAAACACAAGATGTCTCAAATGAAAGATTAAAAAACTGTCCCGGCACAGAAAACACAAGATCCAAACGCACAGACTCAGACGTTGACAAAATTTCTGACCCAATGTTTTGAAACTATTTGTCATTTGAAAGGATTCAGGGTAAAGGGTTTGTTTTTGCTTTTGATCCTTCTTTTGTTTAGAGAATTTTGTGGAGGAACTTATATTGTAAAGTTTATATTTGGATATGAATCATGTTTTGATGAAAATAAATAACCACTTCAGGTCAGAATTGTTAAATGAATATAGGCTCTGTTTGGCCCCTCAAATTGGTTTTGACATTTTTTACACGGCCCCTGTAGTGATTGAGTTTGACATCCCTGATCAAGTATGTATGCCTGCACATATTTGCAAAAGTTGGCAAAAGTTGAGCCAGGTTTGACTCTTTGAATGAAATGTTGCACTATCCAACTTTTTTTCTTGCCAGAGCACAGGACCCTGTGTTGGGACCCCCACTGTGCTGCTGATGCAGTATTTCACTCAAATTACCAAGGACTCAACACAGCCCAATTCTACTTCTGGTGGTATTAAAAGCGACTCTTTTAGCCAAATGTAGTAGGACACGCTCTAAACCAGAATAAATGCTTCATACAACGCTCACATTGCATGGAATAGCATATTTTCAGACTCCTACCCACGTCTTTATTGACAGAGGTAAAGATTTGTAGAAAGTCCCTTAGCACCCTCTCTGTCGTATCCATTCCAGAGTTGGGGTTTGATTTTAAAGTTTAAAAAAATGTAGATCGTATGTTTCAGCATTGATTGACAGGCCCAAACACAATGGTTGTTTTCAGACATAAATAACGCAACAGGAGATTCTCCGCTCACATAACAGGGTCAGTGAACATTTAGCCACTAAGATACAAATGGCAGACAGTCAGCAGAGTAGACATGGAAATTTTCACACTGTCACTGATTGTTTCTTGAATTTTTCGCCGAACTCTCTCAAGAAGCCAGAACGTTATAAACTGATCCTCCAGGCTTCATGGTTGGAATCCCACTGTGCTACAACAATGCCGCCGGCTGAATGTCTTGGCTCATTCTGATGGAAGAGCTGTCCATTTAACTGGGAAACCCATGGAGCTAAGGCAAGAGCTGTACAGTCACTTAATATGCCCTGTCATCAAGAACAACTGCATTACTTAGGCACTTTTACATTTCATTACATCTACTTTGTCCACAGTTACTGCTCAACAGGCGAAACACTTAATTTCACTCTAGGAGTCAGTCAACACTGTAAATTAGATGTACTGGCCAAATTAGTGTCAATTCAAGATTTATTTTGCAGCAATGGTGGACACTGGCTGGGATACCTAACGATGACTCCTCATATGCCATCATGTATGTGCTGGAAAGTGTCGTTTGAAGAAAATTCCCAAATAGATAGTCTCCTTCATATTGGTTTCTTTATGATAAATAGCAGCTCAATTTAAAGTTAGGTTTGGTAATCTTGGAAAAGCCAACAAGAGCAGGCTTCAATATGCGACTCAAACATCCCACCCCTTCCCATCAGCCCTCTCATCACAGCTACGCCCGCAAAACAAATGAATGGGCACTGACAGACAACTGTTAGGAGGCTACTTTTCCTTGGCCATCAACCCTGCTTCAGTCACTCCTGCTTGTGAAGACATGATTGGTTGCCTTCATTACAGTCCTGCGAGGGCCAGAGAGGCATTTTTTCATTTTCAATTTTTTTGGATTTATTAATGGCTATTGGGATATGAAGAGGATTTCCACAAATAAGATAAAAAGTGTTCAAGTAAAAGCTTACCAACACATCTTTACAATTAAATTCAACTCTAAATAGGAAAGATATTGACTATAATCAAGCCTGGCACCAACAAACACGGTGGGCTACTTGAAGCCCTGGATTTCAAAGTAACAAATGGTGGACCATTAGATTCAGATTACATCTTGCTGTTTTCCAGTCCAGACCTCACATCGCCCTTGTCCCTGAGATTTATTGTCCAAGCGCTATCCCAGTGACCCACTGAAATCTTCACAGGTGATCTTTCTGGATTGGACTTGCAATAAATGTTGTAGCTCCTAATAAGATCACATATGTGTAGCAGGACTACATGTGTGTTTGGGGACTGGTTTCCTCAGCAGCTATTTACTCAGCAGCATCCAGTGAGGCTGTAAATGGCAGCAGGCCAGTGTCTGTCTAGTCTCTTGGGTGTTACAGTGTGTCATGTCTCTATAGTGGCATGCAGGTCACCTCTGCTACACGCACAGGGCATGCTCCGCTCTGCTTAGATCTGCATGACCGCATCTTGTGCTCGAAGACCATCAGGGTGTGTGTGGCAAGGTTGCGTTGGCCTTTGTAGTTAAAGGTGTGTGTGGTCATCTCTGTGTTTCTGTGTGTATGTGCACATGTGTGTTCAGTGTCACAGAAGCAATCGGTTCAAACGTGGGTGAAAGGACCGGAAACTAAGGAAACTGTAGAGCTTTGCTGACATGGTCGGCTTTATTTATACTGAGAATATTAATGCCATTCAAATGTAATGCTATTAACAGTGGTGATATGAGATTATTTAAATATATATAAAATATTTGGCTTTAACGTAAGTGTGCTTGTTTGAAGCACACTTACGTTTAAGCCATATAACATAGTGATCAACTGAAATCTATAGATATACCACAATGCACTATATCTGGTAGCCTTATTGGCCGAATGAATTATAAATAGACAAAAAGCCAGCATTGGCAGAATGGCAGAATCCTAATTGTTTGACCAAACATAATGAAATACATATTAGCTCATGCGATAGGGAAGGTCGTAGGTGATCTGATACCTGGGTCCTATAGTCTTCTTGGGTAAGACACTGAGCTCCCAAATTGCCTCTGAAGGCTGTGGATGGCGGCACTGTGTGAGTTTGTGTTTGAGTTGTACTGTAAAGTACTTTGTGTGGTTGATTAACCTAAAGGCGATATACAAGTGATCCATTTCGCATTAAAACGCAAAGATGACAGAGCGTCCTAACACAGACATGCTAGCTAGGGTATTTTTTTTTAGCTTTTATATCAAAACTGCTGCATCTATGACTTCTTTAACACTGTGTCATTAGTCGACTCAGAGTAAAACATTAAGTAAACGTTAAGTGAGGCCAATGTAGACGTCTCCATTAGGTCGCATGAGTATAAAGTTTCACGGGACATCTTCATTTTCGCTGCCTAAAACAATGGATTTATCCATGGAGGCTTCTGATGTAACACTTTACCCTTAATGAATATAACAATAGTGATTATCATCGATAACAGTTTGGTCGGACGAGACCAAATCAACCAACCATTTGACAAGGCAAATGGCAGACCACAGCTTCAGACATGTTATTACATTCATTGCTGTTGCCCCAACAAATAACTGATATTTCTCTCTTAATTTAACTTTAGCTAATTGTTTTACAACCAACAACCAGGACAAAGTACCAGAACCTTTTTATCCCAGTGGTAGGACTTGAATTTCATGTTAAAATCACTAAATTAGGGCTAATGTTTTCTAATGAAATACAAACAGACTGTAAGTTGATTTTAAATTAGTCACAAAGGGGAAGCAGAAAAAGTTAGAGACTCTGACAACTGTATCTGTTGTTAATGGACCTATATTGACGTTCGGCTTGAAACCACATTGAGTGTTCCATGTCTGCACATAGTGGAGCTCATTCTCTGGTGTTATGGATAAGTGTTGATCCCCCCCACCCCCCATCCCCACCCCCACCCCCGTCCTTGCTCAAACGCCTCCCCCTAGACTTCCCCTGCCTCCTGTCCTTCTCCTCCTTCCTTCTCCTCTTTCCTCTGCCTCCATCCCTCCATCGTACCTATTGATTGGCCAATAATGTGTTTTCAGTGGTAGATTAATGGCACATTATGCTGAGAAGGGTTTCTGAGGGGACAGGACGTGAGGGAGGGCGTGGGAGACGATGCTCTTTAATTGATTCACAGATTGGGTGTGCATGTGTGATTTTGTGTTGGTTTATTTGAGAAAGAGATATAATGAAAAAAGTTTTATTTATATTTTACATTAATTCAACAGCATTTTCTCTCTGTTGCGTACGTTATCAGAGATTATTAATAAAATGTTCGGCTGAAGATAAAGTGCCAGAGTGTTCTCAGTCCACGTGTAACCAGTGACTGACGTCACTCAGTGAACTGAAAGAGGCAACAATCAACTTTTCCATCAGTGTCCTTTACAGTTTTGTCATGATTAAAACTTCTGCTTCCCATCAATACCCGATTCCCAGACCAGATGGGAATTGGGTTGCATTGCATTGGGGCATTTTGTGTACTCTGGGTCAAAGTTCCCAGTTGTTAAACACAGTTCTTGGCTTAAGGCCGGCGCTTGGTTCTGCAACTTCGGCTGCGGCTTTTCACGCAGTTGTGTCGACGGACTCGTTTTAATTTATGGTTCTCCAAGGTTTGCGTGTGTTGCAAAGCAATTCACCGCCAGAACACTAGGCGGAGTAACATTTTTTGTCAAAGACGACCTTAGAGACGCCTTCTTTGTGTGTCGCTGTCGTCGTCGACTATTTTTACATCACTGCTGCTCCTCATCGCCTTTTTCTGGTGGACAAATCCGCCAGTCAGGGTTATACAAGTGGTCATACTTTCGGATCTCTTCTGCCAAACGCTCTTTTATTTGATCCATATTCTTTCTTCTAAATCTTCCGTGGTTTCAGTCGGTATTATGGGGCATGAAACCGGAAATGTGACTCCGGAAAAGATGTAGTTAGCAGACCAATCACAGCCTTGCGGGCTGCGTGAGGCTTGCGTAGCTTTGTCGTATAGTTAGAAAAATTGGGCGACGCACACAAGCACGTAAGAAGGAATACGCAAGCACATAAGGGGCTCTTGCGCTTGTGTGTCCCTGGAAACACAGAAGCATATGCAGGCCTTTAGGGTGTCCCGTAATTTATTTGGGATAGAGTTGAAATGGTAGCCTGGGTGCCAGACGAACTAAGCCCCGCCCACAACATTTTCGGTCGGGAAGTTAGGTCTGGAGTCGCTCCGTTGGGGAGAAATTATCTCCGAACAGAAGCTGTTCGGACCAATCAAATTGTCAGGGCGGGCTTTATACGATGATGGACAGATGATCAACAGTTACGTAGTCAACTACATCAAAGAGCGCTGGGGTTGACTTTGTTTTCCACAAACATGCCTGCCGCTGGAGAGCTGAGATGTGTAGATGAGGCTGATCGTGTTGGTAAGTTCTCCGTGTATCCTTAAATTATTTTTACAACACCGGCAAAAATCGTTCGTCATCTTCTTCTTCTACTTCTTCCAGCGTGCATGCAGTTGAGTTCTGTTGACAACAACTATGCATCGCTCAACATACGTCACATACTACGTTGCTCTGATTGGTTGTAGGTCTATCCAATTGAGCGAAGAGGCATTTTTTTCCTGGTTCGGTTGAAACACGCCCCATAAGTATGACAACTTCAGGCTAGTGAAATGGTACAACCCAGTCAAAACCTGCTTCCAAGTGACTTCTATCTGCTCTTTTAACATGCTAAAGAGTTTAGTTTACAGTGTCAAAATCTATCCGTTCATTGTCACACAAGGACAAACATGCTCACCTGGTCTCTGTTGGAAGCGGGAAATATATGTTCTAAAAATGCACAGAAACTTCATCACGCATTCACGGACTTGCTAGCTTTGGCTGAGTTTCTACTTACATATATTCATTTGTATTTGTTTGTTTTCACTCTCACTTATTTTAAGTGATTAGTTTTACTCTCTCACTTGGCTCAATGTTTGGCCTCGGTCCAGTCCACCCTCATCCATGCACTCTCTCACCTCTTGTCTCCGTAGCACTTACTTTTATCTGATTTCATCCCTTCTGCCATCTTTCAATTTCCTCAAGCAATTTGCATCAGTGAGAGAGAGGGAGGGGGGGGGGGGGGATTGACTAAATGAGCAAATCAATAGACCATCAAACAGTCTTTAAGTGTGACACATACACGGACCTCGTGTCTCAGGTTTCCACCTCTAACTAATAGCCTTGTTGTTTACTTTACGATGTGCTGTGTCATGTAGTTTTGGTCTCAGGTTGCCCTCCAGTGCATCGGGACACCCCCGGGGGGAAATCCATACGCTGATGTGGAAGAGAACACCTGCTAATGCTGTTTACACATTGCGCTTTTGAATGTCTTGTTTTATAAGAATAACCCACAGTTGAGGTTGATATTTTTTATCTCATGAATTTGTGAATGTTTTGTCAACATGTTGACAAATGTATTATTTGGCCTATAGAGCTGGAATAGAGCCAAAATTAGAGCATGTCTAGGAAATCCTCCATGTCCAATCTCTTCTGGTGACAGTCTTTTTTGTGCTTTCATGTTGAAGGAACTTGTCCGGGGACAGTCTCTCCCATCGTCTTTGGCGATGACCTTTGTCAGATGACTGGGAGAGGTCGGCAGAGGTTAAAGTAACGGGCGAGCGGAGAGAGGGGCCCCCATCTAATCATGCAGAAAGGAGCTGCCTCTGAGGTTTACACAGGAGTAATGTGCACACACACACACACACACACACACACAAACACACACGCTTCGAGCAGCTCTCCAACCAACAGAAACAGCACTTCCTTGCTCCTGACCAGCCAGACCTCCGCTATAGAGAGGCACAGACCCATGCAGGAATACAAACCCGATCGTAGGTTTTCCAACACAAACACACACTCATCAACTGGTTCTATGCCCCCATTTTTTTTCTCTCTCCTTGTTACACACTCTACTTCTCCTAGGTCCCTCTCATTCAGTTGTAATGGCACACAGTCGGGCTTCAGTGCACAGACTACCGTGATGAGCTATGACAAGGAAAGAGGCGGGAGGCTAGCACAGTAAGAATGGGTGAGGAGGATGGAGTGACAAAATGAAAAGAGCACAGTGGTTGAAACAATTAGCACTTTAACAACCAGCCCTGAGGTGAATTACTGCATTTAGGTCTGATGTGTAACTGTAGTTCATCATAATACAGCTTTAAATTAGAATATCTGTTCACTGTCCAAGGCTGCAGAGGACATCTTCATCTTAATGTCTCCATTAAATACATCTTAGGAGTTAGCCTTATATCATTTGGCCACACCTTGCATCCTGACAGTCTGCCGTCATGTCTGAGCAGATAGCCGCCAGGGATTGTGGGTAGTGAGCAGTGGTGTGACTCTCTCTAGTAGCTCTGAAACACGAGACAGCCCGCCGGACACTAAAGGCCTCTTTTCCTCAGTGAATAGAGGAAGACACTTACACACACACACACACACACACACACACACACACACACACACACACTCACACACGCTTGCACATGTCTTTGTAACACACGTATAAGGAAGCACACAAATGCCTCACATATTTCTTTATTTTTTGGTGCAGTTGGATGATAATGAACAAATAGTGTTCTGCTCTTTGTTTCTGTTTGATCCCGTTCACGCAAAGAAAAAGAAGTTTATGTAATGCGTTCCAAGATTTGATTTTATATTGAATATGATTGAAAATTACATTATACAAATTGAAATGGTAAGTGTTGTTGCAAAGTGCACTGGGGTCAAAGGGCAGCACTGCGAAGGTCAAGTGATTTCAACTCAGTCTGTGCAGATAATGGATTTTTGTCATATGTGAAAAAAACAAGTATCACATTCATACCCCGACAGTTCATGGTTTGTAGTTGATATGATATTTTGGTTTAAACCAGAAAGTTGAATTGAGTTGTAATGTAGCAGGAGAGCAAAACAATTCCCTGCAGGGATCAATAAATTATTTAATTATTGTTGTAGGTATTAGAACAAATCACAAGATTCCAAACAACAGTTGAGCTTCTCAGATTAATTTGTAAAATTCCAAAATTATGAATTGGGAAATGAAGTATGAGGAGTTCAGCAGAAGAACATCCCGCTTGGAAAAAAATGTTCAGAGGCCCACACAGTATTTTACCACCTCAGTATTTTACCAAAATGTTTTTTTTTTCTGTTCAAATAAAACAAAAGTTGACCAAATCATAACATGTTGCCTGTTTGGTATATAGTTTAAATCCTGAATAAGCGGGTTCACCAGTTGGAGAAAATATTTACTTTTGAAAATTGAAAGCCAACTGCTTTATACACCTCCAGTGCAATAAGTTAAAATAAACTAGATCCTCCTGAGTATATTCAGGCATCAGTTCTTCTTTATAATAAAAAGTTTCACATTCCACAAAGCAGATTATTGACTAAGACACGTAGCCATAGAAACACAATATCCAGAAAGCAGATAGCCTGGTTTCCTTTTTAGGGATTAGTTTGGAGTGTTCATACACTCTGGAGCCTATGGTTTATTTCTTAAGCACAAACCCAAATCTTTAGTAATATGCCTGACTCAAAGCGAGTCCATAAGGAATGAGCCTTGGCTTGGCTTCAGAGGAGTGGGAGCACAACTTTCCACTGTGGACACTTTAAATAATGCTGAGGCTGCTGTTGTATGTGGCTGTGGTACAACATCAGAGTGGCCACTGCTCAGGAAGAGAGTGAAGAGAGCTGGCGCACACAGAAAGTTATAGGAAGTGTTGAGCCTCACCATCTGTTCCACTTACTGCAAGGACCATAATATTTGTTTCTTCATAAGAAACCAAACATGGCGTTTATTGATCTTCTGATACAGAACATTGTTTAGTTTATAAATGAGTATATACACATGTTTTCATTGAGGAACTTAGAAGTTTGATTCATCTGTATGTGTAACTACTTGCTGTTGACTTATTTTACATGTGTGTGAGGTGGCCCTTCAAATCTAAAAGTAATGGATACAAATTTACATATGCGGTTTGTGTCCAAATATTCCGGTAATTTTAGCTGCAGGTACATATTTAGATTTTGACTTTTACCTTAAAAAAAAAACAGACAAAAAATGATAGTTTGTCATGATTTTGTTCCATATAAAAATAGCCATTTTTTTAAACAATACTGAATATACGCATATTTTGTACAATTTATACAAACTGTTTGCTCCCCATCGAGGATTGAATATTGAGTTTTCAGGAGTTTCAGAGGTTTGTGGAAAATGAGGGTTTGGGTCCATTATGTCATTTAAGAAAGTTTTACATAGTCGATCATTACTGAGACCAAATGTATATGTTTTTTCTGATTTTAAAGTTAGATTTTTTTTTATATTAGGAGCTTTCAACTAATAAACCTCACATTCTTTAACCCATAAACGTCATGTCGAATGATGGAAACACAACGTGGATTATCTTCTAATAAAAATAATACACAAATAACAAACAATTGATATCTGAAACACAAAGTTCACCTGAAAATACTGAATCAACCCTCTGAAATATTTCTTGAATGAAGATGTTTTAATTAGTTTCAGTAAATGGTGTAATGAGCCTATAGGCAAACGTGGAATAAAGAGGGAATAGTAGGATACTGAGAAAAAAATAGACATGCGTGAAACATAGAATAAAATGTTAATTACATTCATTTAAATACATAGATAATTTCAGTAATTGAAAATCCTTTATGATACAGAAAATGCATGCAAATAGCTAGGCTATAGTAATTTCTTTGGTGGCTTTAGGCTGCTGGAAATGCTGTTGTCAATAATGATAATAATAATAATAATAATGATAAAAATAATAAAGATAATAATGAAATGTCAGGGAATTAATAAAATGTAGAGACTGGTATAGTTTTAGGCCTCCCTCGGGCTATCATTAGCTCAGCTAGCCTGTTATTGTCTAAAAACAACTTTGAGTAACTTTAGGTTTAGTGCCAGGCCAATAAAAAGCAACCCATAACCGACTGAAAAATAAATAATACCGAATCAGCTTATTTGTATGTGATATGTAACTACTCCTCTATACTTGCAGTCTTCATCAACATAAGGCCGCAGGTCCGGCCCCATCATCTATAACACCTTTTTAAATGCTTGAAACTTGGCAACAGACCACCGAACAGTGTCTCTCTCGTTTAAAACCATCATACGTCCCCGTCGTACAGGCTGAAGTACTTGCTGGCGTTTGAGAAGCAGAGGTAAGGCGTGCTGCTCCCCGGGTACACCACGGGCAGAGGCATGGGCAGCAGGCATCTCCCCAGCAAGTTGCTCTCTTTGTACAAGGCCGGGAGCTGTCCCACCACCACGGGCTTTCCAGTCTCGGGGTAATCGCTAACGGGTCCGTCGATTTCGGTGGAGATTTGCCGTTTCAACTTATTCCTGCGGTTCTGAAACCAAATCTTCACCTGCGTCTCCGTCAGCTGGAGGGAGCTGGCGAGGCAGGCGCGCTCTGCGCTGCTCAGATAGCGTTTCATGTCGAAGGTAGACTCCAACTGGAAAATCTGTCTCTTGGAAAAAATAGTGCGTGTTTTCTTTTTCGTTATCACTTTGCTCTTCTTGCCCGGGCTGCCTCCCTTGTGCGCGTCCGTGGCCGTGGTGGTGGAGCTGCTGTCGTCGCAGCTGCTGTCCCCGCTCTCGAAGCGCCCCTCCGCCGCCTTCCTCGGGTCCCCGCGGCCGGTGAGGACCAAGTCCGTCGCTCCGCCGCGGTCTGTCCTCAACTCTGCAACACAATCACAGCTCGTTCAACCCTCAGCGGTGCAGTCTCAACCTGTGGTGCTACACTGACTTGACAGTGCAACGCCATCTGATGTGCGCTGTGCGTAATGGTGAGCGCACATGACAGAAGGTCTCTATTACACACAGCCTGCAGCTACACATTCACCAAACCCCTCTTACCGCTGTCGTGGAGCCTGCTGCCCGGGTCCTGCCTCTGCTGGTTCCCGAGCTCCTCGTGGTGCCTCTGGAAGCCGTCTTTACGCAGCGCCGTGGCCGGGTCATCCTGCACTCCGGCCGGCTGACAGCTGTCACAGTTCCTCCCGCTTGTCTTCAGGTTGAGGATGTTGTCAATGGTGAATTTCAGAGAGGCTGCGGGTCGACATGGTGCCTCCACTTTGTTCATATTCTCCACGGCGTAAGTCCTCCTGTGTTTACTTCCGCGACTCTGCTCGCCGTTCACGCTGAACCGGGACGCTGATCTCACCACTGAGGTCTCGATGGTGCTCGGAGCATAGCAGCAGCCGCTGAGCAGAGACACTACAGGGCTGACGATGCTCTGCCTGCACCGCGACTGCTTACACCGGATGGAGCGCGCCTGGTCCTCGCTGATTGGTCCAGGGGAGCGTGCAGGGAGGACCAATAGCAGCGAGGGGATGGGAGGGCAGGGGTTGCCGCTCTGCCCTCCCTCTATCAAACCCCTTGGTCTCCCCCCATCGTTCTCATTTATCTGCTGCAAGGAGACCCGGGTCCTGCAGTGTACTTGCAGGAAAATAAAACAATAATACAATAGTTTGATTTCACGCCACATACATACGTGCGCGCCCTGTGAGGGTTTGGTCGCGGCCTGTTCTGTCTCTGCAGCCTCCTGGAAGTTTTTAAGTCAAGTCAGAGTTTGGGATTTGTTTTTCTGTTTAATCTGATTTGCAAATTTAAAGTTGCGTGCTTTGTTATTACTGCTGTTCCAGAGTCAGATTTACACAATGTTTCTCAGAATCCTCATTTAGAGTTTGAGTTGTGTTTTTCAGCGAAGTTACTGCTTCATTCAGTCGAGGAACGGTTTCGTGAAGACAAATAAAAATATAGTCCAACATAAATAGTTGCTTTTTAACATCATTATTACAAGAATTGTTTATTGCATTTAAAACCCAAACCTATTAATATGTATGTCCTATTAAACACGGTGCAAGAAGAGAAACAACATAGCTTCCAATCCCAGTCTTGTCTTTTTGCTAATATAATTTCAACCCTTGTTTTATTATTTTTATTTTGCTTATCGACACAGCCAGAATTTATTTTGTTCCCTCTTACATCACCGTTGTTCTGATCCACATATGGCTGTATGGAAACAGAGTTTTACATGAATAAACTGCGTGCAAATTGGAGCGAGCTAAAATCTTTAAACACATTTTCATAGGCCTGAATGTGTTTTTGCAATTTTCTACAGGAACTTCCCTTCAAATACTTGCAACAATAAAGTTTGCCAACCGCTGCAAAGTTTTTAATGAACAGTATATTATTTGCATTTTGCTAGTCAAAATAAAATTATATATTATAGCCCACGTCAAAGCCCCTCTTACAATCCTTTTAGAAGCAGCAGGTTAAACTCTGATTTCCGAAAAGACGCACCGGTCCCTGCTCTGAGCTTTGTTCTTTGCTTGTGTCAGCGAACATATGGATTCACTTCTCTCTGTATAAACACTCCTCTGTGTGAGTCTGACACATTATGATGGACATACATAATGTGAGGCTTTATACACAGCAACAGAAGAACAGACAAAACATTATTTTTGGAATAATTTTATTAAACTATTATGTGAAAAAGTGACAACGTTGGAAAACCCCGTGGCTTTAAATATATAAA
Source organism: Limanda limanda (assembly GCF_963576545.1). NCBI lineage: Eukaryota > Metazoa > Chordata > Actinopteri > Pleuronectiformes > Pleuronectidae > Limanda > Limanda limanda. The sequence goes on along the minus strand of NC_083637.1, from coordinate 25,808,729 downwards.
TTTGTAAAAAGAAGAAAGAAATCCGTGTGTTTTTCAAACGTACAGCACGTGACCAGCCTCCACTGGCTGTTGTCATAGTTTATATTCAGTGACAGGAGCCGAGGCTTCGCAGAGAGGTGTAGGGATGATGCATTACTTTGTGTTACAGTCACACTCTCGGTGGCTCTTTGGGTGCAGTCAGCAGTTTTCTGTTTTCATTGGGGACTATTGCACGATTCGGTGGTGTTCAACAGTCTGACATGAATCAGTCTTTACACCAAGCCGCTCATCTGCGACCTCAGCATGCTCATGGAGTGAGCAAACGAGGACAGCGGGTAGTTGAAGGAGCTGGGGAAGCCCGCGCCGGGTGCAGAGCCTGGATGTCCGGTCAGGTGGAAGCCCAGAGCCGCAGTGGGTGTGGGCCCCTCGTGATAGAGAATGGGGACCCTGACAATCCTCTGCGTGGAGTTTGGGATGTGAACGGCCTCCAGGTCCGCCGCCAGCTGCCTCTTCCATTTGTTCCTCCGGTTCTGAAACCAGATCTTCACCTGGGTCTCTGTCAGGTGGAGATTAGCGGCCAGCCCCCCTCTCTCCGAGCTGCTCAGGTACCGTTTCATGTCGAAGGTGGACTCCAGCTGGAAGACCTGACTGCGGCTGAACACGGTGCGGGTCTTCTTCTTCCGAGTGGAGCTCGCGTCGGACTCCGGCCGTGCGCCAAAGGCGTGGGGCGCGTCCTCGTTGTCGTCCGTCAGGCTGCTGTCCCCTGTCTTCTGCTCGGTCTCGTCGCTGCCTTCGGTTATGGACTCGGACACGGCAGGTGAACCTCTGTCACTGGTCGTCATGGAGCAGCAGTGATCCTCTGGACTTGTATTGTCCCTTAATGGACCTGAAAAAATCGAATTGTAAAACATTAAAACAGGACACAAGTGCAAATATTTCACTGATAGTCTTATTTCTCTCAGCCCAACTTTCTGATTTTTTTTCTCAAACAAATAAAAACCTTGCATTGTCTTCGTGTGTTGAGGCATGGCGAAATAAAGTAATATGCCTGAATGAAATATTTATGGAAATGCGCAATATATTAAAATTACTGAAATAAGTTGGAAGAGATACAACTTTACCATCTGATTGTAACTCCACTTAACTGCATATTATAATTATAATGAATCAATGGACCTAAAAAAAGTTTTGATTGTATTACAACACATGGTGAGGAAGTAGGGACATTTCTGATAAGACAAGAGCAACAGTCTGCCATATAAACCCAGCAAAACTTTTGACGCTTGTAACCCAATAATCACTTCCAACAAGTTTGCTGTGTGGACAGGACGTCTCCATCACTTAGGAGCACGACCACTCAAATACTGGAATTTTAAAAATTCAAATTAAATTTACACCATTAAGAGAAGCACCTTGTCGTCATGAGTAAGGGCACGTGAGTGCCCCAAACGGCACTGGATGTGCGTAAAGCGTCACGTTGACGTGGCGACAGTTTTACTGCGCCTCTGTTTTGAGTTGTAATCTGGGCATTTGTGCGTAATCCCTTTGCGTAAATTCAAAATTGTGTCACGGATGTATTGATGACGAACACTGAAATGGCCACTGCTGTATCCAGCTATAGAATCCCAAATACACGCAACAAACCAAGTCGCCTCAGCCAGTGAATGGGGCTCGGGGGTTCTGTGAGCTCAGGAGCCACGGATCCAACACTCCAGGCTCCACACGACTCACACTGGGATCGAAGCTTTTACTTGATGGAGCGGGAAGCAGCAGGCGTCCTGCCCGCTTTCTATCAACTGCTCTTGCTTTTCATAAAAACCCCAACAATACATTTACATCAATAAATAAACGACACGGCTGCGAGTTTAATAACACCAACCATTTAAATGCTTGGTCTTAAGTACAAACTGCACAACAAAGACAAAAGAGGGAGTGGATCATGGGTAAATTCCGGTATGAAATTACAGTGACTGTTATTTAAGACAATGGTCCATTATAACACGGTGATAATCTGCAGCGCCGTGTTACACCCTGGCTGCAACAAACTGCCCTGGCGCGTTATGCTGCACATGGCTTCAATAATCCATCTCCAGAAATCATAACAGATATATTCATACTCACTGTGTGGTGTGTCCGACGCTCTGAAGCGGTGCCACTGCAGCGGGGACCCCCTGTACGGGGACCGGGCCGTGGAGCTGGAGCCATGGGGCCCAGGATGCGAGTTCAGGACTCGGTCACCAGAGACGACTTCCACCGCTCCCGCTTCCCCTCGACTGCAGTCCGGCCCCAGCTCCTGCTCGTCCCGCTCCTTGCCCAGTAGGTTCTCGATGAAAAAGGACGACGCCCGCGATGAGGTGGGGGTCGGCGCCTCGGCCGGCTTCTCCTGCATGTTGTCCCCGTGTTTCACAGCGCGTTCCTCCACAAGAAACCCGAGCCAGTCCCGTCTCGGTCGTGCGTCAAGCGGGACCAGCGAGGCTTGGACGCGGTCACTTCAAGCCTCGCTGCTGCTGCTGGACCGGGATGAGAGGAGGACTCATGGCACGGGACGGGACGGGGGGATCTCCTCGGTGCCAGCGGGAGGGAGGGAGACAGGGAGACGGATCGGCAGCAGTACAGTGACAACGTCAAGTGTAACGCTCGACGAGCCGAGGGGCACCCGGCGATTGGACGAGCGCGATAGCAAATGGGGTTTTCCAGCGGAGGGAGACGTGCGTCAGCCGCCGCCGCTGCTGCTGCTGCTGAGTGTGTGTCTGTGCGTTCAGTGCAGGGCCGTCCCCTCGAGGCCAGGCAGCCAGGAGAAAACCTCTGTTCGCGGTATGCACTCTTTATTTGGGTCAATTAGAGTGCAAATCAAAATAAAGATCCGCCTGAGCAGCAGCCAACCCCCTTCCACTGTGGCATAGGAAGCGCGTACTGTCAGCTGGCAGGGCAGCTAGACAGCGTGGAGGGATTGTGTGGCTTGTGTTGCTATTTTGATACTTAGATATAGATACAATAAAAATAAATAAAATAAAACGTCTTTATCATTGAATAGGCTCGTGAAGCCATTATATAAAGTGTGGATACGTGGAAGACACGTTTTGGTAATAGGCTATACTGTGCGTTTTCACCATTATTTTACACTAGACCTTGTGTGTAACAGTATGTCAGTGGGGCTTCACAGTGCAATGCTGTTGTTGACCTCAGATTACGAGGTTTGAACGCGTGCGCACTGGAGCATGCACAATGGCATGTGAAACGCTGCGTCTTGAAAATGCGGCTCCTGTCAAAGGTTATCCAAACTTTGCATAATGGATGATAATAGGCCTGTTTGTATGTAAAGTTTAATTAGGTCTAAAAAAACCGGATACTTGTTTTGTTGATTCTTTCTCTTCAGGACCATTAGGGTTGAGCTGTTTCAACCCAGGGTTCTACACAAAAAAATAATAATTTTAGTGAGTAATACAGCCCTGCATGGAGAAGACTACATCTTTTTTCCCTCTTTACCTTAAATTGATAATTATAGCATAAGTGCACTGACATTTGACTTTTCGGCTAAAGTCCTTTAGCTGCTCCATTTTCCCCCATAAAACAGCAAGTGCCATCTTTTTGAAAATATTATCCATTTAGACTTGTAAAGTGCCAACCAAACTTCTGCTCCACTGCAGGTGAACTTGGGGTTGACCCATGTTTTGGTCCAGCTACCCCTGGCCTTAGTTCTCAGTGTACAATAGTTAACTGATTGGAAGTCCGAGCGCATGTTTCCACTGAATGCAGCTCTCAACAAGCAGATTAAGATCAGATTATCTCTGTTCCATCATCAGGAACATTCAAATGAGTGCTGAGGGGCGTCTTTACCCTTTCTGTTGAAATGGCAAGACATTTGAGCTTTTTATTTCACTCAATGGCGTCAGCGATGCTGACCTTTTAACTCCACCCTCCACCCACCATCCACCCCCCCCCCGCTCCCTCAGGCCAAACTTTCCCTTTGACACAGGATCAGCAGTAATGATGCTCTTCAACCTAACACTGAGAGCAGACCAGTAACCTGAGCTATGTGTTGAGCTGCTCAGTCTCGCACCTACATCCCGTTTAATGAAGAGACTGAATCTCACGTCGTCTGATGCTTATTAGGGCCAGAGCACCAACAGTTTGTACTTAAAGCCACCCTACTGGAAAACATTTTTGTTATTTTTCAGCTATAGCCTCAGCTTTATCAGATGTGAGAATAATCCAAAGACATTCTTAGTTTTTATAAATTTGTAGCTGAATTGCCGTTTAATATATCTTTCATGAGTTGTGGAAAAAAGGCCACTGGATTGGGTCTGTCTTGAGTTCTTCACACAGCCGGTTGGACCTCAGTGGATGTGGAGTAGTCTCTGTGAGGGTGTAATCCACAGAATCATCATGCATGACCATATACATACTTCATATATTGTAAATATTATACACAGAGACTTTTGGACAGAAGTTATTGAACCCCAACCCTCCTATAACCGCACACTTGGATTCCTCATATTCTGCCCTGCAGGGGCACTGGGTTTCTTTTCCCAGTTCACCATTGTTTTAAACTCAACATCACGGATTTTCTGAGCAATATGTTGATTTTTCTTTCAAATTTATGCAGGTTTGAAATCCGGTGGTTGCGGTTGTTAATTTAATTATGGAAATCTTCTGCAACTTGACAATATCAATGGGATCGTACAGTTTCTCTACTGAGATTGTGACTAAGATGACAAACTCAAATAAAAATAGGAGATATGTTTAATATTTGCAGCATTCATTCTCTGTTTTTACTCCTGCAGCATAAATTGGTTAAAATGAGTAAGAATGGATCAGGTTATCTTGTAAAACAAACAATCTGACAGCTTCTCAATGCTCTTCAGGAGGTGTTGCTGTAGATAGCTTTCCCAGTTTAGCATGGATTTTTGTCTACTACATTTTGCCAAGAGTAATCTAGCTGGTATTAAAAATATATGACAATAATCACATCAAAATATGCAATCAAGAAGAGTGGGTGCTGATGCAAACAGCACAACCTGCTGCTGCTTGCTCATCATCTCCCTGTGTGTAATTTAATATCCCTTAATGTCACCACGTATGTTGCTCCCCAAACGTGTTTCTTTCTCAATATGATGTGTTTGCGTGTGTCAAAGCCCCACATTAGATCAGGTTTCTGTGTGTACACCAGGCCGTCTGAACGATGTAGCATCCCAGCCCGCGCCCCCTGCTCCGGGGACCAAAACCCAGAGGCCCCACTCTCACTTTTCTCTTCCCCTCTTCTCTCCTCTCTCTCATCCACCTCTGACGCTTATCCAGCCTGGCGTGCCCTTTGCTTTATATGGCCTGCTGGCCTGCTCCACAGCCACAGCCCCCTCCATGCCACCACAACCATGAAACACACACTTTCACCACACAGAATCATATCATCAGCATGTGCTCCAGGAGACAGCTGCATCAAATTGAGCATGTTTCTCCAGCTGGCGGTGGCGAGCGCTTTCCGACCCTCGATGCTGCCAGGCTTGTAAGCAGCGAAACGCAGCGTTACAGTTTGTGTTTTCATCAAACAGAATCAAAACACAAGTCCTCTGTGAGAGTCTGAATTGCACGGTTTTTGGAAAGCAAATTGACTGTGCATAACATACATTATACGCTCTGGAAGCCTTACACAAGACCAATTTAAAACCTTTTCCAGTATTCTCGTTGGCAGCCATAGTCAATTCCATTTATATTCAGAGGTTTAGATGATTTTTTAATGAAAAAGTAAAAAGAAGGAGGCACAAGAAAATTAATAACTGTACTTCACATATAGTATTTTAGTTGAGATACATGCTTACTTTAAATAACTTAGGCATTCGACATTACGGCCATTATTAACCAGCCATACTTCCTGTCAGGCCTCCTATCATTTTGAAATTGCCCAGGTCTAACTACCATTTTATACCAGCCATTATTCCTTCAAGTGTGATTGTAATGGCTGTGGAGTCTACAGCTCCCAGCAGGGGTTTACAGTCAATGAAAGTGGAGACAGTTTGACCTAGTTCATTACACTGGAGGCAGCGAGACAGGAAGGCATGTGTGTCCTCTGGGGCATTTCACGTCTCTCTTTACATTAAGAGGTCTTCATAGTGACTCAGTGAAGTATAGTGACCTGAGCTGACTTTCATCTGAGGCGATGCATGCTCATGCACAAAAACATATATTCACACAGTAAACACATTGACATCTATACATATTTATTTCATTTTATTTTATTTATTTATTCCTTTCCAGAGTGGGAGAATTGTGGCACAATCAAATAAGATGTACGTAAATACAAATAAAGCAGAAAAAAGTGAACCACTGAGACTTGCAATACATGGAAGAGATGTCACACCTGCTATATCAACAGATTGTCTTTGGTTTATGGGAGGGCCCTCTAATGGTTAAAGGAGTGCAATGCACCCTAGTTTCTTTTTTCATGCATCACATACGTTTCAAGTGGTTAATCACGGTCAGGGCAGTTTATGCAGAAACCATTTTGCATCATGCTGGTTAGAAAACAACCGGAACCAACCTCTTGCTGCAATTTCATAATCTGTTCAATCCCTCAGCTACATTTCTCCTCATGCGAATAACTGCCTGCTGGACTCGCTGAGCAAAGCAGGAAGGTGCCAGGCTGATGGTTCCACTAGTTCAGAACTGTAAGAAAAGCAAAACAGGTTCTCCATGTGTGTAAACCCCCACAAATATGGTTTAGAGTCCACATTGAATAGTGCCATCATTGAAATAGTGAATATAGCCTCTTACTATTTAAGATATTGCCCAATCTGCATTTAACTGTTCAGCATTCTAACAAAATCTCATTGCACCTTCTTTCTTCAACTGGCCAGCCCACTGAGCCTGGCTGTGCTAGCCCTGGCATTAATAATTCACTGTACATAATAAGATGATGCTGCAGAGTTTGTTCTCATTGATAGTATTAGCCGAGGTGAGCATTCTTGGCCAGACTGTGTGACGCCAGCACACCAACATAAAGTGGGCTTTAATTGCCCATAATCTCTGTCGTTCTCTTTGCTCTCAGTGCAAGTCAACAGCCTATAGCCTACGAATACCAGACCATAGCGAGGCATTCTTAGCTCCATATCAGCCAGTGCCTCACAACGAGGAATGCCTGAAGGAGATTTTCAACTCTGGACTGAAGGGATTAGAGTTTTGGGATTTTCACACTGACTCTTACAGTAGTTGGATTTTTAGCAAAGTCATAAGGAAACTTTGTGTTGTTTGCTCATGCTGCTGCACCTTTAAAATGTATTTCTACTGAGGAAACTACAGGGTTTCTCCTTCATTTAAGAAATTGTCACAGTGCCACTTTCCCTCCACATCTGTTTCCTCCGTCTGTGATGTGAATGTTTCTCTTTCATTATTAAGAATTCATCCAGAGCCTGCCGTAACCTAGTTTCATGATCATTCTGCCTCATGTATTTGTGTCAGTGGGCCATTCATTTGAAGAGTAGTTTGTTTTGCGTATGGTAGAATACACATCTTACCCTCCTCAGCCTTCTTGCAGGATAATGTCACTGAAAAAAGTCCCTGCACTAAAGAGGCAGACCTTTTTATCTGCAGTCAAATGTCCAGGTTCAAGGGTTTTAACCACATCAGGCTCTTTTATTCCACACACTGGATTTAATTGATAGGATATGGCGTAAGTACATCACGTCAAATTACGTCTAAATGGATTTAATGGGAAGTACATACTTAATTACTTCTAAGCTGGGCTGCTGCACCTGACTGTGGATTTATGCAGTTTGTGCAAGAGTCCAACATTTACATTTGTTTTATTTGTATTTTCACTGACCAAACCCGTAAAACAACTAGTTTAATTAAACTGTGCTACACACAGTTGCATATTGACAGTTTTTTTTTGTTTTTTTTTACAAATTTGTCAAATTCAACCCTAGGTGGTAAATTAATGTAAGATGGAGTGATACAAGCATAAATAATTCAATTACACATTTGTTTCCTATACTGCTTCTGTTCCTCCTGATTAAAATTAAGAGAAACTTAAAAATAAATTGCATTACAAGCTAAATTGGGGGAAAAAACACACTTCAGGTCAAACTGTTGAAAAAAAGTCTAAGTAGTAAAATTCCAGTGGATTGTCTGAATAGAACAAAGGTCAGCATTAAACTGCACAAGGTGAATGAAATTATAACAAACTTAACCTGCAGCAATGGAAGAAAATAAGTTTTTAACAGTTTAGGCAAACAATTCCTACAGGTCCCCCAATTCTTTATAAACACTGTTGAAACTAATTATTTTATGTATCAGGAAAAAAGGAAGAAGTACTGTGTAGTACAATCAGAACAAAGGGGAGACAGACTGGTGGTCAGGGGTTCAACATAATTAACAGAAACTGAAGAAAAGAGGCTGACAGAGGCTTCACATGATGAAGAGCAGCCTCGTCTCCACAGTCAAACCACATGGAGCTGATTTATGATGACCTGGATACAAGGTGAAAATAAAGAAAACTACATTTGTGCACAGTCCTGCATCAGTTTTGGGACAAACTCTCTGATTATATTCGATTTCCAGCAGGAGGAAGAATATACCTTTAATCCCTGTTTTAAAACCTTCACATGTTTATTTGTTCCAACACTTTGATTTTTGGAAAACAAAGAACTGATGATGTGAATGATGTAAATTAAAAAAACAGCTGGAAAATTGACATGTTGTCAAACTCTGGATCCTACATAAGTAAAATACAGTATTTTAAAATTATTTGTTTTGTAGATAATATTTTCAAATTGACCAAAAGCATAGAATTTTGTCTGTCAGGTTGAATGTATATAAATGCACATGTTCGCCCTCCAGTTAATGCATTAAAAGCAGTTATTTACATGCAGATTTCAATTTCTTCTGGTTACAACTCACTGCATCTTGTTGTCAAAGGACTCTACTGAATTTATTAAAACTAAAAAAAGTTAATGAAAAGTGGTCAAGCTTTAAAATTAAATCGGACCATTCCTGAAAGACCCGAGACCACCACTGCCAGTTTCTCCACTTATAAGGCCTTATGTGTCTGGAGGATTTCTAACGGGAATGTCCGTTTGTTTAACCTCTTCACGGTACGTTAACCCCTGTCAGGACGCACTCGTCAGCCCGGTACAAAGGGGCTGAAAAGCGGGGACCTTTTCCCCCTCGGCCGACCCTGCGGTGCTCAGTTCCAAGTCTGCTCCCAAGTGCTTAGAAAGTTCCCAGTCCCTCGAAAGAAAAGCTGCCTCAAAATAAGGGAAACGAGGTGCGACAACAGGATGAAAAAAATAATCTGGTGGGCCATCATCTCTATTTGTGGTTCCAAATACTTATTTTCGTTTGGGAACATAAATATAATGAGTTTTATAAAGCTTAGTTATTATGTAATAATTACACGGTTTTATTAATGTCCCTTTTCAGCGCCGCAAGGTCTCCTGAACATGCTGGAATATCTCTTTTATCATTTCTTACCGTAGCTGGAAACATGTGGCTTGGGGACTTGCTGACCTTCCGTAATACGCTTATGGAAAATAGATCCGTGTGCGTAAAAAAGGCCAGGACGTTCTATACAGAGCCAGCATCAGGCTTTGAAATAAGGAATCTGGTCATGTGGGAAATAAAACAGAGAGAAAAACCTGTGGCGGAACAAGGCTTTTAAGTGTTGGGTTACACAGAAGCTCCGTGGCACAGGTCCAAGCGCAAACAAATCAACAGCCGGCCCGTGAGCGCAGACACCAAATAATGAAAAAGACCCCATCACAGAGAAGTTACGCATCGTACAAGTGCTTTGTGAATATGATCTGACCTTGCTAATGATCCCGTAATGGATTTAGAGATCACTCACACCAACTCATGACAACCGCAACAAGAATAAGAGGCTGTAAACACCCATGAGCTATTTGTTGTATGGGTCTCAGTAACACGTGGATTGGACGATCACCGTTGAACAGGCGATTACTGAACAAACGATCGGTGTATTTGCCTCGTGTTAGTCAATAGGCACTTATTAGAAACCAGATTAGCTGCTTATGACATTGACCACAGTTCTGAAGCCATTATGAAAAGTCTAATCCATCAAGTCAAATCATGTGAGTTTACTTTCTCTCCCTCCGCTTGGTCAGAGTGAGTTTAGTTTCAGCTGCTGGTTTGTTCAACAACTGAACTTAATGGATTTGTTTAACCTCCATCATCCATCGCTCCCGCATCATGCTCAGATTCAGATGATCGCGTGAGAAGGGAGAGGAGGGCAAGAGAAGAAGCGCTCAGAGGGACAGGGTCGAGCGAGCTGAAGGCCTCTCTCTCTCTCTCTCTCTCTCTCTCTCTCTCTCTCTCTCTCTCTCTCTCTCTCTCTCTCTCTCATCACTCATCTCATCTCTCCATTATTCACACAGTCTGACATTAGAAGTCTCATGGCCAACTAAGGTGTGACACAAACGTTTTTACTGTAAATCTCCCATCTCCTATGTGTGTGCTTTAATCCTTTTCCAAACGAATAATAGGTAATATTTGCTATGTTTTAGAGGGGAAATATCTGTCTCCCCCCCCTCTTTTCTTATTTAGATTAAATTAGATGTCATCGTAGCTGTTCTTGTTGCTGACAACGTTTTGGTTCCTTTCTATTCATGTTTAAATCATATTTATAATTTTCCTTGCAAAATAAATACACCTTTCATATTACCTAAAAACTAAAACTTTCTATATGATTTATTTTTTTGTTTAAAAAATGGGACACAAAATGTTAAATGAATATATATTATAAATATATATAATACAGGCTATGGCTTACATTTAAATATACAAAATGTAAATGTTATTAAGTTAGGTTTCAAGTTTGTATTTGTTATGTGCAAGTTAACACGGGGTCAACAGTTCAATGAAAGGTGTTGGACGAGAAGAAACAAGTCAGCTCAGCAGTGGAATAATTAAATTAAAGTAAAAGTGGTTAAGAGCTTACTTTACAAAACACTCAAATACACTGCTATACATCCAAAGGTGCAGTTTGACATTTGTTGCAAATGTAGTAACAACTTTAACAATATGGAGTGTGTGTGAATAAGTTATTGCACATGTGTATGTATAGTTATTGCGCCGTGTGTGTGTCACTTATTTCACATTTAAAATATATTTAATTAAAAGATTACAAATTAGAGAAACATTTAATAAAAACTCTGCAATATAGGCTACTATTAGGACTATTACTTCTACTACTACTACTACCTGTATAAATTATATATTATAATAATAATATTAATAATAATAATTTTGATAATAATTTTAATAATAGCCTTGATGTACTTGCATCAGTTGCTCCTCTCTGGATGGCACAAGTACCATACTTTCAGTGCTTCATGTGTTTATTTCAATCTGACCTGGCTTGGTTTTATATGCGTTTCATTTATGATGCTGTCCATGTGGAAACAAATAAGCAGAACATGTTCTTTTAACAACAAGTAAGATACTTATATTAAACAACAGCAATAATAATGTGGTGAGCTATACTTTCATGTGTAAAAAATGTTTTGTTACCTGCATGAAAAGTAGGTTATCTCTACATGGCCTGTGTCTTAATGTAACAAGGTCTATCTCTTTTTTTAAGACAAAACAATCTATAGTAAATATAGTGAAGCAAAGGAAAAGCTAATCCTTTAACGAATCCTTATTTTTATTTTATTAATTTATTTTAAGAACCTGGTGCAGGCCAGAAAGGGAACGTTGATTCTCAAAAAGCCACTTTAAAATCAAAAAGCAAAGTACAATAATACGACAACAGGATAAGATAAAGAAAACAACTAGTCAACAAAATATAAAATGATATGGCCCAAGCAAAAACTGCATATTAGATGCAATTGCATACTAAACCTAGAAAAAAAGTGACCCTGTAAGTAAAAAGTTACTTTAACAACTTTTCCAGCAGCAAAATGAAGAATAAAAGTATTACATCAGTAAGTTTATATGAACAAAAAAAGAGTTAATATCAACACAGTTTAAAAACAAAACTGTTTTACCTTCTTTGTTCTTTTGAAACATTATATGTGATGTTCATAGCTGATACAAGAACATCTTTGTCGCGAAATTATTATCAACCTGCATTCATATTTTTCATTATTTTGATCCCATATTTCAAGTAAATATGAGATAGTCCAGACAACACTGACATGCATGGAGAGAAGTGGAGTAGAGAAGAGTGAAGGGGGGAGCGACATAAAAGAGTAAAGAGGCTACTTGTGCCCATGTATATCAGTGTGTGTGTGTGTGTGTGTGTGTGTGTGTGTGTGTGTGTGTGTGTGTGTGTGTGTGGATGGGTTCTTTAGTGCATGTGTGTGCGTGTTAGTGAGACGCCAGGCTGCACTCTGTTTTCTTCAGTCTTGTCACGCAACACTCAAAACCCCGCCCTTCTTCTAGTACACTTCCTGAGTGTGTGTGTGTGTGTTGAATCCCTCTGACCTACCATCACACACACACACACACACACACACACACACACACACACACACACACACACACACACACATGCACAAACACACACACACACATACACACACACACACACAAAAACACACCCATCTGAAAAATGGCCTATTTTTTAATGACTCTCAGGCTAAAGTGATTATGGTATAGTATCCATACTCCATAGTTTGAAGGGGTTGAGGCATGGTTTGGCCCTTTAATGTGCTTTCAATGAATTACCGAATAGAGGGATCACCTTAATCTGACCCTCCCCCTCCTGGGATAAGTCGTCCATGTGGACACACAATACCGTTGATGCAAGATACGATGCCCCTAATCTGTATCACAGTGGAATGGGGGGTATTTACATTATAGCTCAGCAGGGCGATATTAAATGAAAGGACAGGGAAATCGAGGGGCTGTTCTAGTCTTAGTAAAGAGCTTCCGTACATCTGATACATGGTTGGTATCAGTTCTCAAGCATCAGCTTTCTTAAATTTGAGACTAACATGCTGAAGATATTCTCAAATTTATATATTTTACCTCGGAAAACAGACAAAGCAAAAATTCAGCGCAGTTGTCTTTGATTCTTCTTCGTGCACCATGATTATAGAGTCCTATTTCACAGCCCTGAAAATATTTTATAAAATCTGCCTTGCGGTGACAAACTCAGTCAAACCAATTTAAAACCCTTTAAGTTAGTTTGACCGTTCTGAAATATCCACAGAAAATAACTAAACTGCATTCTCCTTTACAGGTATCCAATAATGCTCAGAATTTCAAAATTTTGCATTAAGATTGAAACCATGTCATAAAATATTTCTCTGGTGATGAACATTTTCTTTGTTTCATTATCTAAATGAAGATTTGTTTCCCCCACTATGCTCTCTTCAGTTGTTTTTTTAGTTGTTGTCTTTTCCCTCTAAAAAAGTAGTCTGCCTTTGTTTCCACATTCAAAGTGACTAACAGTACACACTTCTAAATTTAAAGAGAACAAAGAGAAGCAAATTTACATTTTCAAACCATAAAATGTACGTTAACAAATATTTTTGTATTTATATTTACGTTGTAATGTTTTGGGACTGGAATTTGAGGTTTATTTTGAAGGATGTGGTTGAATTTTTTTAAATCACGTTATCATCTCAAACACACACACACACACACACACAGAGACACACACACACACACACACACACACACACACACACACACACACACACACACTCACACTCTCACACACAGATACATTTAACTTTTGATAACAAGGATGTTGTTTTGACTTAACATGTATTTTACCAGAATTAATTTAAAATTTTTAATAATTAATAACACATCTCTTTTTTTCAAAACAAAAACCAAACTTGTTCACGTTCTGTGTTGCGTGTGTTTGGCCGGTACTACAGAGGCTTTAGTTTTCTCAGCAGTTACCCTGTCACAAGTTCAGAATCTCACACTTCCACAAGATCATATGTTTCTGAGGGCAACCAGGGAACCATTCTGCATGTTTCATGTGTGTACATGTGTGACAGGCATGATTAGATACAGGGAGACTTACTGCAGAGTTCTGCCCCAGAGTCTGCTGGCCGATGATTGGATGAAGCTCCACAGTTTCCACTCTCTCTCCACAGGTCCCTGGCCTTTGTCAAGACCAACACTGTCAGAAAACATTTGTAAACTACTGAGTTGCTTCCACACACACACACACACACACACACACACACACACACACACACACACACACACACACACACACACACACGTCCCTCTATGGCTGTGAGGACACTTATTGACACGATGCATTTCCTAGCCCTTTACCCTAAACTTAACCATCACAACTAAATGTCTAACCCTAACCTAACCCAAATTCTAACCCTAGCCCTACAAACAAGTCTTAAGCCTCAAAAGGCCCATTGAATTTGTGAGGACCAACAAAAATACCCTCACAATGATGGTATTGAACCAAAATTGGCCCTCATTACTATAGATAGACTTGAATGATGTTTCTTCCCCAGTGTGTATAAAATTTAAATTTGTTCCCATTTATGTCAATGCCACACTATACACACACATCAGACATACAAACCAACACACATGGATATAAGCTTAATAAAATAATAATAATATCTTTATTTGTATACCACTTAACTAACCAAGGTTACAACATGCTTTTACATAATATACGGCAAAAACAGAACAGATACAAATAAATGGTATTCTTTTCAATTCAATGTTAATACCAAATCGTAACATATTAAGGTCGAATCACCAGGTGGCACCAAAGTACAAGTTTTTTTTCATGTCTCTCTGCAGCTGACACACACACCACCACTTGCAGGATCCTCACAGCTTCCTGCAAACTCTGCAGTCGCTCAGCCTCTTCATGAGTGACAATGTCATGCAATGCCATTTCCCTCCAGCGAACAGAAATCTATTGAAGTCGTTGTGTGGCCCACAATCTTTAACGTCACACAGCTACACAGCTTTTACCTCTGCTCTCATTTCTGTGTTGCATGCTGATTGTGTTAATTGATACAGGCTACCTTCTGGTTTGTTGTAATTGAAAAAAACATGTCTAAACTCTCACTGTTATCAGCAGCATATGAGTGTAATGTGATATTAACCATAAGATGGCACTAGAGTCAAACTAATGCAGTCTTGATCTAAGGCTGCTGCCCCCCCCCCCCCCCCTCCATTCTATTTCATGGTTGGCATGGCAACAGGTATGCTTTTCTCCTCCTCCTGAAGGGTGTTTTACTTTTTACTGTCCTTTGAGCTACATTGATACCTGCTTGGAAAAGCTAATGTTCTGACCAGCACTCAGAGAAAACCACTCCATGTTCTCACTTAAATTGAGCATAGGCGCAACAGAGCACCGAGACGAGTTGATATAGATTCTGATATTTCCTGGAAATATCATGAATTGCTCCATTTAACTGCCAGAGAATTGGTTTTGCTGCGTGAAATATAATAGCAGGTTTTTTTTATCATTGAACCACAGAGATTGCTCTTAGTTTGACCCTTGTATTGATGGACTTTTTGGACGTTTTAACAATTTATAGGAACTTGACTCATCCCAATTCATCTCATGCCCTTTTCATTTTGCTCACCACCTCTCCGGCTTCTACACTTCATGAATAATGTGTAAGGTCAAAATTATGCTACTACAAATGGCACCAGCCCCATTGGTTTTGTAACTACTTAAATTGAGTTGCTTGTTTCAATTCCCACAGTACCAATACTAAAACTTATCAGGATTGCTGTAAAACCAACTGTTCCTGGTTTCTCGGAGCTGTTGAAACGTTAACTGGTTTCATAGTATATTGAGGTCAAATTCCAGATGATAAGTTATACTGTTTTGGAGACTGTTACTGCAGGAAAGCTGTTAGTCCTCTGGC
Source organism: Limanda limanda (assembly GCF_963576545.1). Taxonomy (NCBI): domain Eukaryota; kingdom Metazoa; phylum Chordata; class Actinopteri; order Pleuronectiformes; family Pleuronectidae; genus Limanda; species Limanda limanda. Next base: position 25,792,914 of record NC_083637.1, on the reverse strand, counting down.
CATTGCTCACAAACGTGAGCATCCACTGTCACGAAATTTAGTGCGTTTATCAAAGTTGATATTTTGTCTTCACTCTCAGATGTTTGAGGTGGAAGTTTTCTTTTAACGCAACAAATTGCAAGCCTGTTTCGACTCCGCTGCTGTGTGTGTCACCCCTCCTCACACACACACACACACACACACACTTACGCCCACACACACACAGAGAGTGCCGAGAAACACTTAGACTTAGAGTCAAACTTTGGTTTCTTTCCAGACAATGGTAGAGAAAACACTGCTGTTTTTTTTCTTACTCAAGTTGGATTTTCCACCGTAACTGTTACATCATTGTCTGTATTCCTTTAGTAAATCATTGAAATCTTGTCCCCTGGTCATTCAGTCTAAATATTTGGAAAACTCTGCTTTTTCACTTGCGGTCTTCAGTATTTCACAATATTCTGAGATGACAGTTATTTAGATAATGCCTTCTTTCTCCAGTGTTAATGTTGCACATCGGACATGGTGTTATCTGATGCTTTATTATTCGTATTCCTAATAAATACATTATTTAATGTGTTGGTCGCCACATTATATTATTTAATAAAACTGATAATGTCACTACAATCATGATACAAACGTTTTACACCGTTTAAAAAAGGTGATATGCATAAAAGTAATATTAATTAAATCTGTAGTCAGCATGTAAAGCAAGCATCTGCGAGAGAGAAGAGCAGACAGGACAAAGGCAACAAACATAATCTGACCAGTAATGGTTGGAAAATGCAGAAAATAGATAGAGAATGACTAATGAGCCAGTGACGAGCATCTGGAGACACATAGTCTCCTGAGCTGCAGCTGTGCATGGGGACAGGTACGAGCAGGGAGACCCAGCGACAGTGTTGCTGAACAGATGAGGCATGACCGGTCTCCTGAAAGCAAACACACACAGACAATCAGGGAGAGGAGAGAGGAATTATTGATGTTGGAATGCTCTGCTCTGAGTCACTGGACCAATTGAGCAAATGAGAGCTCAAAACAGATACCCAAACACCACCCTTGTTTTGTAACTACAGCCCTGGTGCTCTTTAGCAAGGCACTTAACCGTCCAGTATGTCCTGGCTGAACAGTGGACTTGTACTGATGTCTCATAAAGAACTGTTATGAATATAAACAGAAATACAGCAGCGCAGGGCCACATTTTTAGTCTCAGTCTCTCAAGGACTCATCAAATGGGCCTTTTAATTTTTCAGCTATTTTTGTTTTGTTGATTGGAAAAAGCCTCACAAACGGCAGATGTCTAATCAGGTTAATCCACTCAGATCCAAGACTTGTGCTTTGATCTCTAAACTAGTGATTGAAACATAGTTCAGAGACCAATACAAGGCTGTCATTGAGATTCAAACCAAGACCTCAGACATCAGGTTTAAAACTCACCATTCACCATTTCATCAGGGCCTGACATACGTTGCAGATGGCTAGATAGCCTTAGCGACAAGAGAGATAAGACCCCCTCTACACACACAATTGCCATCAGGCAGAATCAAGCTACATTTGTGTCATTGGAATTGACTTTTTACGTCCAAATGTTCACAGTCCAACATTGACCTCACACAGTGACTGATATGTGGAGATGAGGATGTACACACAATTTCATTCTCAAACTTTCTACTCTTCGTGGATACAATTTAATCTATGCTATTATCTCAATTTTTATCTTACATTGACTTACCTAATGACAGCAGACTGCTCTACTCTCCTCTCCTCTTTGCAACTCCCACAAGACTTCCCTCTTGTAAAAAATGACTGCTAAGGTATTCTGTGCAGCTGTTTGCACCCTATTTATGTTTGACTGTTTAACCTCTCGCAGCTTTAGTAATTATAACAGGAGCAAAATCAAAAGTAATTTCACGTAGTAGGAAGAGCTAAGAGTTTTACATTAGGAGGAAGATGGAGCCACAAAACACAGGCCATTCAAAGACTGCTGGGTCAGCATGTTCTTTGTTGACCCTTTATGTATAACCTTAGTATATTTTTCATTGTAACCATGACAGCATACATCCTGTAGTTTTAGGAAGACAATCTTTGTCTTAACCAATCCAAGCGAAAAAACATGATTGTTCCATAAGCTTATACCCAGTGTGTAACTATGTCGACAAAATTCTGTTACGCATCTGCTGGTACAGTGTTTTCATGCTGAGTCCTTATTATATTATTGTTACCATGACGACCAAGATCTGTCCCCTGCCGACGGGGAATTCTCAGGTCGTATAACAGGGTAGGGAGACAAAAACTACGAGGTCACTCAGCTTAAATGGTCTGTATTTATGTTGCACTTTTCTGCTCTTGATGAGCAGTCTAAGCGTTTGACACTAAAGTTTTGCCATTCACCCTTTCATACAGTGCATCTATGTGCAGCAGTTTCTCTATGTCACCGAAACACAACCAGCACAGCCGTCAGGGGCAATTTTACGGGTTCAGGTTTTCATTTTTGACACAGTATTTTCCTGTCCTCCACATTTACATTTTAGTAAAAAAAATGCAACACAAAGAGGATTGAGTTCAAATTCTTCCTTGTTCCTCATAAGCATGAATAATGATTTGTATTCAGTGTTCTCATACTGCGTGGTCAATTGTGTTTGTTCTGCTCTGGTGAGACAAGGCAATAACGATCACAATATATCGCTTCAGAGAAGTGTTCATGTGTTTGTGAAGACAGAAAGGCCAAGTCTTCCTGGAAATGTTTTTAACATGGTTAAATCTTGAATGTTCCCTCAGGGCAGTGAATGATTAAGAGCCTGAGATATTTCAGTCCTATTGCCATGATTTAGAAACGGTCCAAATGTCAAATGGCGCAGCATTATAACGACTGCTCCAGACTGAGTCAGCTGACAGGCTGTTTGTCAAAGTCTCTCTGCTGGACTGCGAAATAAATCTACGGAGCTAATCGAAGTGGTCACACACACATATAGATCGATGGTCAGACAGATATCCACACTCTGGATGCGTGGCGTGTTCACCGACACCCACAGGGACTCTGCTTTCTCTCTCTTCCTCTTTTTCTCCTCTCTTTCTCCATGTTTGAACCAAAAGTGGGTGGTACAAGTTTGGAGATGAACAATGCAGGTCCTGGGAGAGACTTTTATAACGTGAGCGATCTGAGTCAATATTCAATTAAAAGGTGCATGTGCGGAGGAACTTTGTTGAACTGTGTTCCCTCAGATGCTTGAGAGATTGATCTAGCACCTGTGATTGTATCTTCCTTCTTTCAGTTGTGATGGTTATTTGAAGCTAGATCTAGTTCGATACAGATATAGAGAGTGGAAACTGTGGATTGTGAGAGTATAGATGATTTATACAATCTGCAGAGAGAGGTCTAACGAGCAATGCGAAAATGTAAAGGTACTGCATTTATAAGTATCCCGCAGATACCTGTAGATCAGTGGAATGGTGAAAAATCCATGTGTATAACCAAAGCAGCTATCGGAGGCCTCACGGACCACTATCTGCCATCAGGTAGATGGAGACATGGTGACGAAGGATGACCTTGAGGGTCAAGGTCTCGATCATTCCATTTACATTTCAAGTCTTGTTATGAACTCTGAGTACTGGCCAAGAAAATGACATTGTTGATTTGGATACCCAGATGAAATTCAAATGTTTTGCATTAATTAACTTTATTCCTCAGGTTTACAGCACTCATTCTACAGTTGATGGTAATCTCAGGTTTAAGGTAGCCTACTTTTGAGAAATGGGGTCCAGCATTGTTCATGTAGAATTTGTGCAGCCAGTGATACATATGCATAAACTAATATCATGTTTTATTATGTTGTTTGTACATAACATGTGTAAGTGGCTGTAACCTGTCTTCAATATGTTATCAGATAAAACTAATTCCAAAAGAGAATAATATACTGCCCTGAAATACAGATGCATTTCCAAATGGATGCATAGGCCTATCTGCATACTCATCTGATTGGACCAAGTTCTGGTTGCTGATTCTCTCCACCCCTCAACATCAAAAACTGAACAACGGAAATAAACTGAGGTTATTGGGGAAAATTGCCTCCTAACTTGGACAGAATACCGATCTGAAAACTATTCAGAACGATTCTTTTGAGTTGAAAAAGTGTTGAACTCGTAGTGAACCAAAAGATATTGAACTGAAATGTTTCATTCACATTCAGTTGTTGTGTAGGTTATTTTTTCCCCTGCTGCTTCATTTTGTTTTGGGACAAAAGCTGCATTTAGAGAGACAAACAAAACAACCCCAGAGAAATGGATATATGGACAAAAAAACTTTCTTTTCTTTTATCAACCTCTGCTTGAAACCAGACGGAATTAGTGTTCATTTTGTAAAATATGAGGGGAAAGGTGGATGTCAGGGTGGTAAATGAACAAAAGCTCTCAAAAGTCACTGGGTACCTTACCATTAGTTTTTGTTCTTGCAGAGGTTAATTGGATCGGACATAAAACTGTCATGACAAGAGGAGTTTCCTGGCTAACGATACCTGAGATGAGATTTAAGCCCTGACCTCTGATGCAGTCGTGAAAAGCTTTTCTGCACTCCAGACATTTAGGTTATCCTGTAAAGGTTTTTTTCTCACATTATAAGTAATAAGTGAGTGTATCTTTTAACATTCATGGAAATTGAATCAATACTTGTCTATAATATGAGATTTACGATAGCTTTTGATTTGAAACAAGCAATACGGCGATGTCAACTTAATGTCGTAAGAGGATGCTTGTCGTGAAACATCACAATGGACAATGCCATCGAGGGAGCCATGATATGCTCAACATCATGAAGGCTGACATAAGCCGTTTTACCCAGCTATCCTTTTCGTACATTTTTTAATTTCCAATAAAAATATATTTTTTACAGGACAAGTTTTCGTGCTCTGCCGCCTAGCCTTGTGCAAAAAGATTATCTGACCAACAAAAGACATTCAAGACAATGCACTAGCTAGTCTTCATTCAGAGAGCTCTACGGAGTATAATCGACTGATTAAGAGGATAATTCTGTTCAGAAAGAAAATTGAAACGTTGCATCAAATTAATGAGAGTCAGCAATTTATGGAGTGTACGCTAACGAGATATCATGGGATTGCATTAATCACCATTAAGAGTTAGGAACAGGGAAGGGGGGAATGTGAAATCATGGCTTGTAAAGTTACACACAAATGGCAATAACATTTGTTGTGATAACACACCAAATTATGTCAGAAAACAGATGTGGGATTTATGTGCCTTTTGGTGACACCAGGCTGCTGTAGCCACTACTGTACAAGGTGCTGAGCCTCCACAAATGAGAAGTTATCGATTTAGTAATATTTCTAATATGATACCATCCAGCCGGAGATACAAGGCTCCCAAACTTAATAAGGTGAGACTGAAGAACTCCTTTGTGCACCAGTCAATCCTAAAATGTTTTATGGAACTTAATCCCAGATCGAATGGACGTTAAAGGGCCTTGAGCGTCATCTTCAGTGATTTATGTCCTACATACTGAATAGCGAACATTTCTACTGGATAGATTTGGAGATTTATCAAAGTAAAGTCCAACATTTGCACTGTGGAATAGATCATTTCAGGATTTTCACTGTAGAAAATAGATAATTTCAGGATACTTCAAAGTACTGTAAACACACTTTGCTCAATAAGTTCAGAGAGAGACTGATATGCCTGTGTTCAGGACCTCTCTGACTACCTACATACTGAATAGCAAACATTTTTGCTGGATACCAACATTATCTTGTCGGTAGATCTTGTTGAGCTGGTCATTTCAAGAGTAGCTCACAAGCCCATAAAGTGTCGGAACCCCTGATTTATAATGTTCAATGTCCTTAGTTGTCTTTTGTGTTAACCTTTTGTGATTTTGATGTTAGGTTAAATAAATGTATTTTTGCTTTGTGTCAGATTTCAGATGCGTTCTGACAATAAAGTACCATCATCATCCTCCTCATTTGCAAACTATAATATGAATACATTCATATTTCCAAACTGCCCTGTGACAAATGATTTTAATTTTATAATGGTGTCCCACTCTGGCCCACACGGTCTGTTGCAAATCAAATGATCCATGTGAGAGTTTACAAAAGAAACTACCGGCCCCCAGATGAACGAGTTGACTGAAAATGAATCATCATGTAGCTGCAAGTCTGTGGGCCAGTATTGATACTCACTTCCCCAAGCACCACTACACCACTGCTAATACATTATGAAGATTCCAGGCACCTCAGGTCATCTGGGAGAGGTTTACTCAGCGCTCTAAGAATCCAGGCCAAGTGAAGTGAAACAGCTTTTAGTTTCTGTGCTTCCCACCTGTGGATAACAGCTCCTGAATTCCTGAGATTGCAAAAACTGTCAGCTCATTCAAATCAGACGGCCCAGAATGTGACAGCGCGTCTCGTCTCCAGGCAGCCTAAAAGGCCATGTGTCATTCTGAAGCTCATCGACCTCCACTGACGAGCCATGGCGGGCCGAATTAAATTCAGGTCACTCACGCTTGCCCACAGAGGGACTTTTGGGTCTGCACCCTTCTACTTGAACTCAATCATTTGAGGTTACGCTCCTTCTTTGCTATCAAATGCTTCCAGAGCAGGGGCATCCCTATCTTCAAAAACCTTTTGAAAACTTCTCTGAGAGCACCTCCTCTCTTAACACCCTAACATGTCTAACTAGCACCAGTGTTACCCACAGAGTTCATTCAATCTATGGCGTTGGTGGGGTGCATGTGTGTGCGCACAAACATCGTCTCCACACACAACAGATTTCGACAGGAATGTTGACAGGTGACAGTGTAAAGAGTGAAAGACAAGTTCTCTTGTGAGAGCGTAAGAACTGCATTGATGCCGATTGTGGGTACGTGCACAACTGGGTGGACGGCAAAAACTTTGTGGATTTTAGCGTGAACGCACAAGCGAACACGGTGCAATTAACTGAACATAGCTATACATTGCAGCGTCGGAACAAAACACAGAGCTCCTATGTCATTACGAGAACTGTAAAAAAAATTGGGTACATTATGAAATTATTGTGAAGCAAATTGGAATATGGCAGTTTGACACTCTTGATTATTAATAGGAAAAACTGTTGCACATTCTGTTCATTTTCAGCGCAAGACGTCACCTTAACTCCTACACATTGTGTTATTCAACAGACCCAGCAACTAGTGCTGAAACATCTGCAAAACTAGTACGCATAATTATAAATCAGGGCTTAACCCCTCATGGACGTATGTCGCGAATTCGCCTCAAACCCCTTCCGGTCTGAGTGCCGCCGAGGTGATGATTGTATCCCAATAATGCCTGATGGTGCAGATACTACACATACCTAGGAAGGTATTGGAAGGACTCTGCCGCTCTCTAGTGGTCGGAGTGAACAATACATCCGGTGGAGGAAACCGCAAGTGCAGCTCCGGAGATTGTGTAGATTTAGCCTGCTACATGTGGGGATTTGAGCAAATTTGAGTAAGTTGTGCTAAAATAAAAAATACATACCAGCTCATTGGTTGCTTCTTATGCTAATATATATTGAAATGGACTTCATGTGATGAAAATTGATGATGTAATTAGCAGATTTCGATTTGTAGTGAATTCGCTACATCAGGCACTTGGGGCTAAAAATAGACTTTTTTTTATTTTTTAGGCGAAATATCGTATAAAACCGAATTCCTGTGCCTATACTTCAAATTTTTTGAAGAATATAAGTATAAGTATCCTTATATGATTGTAAATCTGATGTTTGGTTCATCGAATATATATAAAATATATAATAATGTATAATACCCAGGGACTACAGATGAAAATTGGATGATAGCTTACTCTGGTACTGCTAAGGAGCTGTGCATTGTCCTTATCAAACCAAAATAAATATAACTTTGCAGATATACAGACTATGTACAACTGTTTGTGCAGTGTGCAACATTGAATTATGTGCAAAACAGAATACAAATATAATTCTAGGATATAAATGCAATTTCTGCCCTTTATTGTCGGCAGAACTAAATGGACGCATCAATGTTCTACGGGAAGCGAGGGTTAGGGTTATATGATGGAACAGCAATGATTGTACAGAAACATGTTGTTATTCAATTTCAAGCAAAAGCAGCATCAATATAATAATCTACATACCAGAGACTGGAAAATTTGTTAGCGACATTATGCCTAATGTTGCTTATTTGCCTCATACCTAAATTTATATATATTGTATATGCTATATTGAAATTAACAATCTCCACTTAATTTAGCATCTCTATGACAGCCAAAAACACAAATAATATTTTTTTTATATAATTGGAAATTAATTCAGGCAATAAGGGGTTAAGCATTAACAATTCAAAAGCTCACTTTCTTTTTTATTTGTATGCATTTGTATGCTTTCGTTTCTGTTTTCCTTGTCTTTTAAATGCAGATTTAATGTCTTATTTTTTATTCATTAACATCCCTCTGTAAAGCACTTTAAATTGCCTCGTGTGTATAAATGAACTCACCTTGCCATACAACATCAGCTTCCTGACTAGAACCAGCAGACTTCCTCAGGTAAAACAGAATCCCTCAGGCTATAACCTGATCACTAGAGAGCTCTTCTCCAGAAGCAGCAATGGTTCAGTCGGCAATCTGCCACCACAGTGTTGCTCAAAATATATCCATGTCCTCATATTACTTATGGTCTTATAAAAGTGAATGTATATTTTTAAGTAGTCTCCTATAGGTGGACTATGTTAAGGTTGTCCTTGCATTTGATATTTCTGGCGTTCATTGTCAGAAAGTACATATACTTTTGTATTTTATACACAATTTATACACAATGAACTGAGCTGAAGTGTAAGTGTGGGATCCTTATCCTCAAATAAACTTTGATTTTGGATTTGATTAACTCAGTAATTCGGGAACCAAAGTAAAATGAAGACACTTGGCCCAATGCTGACACGGCCCATGATTCAGGAACATTTTAAAATAGCCACTTCAATGAGATTTTACTCAAGTAACTGGTTCTGAGCAACATTAAAGTGTGCTCACTGAAGTCTTCTCTCTTGGCTTGAAGACAGCCTGTATCAGTGTCTGGCCACTGATGTTTCTCACCTTAAAGGGACTCTTACCTTTGTTGCATTTGAGAATTACAGCACATTCAAATCATCCCGCCTTCCTCCAATGCCCCACCCCCTCGTTCCCATCCGCGGTGTTTTTTTGAAGAAACTTTATTTACAAGCAGACTAACAACCTACTGCCTCCGCGCACGCATGTGAGTTTTTGTTTACCAAAGCAATGGATTCGGTAAGTTATATACATTTACATTCACATGCCTTGATGACGCGGGCCCGAATGCGCCACAAGAAGCAGACGGAAAACCTGCATGTCCATGCAGCAAACAGACAGGTCTGTCGGCCAATAAGGTCCTGCTGTCCGAAGAATTTTATTGGTTGAAGTTTTCACTAAATATTATGAGAGTGAAATAATTGTTTGTTTTTACTCCTGGTGGGTCTGTCTTGCATTTTAGAGTGTCATTACCTTATTAATACCAATTTAACCTTATCCAAAAAAAGTGTAAAAATGCAACAAAGGTAAGAGTCCCTTTAATGGTTTTATTTTTAATAACATTGGAGCTTCCAGCAAATACTTTACCAAAGCTAATATGTCCCGACATAGACATGATAGATTGATCAGTGCATAGACAGGATATTGATTTTATCCTCTTTCTTCTCTGAAAGAAAGCACATGTTGAACTTTTCCTTTAATGGACTATAATAATTGAATTAGAGACACTCAAACATAACACAAACGATTAACTGACAGAGATAATGACCGAATAGTGATAAAGGTTTTTTTTCCTCATTTTCTCGACTCTCTTGAGTTAACGGAGAAAGTGAGTCATAGCGGAACGTATCCTTATTCTTTAATCCTTAATTACTCAATTACATTACTAATCCTCAATCCTCAATTACTGAAACACATCACACTCTGTCCTGCAGATTTGACACTGGAGTTCACCCTGTTCTTCGCCTCACGGTCTCCGGGGAGCTGAGACACAACTGCAGGTGCGATGAGACACCTCTCTAAATTTAGTTGCTCATTCGTCTGAGCCTCTGAGTTTGGTCTGTGAGAAGTAGCAAAACGCAAATCCTCTCAGATGCACAGAAGAGAACGCAAACAAACGCAGGCAGTAAATAAAACGGCTAATGTTACAACCTTGTATCCTCCAGGATGAGCACACACACGCACACACACACAGTGTTTCCACAGCACTGTGTCACCGCTGTGTGTCGGCTCTTACCTATAGCTTCCTGTAAATCTCTGTGGAACACAACCGTTCTTTTGTGAAGCCACAGAGGCTAAACAACCGGCAGCGATTGCAGTTAATTAGGTTGCCAGGGCTTTACTGTCACCAGAGCCGGGCTGATAAATGAAGTGAGCGAGGACGCTGCCGTCCCTCCAGCGCCACTCTGAAGGGGATTCTCACTGACATTCTCATTTCAATTCAGCAGCACATTAGACAATGGACTGACTGAGACTCATAAATAAATACATATATTTGGAGCATGTTTGGCTTCTTCAGCTTGGGCTGTGAGATATCTTCATCAAGTCAGCGTCTTGACTTCATGTGAAATGCCTTCTTCTCTCTTCTGATATGTGTAAATTAATTCAGTCTCTGTCACAACATCTTGTCTTTCATTGCTTTGTAACAGCTTTCTACTTTATTGTATCCTGCATTGCATATTGTTCTTGTTTCTTTCTCTTCTACTTGTCAGCTATAACACGCTCAAACAGTCAAATCATGTCCAGACTGACTTTCAGCCAAAGTGACAGCTAACGATAAGGCATTTTATTGTTCACCACAGAGACGAGATTCTTTTATTGTTTTCTCGCCTGCTTTTTCAGGTGACGTCTCACACAAACACAAATACACAGGAGACCCAACACGAATGCAAAACCCACAACGCAACAAACCACAAGACGGATGCAAAAGACACAGCACGACTACAAACGCCACTTAATGGAAACACAACCACAAAGGAAGTGGGTGACAACCATGAAATTAACAGAGTTAATTACTGTGGTCATGTATGAGTCAAGGGAGCCTTCGTTCGTGAAAACCTTGACCAATCAGTCACAGCTTTAAATGAGATTCTTCTCAATTCCAGGTGTTATCGTAAAGGTGGAATTTTCCTTTATTGGTTCTTCTAGCACTTCGACAGTAACACCTCATATAGACAATCATCTCATTATAAGTGATTTCACAAACCACGGCTCACTTGACACATACATACAGTGCCAACGTCCATCGCCACTCACTTGCTCTACCTTTTGTTTTGCAGTTGTGTTGTTGTGGTTGTGGTTTAAGCAGTTGTTTTTTCCCCTAATATGCTTGTGTGAGGCTTCTCGGTCCCCTTAGTTTTGGCACTAAGGAAATCGTTTTTGATTTAGTGTGTGTGCATGTGTGTGTGTGTTTTTGTAAAAACCCAAGTGGTCACAGCAGCTCTTAATTAAAATGCATTACAAGTCTGAGGGAAGAACCACAATGAAGAATCTAATTAACCCCCGGTATTTGCCTTATAACGAAGGTGAAATACACAAATTGACTGCTTCCTCCCTCGGTACGGGAGCAGTGTTGTCCTGTGTGTGTGTGTTCAGGAGCAGGTAACAATAAATAGAAGAGACACAGGTCAATAGTTATATCTCTGTCCCTGTCAGCAGGCTCAACTCCACCTGCCACCAACTTGGAACTTTAATCTTTGGTTCGCACTCAAGTGCACCTCCACATTTGGACACTGTGTGGACGGACCACTGACTTTGAATGATTGATTATATTCTGCTGTCCCACTGACAAGGAGTGTCGGGAAAATACTTTACCACAAAGCCTCTGCTTATGAAACAAACACAGACCCTTTATCCTGTTCCCCCCCATTTTTATGTCTCACCGCTTCGTAGATAACATATTGGTAGGCGCTTGTTGCCATAGTTACTTTACACATGGACATAGCCATATCCTTTTTATAATGGCCTTGCTGTGGCCATTTGCTGCATGATGTGGATGTTTTGGGTGAACAAGCAGCGAGGGAATGTGCCAGGTGGTGATTGGGAAAATGGGGCGTTAATAGAATAATTATTGCACATTATCATCTAAGCCTGCAGAGAAGACGGTTCGTCTGCATTTTAAAAGCATATATCGCAAGCATTTTTCAATCCTCTCCTTTTCTTTGAAAGTATAAAAAGCATATGAGAGATTGATGCGTGTGCTTATCCAAGCATCTTCCTTTATAAGCACCTCATCTTCATAGAATGAGGCATGAGTGATTAGTATATTCCTGCAAAAAATTAGTTATGATAATGCTCTTTGGGGCTTGCCAATGAGCATGACTGTGACTTTGACATTCAGAAACTCCAATTATGGGCTTTGACTCATAAATCATCTCGTGTATGAGTTCCAAAGGCTCCTTTCCTTCCTTTGATTCCTTCTGTGAAACATTTAAACCACCAGATGGGGAAATAGTAAACCTTTATGGGCAGAAAGAGGCTGAATCCTATGAAACCAAGCACTTTTGTCGGAGATCTCAAATAAGTGGAGAATGACAGATTAGAAAATAGAAGAATTAGCACAGAATCCCAGGTAGTTTTAAGTAACAGAGTTCTTTTACATATAAAGATCTCCTTTGATGCGTCAGTCTATTGAAAAATGATAATATGGCCAATTTTTTTATATATATATAGATTTTGTCTAAAGAGAAAGTTTTTCCCATGAGTGAAGGTTGGGGTTTTGAACTCATCTTTACGGTCTTAGTAAAACAAACACTTGATAAACAGCTAAACATTTTACAAATCTGTGGTAGTTTATTTATGTGTTATACCTTATTTTACCTCCTATGTGTGCTGCCACAATGCAGAGGCTTTATATTGATATGTAATGGACTTGTCTATTTGGTATTGATTACATTTATATTGTGATTATTAACAATATTGTATTGCCTTGCTCTATTGCCAAGATAAACCATCATCCCAGAAAACCGAGGTGGCTGCAAGATTTCATTTTGTCATCATCTCTGACAGGCAGAAAGGAGGATATGTGGTGGGAAACACAGGGTAGGTTGGAATGAAAGTAAAAAGGGGACAGAGAGAGACAGAAATAGCAGCCGTGGAAATAAAGAAGTTATGGAAGAAACAGTGGCACACACGGATTAAGGGAATTGTAAAAAGAGGTGGAGGGAGGGAGAGGAGAGGAAGTTGAAGAAGGCAAAGGAGATGACGAGAGAGGGGGAAAGATGGCTAGAATACACACAATAGTATCGGTATGGGGGGGTAAGAAAGCAAAAAATATCAAAAGGATTCAGGGGTGTTAAAGGGACGAGTACAAGGCTACTAAGCTATGCGCCGTGCAACTGTTTGACCACGACTCCTTTTATGCGTCCAAGATGAATAGCAGAAAAAGCTATTTTATTCTGCATATTATACACATTCAGTCCATTACAGTGGCGGCTCCTGACAAATTTCTCAGGGGGGGCAATTGTTGCAATGATAGCTAAGGTTACCTGTTTGATGGGTAAATGAAAAAAAGTCAGCTAAACATTGTCTCATTGAAATACTTATATTTGCATAAAATTTAGTTTTTTTCTGGTCACCTCACATAGAAATACCAAATCACTATCATCTTTTATCCTTTTTTTCTTTGGGAGGGCGGCGCCCTATCGCCCCCTACTGACAAGCCGCCCCTGCTCCATTATCTAAACACTGTCGAGGACGTTTTTAGCCATTATTCGTTTTGAAAGTTGTTTTAAGAGGTTTGAAAGTCAAATGATCCATTGAGAGGTTTACTTGGGAGTAAGCTACTAGTGCAGTAATCCAAGTAAAGCAAATGTAGGGTGCACCTGGTAAAAGGAAATGTGGTGCTTGTCACTGAGCACAAAATGGTCTTTATATTCATGTGTACTTATGTAGAACATTTCAAACACAATTTAAGGTGTCTTGCATGAATAAGTAATGCATTACATTAACATTCAGACTGACACAGTGATGGGAAAATTAAAATCTTTAAGCACAAGTGGGTCCTGTAAAGGTTCAAACCCAAAAGGCTGGATGGGATCTTTGTGTGTGTGTGTGCGTGCGCGTGCGTGCGTGTCACCATGAGTTTGAAGGCTCACTATGCTTGAATCAAACTGGTTCCTACAAGATGTTGACATACCTGCAGGCATCTCTTGCTGTCAGCCTCCTCCTGCCTCACACTGTCTCCCTGCAGGAGGAACGTGTTTTGAGGCTAAATTCAGATGCTGTTAGACAATCCATCAACAACTTTTTTGAGGCGTACCAAGGTACAATAACACGACACTTCTCTCCAGTGATTATTCGTTTAAGTTCAAGTCTTTGTTATAAAGTGTGTTGGAAGTCATCTTACTGACATGAGAAATCTCACCAGCAATTCTTTCAATTACGACGACAACTGATTTCTTACCAGAAATTATACCTCTAACGTCCCTCTATACTTTAATGATTCAAGTTTAATAATGTTTCGTCTCTTTGGGGAGGACGGGGAGTCGGATGTCTTTTCTCCATACTTTTTAATAAAAGAGTTGTTCGTGGCTTACAGCAGGACAACTGCAACCTACTTTCATATTTTTTGAATTCAGTCCCTTGAAGTGCTCAGGTGGACCTGCAGGTCTGAGTTCACCTTTTTGAAGATGTGAACATGTGATGTAAACAGTGATGCATTATGTTTAGAAATGGAAGGGAGCACTCTCCCTCCCTGCTTTGTTACTGACCCTCTGATCTTCTTTCATGCCTGAGTACGGAGAATTTACACCCTAATGTGACATGTCCCCTGGGTTATGTGGAAAAGTAGCAGCATGCCTGCCATTACCATTACTGACCAAGGCGCTGGCTTCGGGAGTAGAGATAATTTCCTTTTCATGCTGCGCTGTTGCTGTCCACTGCTCCTAAATTGAGTCAACTACAAATAATTAAAATAGCCCTCTGTTGAAGGCATACCTCCTCCAAGGCCGTGCAGTAATTTTCTTATCGAGATCAGTGTATTCATTCTTCAGAAATTCCCAAAACATGAACCAAAAAATCACTTATCTCAGGAATGTCAAAGTTCACATGAAAAATTCTGCTTCCATCCCCTGATCCAGATCTGCACCTAAAAGTTGTCTTCCCTGAACTATGCTGCATCCTTCTACCAGATTTTGTGTAATTCCACTTAGTAGTTTTTGTGTTATCTTGCTAACAATCAGACAAACAAACAGACGGAAACATAGCCTCCTTAGCGAAGGTAATTAATCTCTGCATTAGGGTGAATACAGTATATTCAAACTAATATAGACATCCAATTAAAAACAGAAAAAGTCACCTATCAATTTGAATAATTACCACAGTAGACCTATTGAGACATCAGCTACAGTTCTTGTGAGAATGTTCTAATTATGCTTTACTTTGCAGTACAACTTAATTAAGGTGAGAGAGCGAGAGTATGCTCGTGTGACAGAGACAAAGAGAGCGAGGGAGAGAGAAGATGAAGGACAGACAGTAGAGACAAAGTGACAGAATGAGGGTTGTGCCTTATGTCTCTCTCTCGCTCTCTCTCTCTCTCTCTCTCTCTCTCTCTCTCTCTCTCTCTCTCTCTCTCTCTCTGTATATCTCCCTGGACCTGCTGTTGTGGATCAATACATGACAGTTTCCTCCTCTCACTGTACGAAAGGCTCGGTAATGGACCGTGACAAAGTCCGTTCACGTGTGCATGTGTCTGTTGGTTGTTTAAGTGCAGTCCTAGCTGTCACTACTCAACCTTGTCTCGGCTGCCCAGTAGGTAGGTGCCATTCCACCTCCTAACAGGAGGAACCTTTCATTAGTGTGAACAAGCTGGAGTGATGGCCTTATATTTTTTTCCACAGCAGCTTTTCTTTCTGCACAGTTGAAGCTGTGGAAATTAATTGTAAGTCTGTACAGATGCTTGATAGACTGGTTATCTGTGCATGATGTACACTGCCTCTCCCCCAATGTCAGCTGGGCTCCCACGACCTCCAAAGATAAGCTGAACAGATGATGGAGGGACTGACGGACAGATCTGAAAAGAAGACACATTTTATGAATATTGAAATGAGATAGTGTTCACAAAGAAATACAAAATTGACCTTTATACTCCTCTAGACTGTTCTTGTTCCCATTGAACCATTTATATGATGACCTTGCTGAAGATTAAAATACTTAAAATCACAAAGCCCGCAAATGTGAGAAATAAGGTCCCACAAGAAGAATAAGTCCCACAATGGGGATATTTGCAAATATTTGGTGCAGGATTACATCTTGATTGTGATATTTCCTATCCAAATAGGTCGAACGCGATTTGACTCTGTGATTCTGTGGATCAATGTGAGCCTTTAATGTTATATTGTCACTGTTAAACTCCAGGTAGCTCCACACTGGATGCCACTGCTCTCATAACTCATGTGGACTCAAGCTTTTATTTTCACGTTGCTACCGATTAATGTCAGTGCAAAGCTACTGAGTGAAGCGAGTGCACTGTTAAGAACTACCTTGTCACTTTGACCTTGTCGATCGCACAATATATCTCAGATTGCTCAATCTCTCTGACATTTTCATGTTTTTCACCCATCTACTGTGATATGCTGACATTCAGTGCAGGGAGTGTCTTTATAGTATGATATTTAATCTGAACTAACTTATATATACCTCCGCAAGCGTCCCTTCTAGATTTTGTATTATTTTTGTGTACTTCTACTCTTGTGCCAAAACTGTTGTTTCTTGTTTTCTTTACCCATGCATCCGCTCCAAATCTAATTTCAGTGCTCCGACTATAACAATGAAGGAATCTTGAATGTCAGAACACACTGACAGAACATCAGCTCCTCTGAGAGCGTGAACATGTCTTGGATCTCGTTCTGTCTGAACTAAATCAGCCTTGACGTGCGTGGCTCATTCAATTGATTCTGATTTTGTAAAGTTTGACAGGACATGATGTTTTGAAGGTTTTATTTTTCCAAGGTCCAGCTGAGTCATTTTGATTTAGTAATCATATCTTGGAGAACAACTTATAAGAACACAAAGAGCTTTATGACTCATTTTTGATGGAAAATTTTTGTCTTTTGCATTGTTCAAATCCTACAAATACCTTAGTTATCAGCAGGGTGATGTACAGCTATGAATTCAGGAGGTAAGAGTTGGCTATGCTCTAAATTTACCACTGGTAGTACAACCATGACCATCACCTGCTCTATAGAAAGATGGATGCGTCTCCACATACTCCCACTATAGAGAAATGAAGCCAACATATTCCAGATAAGAACACTGCCATCTTGTGAAGAAGACATTATTTGGTGCCAGACTTTGCACAATAGAGAATGTAGGAGGAAACCGTGGCATCATAGTCCTTCGGATACATGCGTTTGACTAAACGTGAGTAGGTCTCAGCTTTCATCATGATGTTTCACCCCCGTTTTTTAATATCAAATAACTTATTCAATTAAAACTTACCGGAGAAATTAGCACTTGGAGAAACATCAAGTGATAAGACCTAAAATAACAGTAACAATCTTTGAGAAAAAGTTATTTTACGTGAGTTTTTTGACTTGGAGGCAGTGTTCTTTACCTATATTTTAGCCAGCCACCAGGGGGCAATCAAGGCAATTTGGCTTCACTTTTGTGAGAAGACATGTCGTCCATCATTATTAACTGTGTATGATCTGCTTCCTTCCTGGGACCTTTTTTGTGTCTCCTGATTCATTTAAGAATGTGCTTGTGTCTGTTTTGATTTGACTTCCTATCCATTTGCATTTTTCTGTTGCCCATGAGTCTCATTAGTCGAGTAGTCCTCAGTGTATTTTAAACCTTTTGCTTCCCCTCTGCTGCTGTCAGAACAGAATGTTTGTGCTGCAGCTGCTGGTCTGGATTCCCTGTGTTTTGCAGACTGTGTTTAGACTCTTGTACTGCTCTCTATGGGTTTTGGATTCATGGATGCTCTGAGCTCTCCTCTGGATTTATATGCTGCTCTTCCTGGATTTTGACTCTTGTCTGCCTCACCACTTTGTGAGCCTTGTCTGTTTTGTATTTAACAGTTGAGTTTCCTCTGCCTGGGTCTTTCTTACTAGTTTGCACTAGGACACAGACCTCACCTCTTTTGCTATATTGGGAAACGATGGATAAGAATCCAACAAGTAAAAAAGTTTCCTCTGTCTGTGCTTCTCCTCTCAGGGTGTCAAGGGAGAAGAATTCCCTCGGGGTTGGTGATTCTAATATTAGTTCTGGAAGAGTAACAACAAGTTTGTTTAGTTATATGATTTTATTTGTTTAACCTGTTTATTGGACAGCCACTGCCTTGAGGTAATTTATTAAAATTTGGTACGAAGGTATACGTGGTCTCAAGGATGTCCTGAATTTAATTTGGTCAAAGGTCAAAGGTCAAGGTCACAGGGATGTTTTGAAGCAATTATTTTGGCTGTTATATCCATGGAGAGATGTGAAGGATCGTTTCATATTTTTGGCACAAACATTGACTTGGACTCAAGGATTAACTCATTTGATTTTAGTAGCTTAAGGGCACAGTGGCCTCACAAAGTATGGTTTTGATTTTCTTTAACCTGATATCTTAAGATACAAACATTCACTTAAACTCGAGGATGACCTGAATATAATTTGGTGGTCAAAGGTCAAGGTCACTGTGACCTCACATAGCATATTGTGTGCCTTATGAATATGATATCTCTAGAACGCCTTGAGGGAATTCTTTCACATCTGGCACCAATATTGCCTTGAACTTGGATTTCATTCAGGTAGTCAAAAGTCAATGTGGCCTAACCAAGTATATTTCTTGAACAGGATAGCTTAAGATCAGCTTGAGGGAAATCTCTTCAAATTTGGAACAAACTTTCACCTGGACACAAAGATGAACTGATTCAATTTTGGTGCCTTTAGGTCAAATGTCAAGGTCACAGTGTCCTCATGTTACCGTGAATGTGACATATTAGAACTTCCAATAGGGAATTTCTTTAAATCTAGTACAATTTACTTAGACTGGCTGATTAACTGATCAGATTGCAGTGGTCAAAGGTCAAGGTCACCGTCATAGTGGCTTCTAAAAATGTGTTTTTGAATCTTGAATGTGACCTCGAGATTGCTTGAGGGAATTTCTTCAACTTTTGATGAGACTTGTCAATTGGACTCAAAGATAAAGTTATAAGTTTCAATTGTCGAAGGTCAAAGGTCAACATTAACCTTATAAATCGGGTAAAAAAAGTTTGTAGAAATATGTGCAAGGAAACTGCAGTGGTAGGCAGATGCATTAAACCGCAGTGCTGTAATTGTATTCAAGCCTGGAACAAATGTTATTCGTCTTTTGCCACTCAAGCAAGGTCACAGAAGGCGTCAGCTTGAAAAGGAAATCTATCCAGTTAGGCTGACGGTGCTTTATATTGTACGAGCCTTTAATTGCCAAGCAGGGAGCTCAAAAACAGTTGAGATCAGATGAAGAGGAGTGAAAGGTAAAACTCATACAGTAACTCACATCTCTCAGTGTTTCCATGGTGGCTGGCTGGCTGGGTGAGTGGGGGAGTGTAGTAGGTTTGAAGTTAATCAGGGGGAAATTCAATCCGTCGTTCATCCAGCAGCAGCAGGCGGTGATAGTGTCGGTCAAGCAGAGATACGGTGTCATCTTGTCTGAACTCCTTGTCTCTGTGTGTGTGTGTGTGTGTGTGTGTGTGTGTGTGTGTGTGTGTGTGTGTGTGTGTGTGTGTGTGTGTGTGTGTGTGTGTGTGTGTGTGTGTGTGTGTGTGTGTGTGTGTGTGTGTGTTTGAGTGGGCATATACACTTCCTTTCTCTCTGCAACCCAATAAGTGTCGGGGTGTCCTGAGTTCACTGGTGAATAATTACATTAAAGACGTAGAGAGAGACAGAGAGAGGGAGGAGAAAACATATGATGCCAATCAGAAGAAGACAGAGAAGGAGGGAGAGAGGAAGTGAGGCAGAGAGAAGGATGTGGGTTTGCTAGACGTCCATCAGGCCTGTTTCTTATACTACCTCTGGGAGTTTGTGACACTATTTGTGATGCTAAAAGCACCAACACACACGTACACGTACACTCAGACACACACACACACTCACAAACACACACACACTCACAAACACACACACACACACTCACAAACACACACACACACACACACACACACACACACACACACACACACACACACACACACACACACACACGGTCCAGGTCCAAGGCTGCGATCATCCCGAAAGCCCATAAAGTGTAATCACAACTGTGAGAGTCTTGAGGGAAAGAAGCTTGTTTGGCCTTTTTTGTTTGAGCTTCCAGTTCTCACACAAAAGGCTAAATAAGGTTAACTCTATAGTTTACAGCAGCTGTCTCCAGAAGTATACGTCTGTACAATCAAACTGCTGATGGACCTGTTAAGTTAATAACTCTTTTGAATAATATTGTTTGCATGTCATTCCAGCACATAATGGTTATTTTGCAGTGGTTTCAAATTGCAGTTTTGACTTCATCTTTGAGACTGTCCAGACAGGAAAAAATCCCAAGAGGTGCCAATATTGAACATTACATTACATTTCAGGTAGCTGACGGTTTTATCCAAAGCGACTTACAATAAGTGCATTCAACCACGAGGGTGCAAACCCAGAAGAAGTGCTACATATAAGTGCCATATAGTGGTAGTAAGAAGAGATTGTCTTAATAATCCTACAAAACTGATTTACCAGCAATTTTTCTCTGCATCATTATTGAGTGGTAAATTTAGGAATACATTGCAATGGCAAATAGGGGATGGACAACTAACGGTGCAGTGAGACTATACTGTATGCAAAGCCAATGTAAAGATGCAAATTTTGCGTTACCTAAGCAGGCTCAGCTAGCGCAGGAAGCCGCAGTTATCCGGATGCAGTTCTTGGAGAAGAGGGCTAAATTCCCCGAGCTTTGTGTGCCCACACATGACGATGTTGGCTTCTCCAGCGTGTCCACAACAGGTCCCACACAGCATTTGTAGTCACGTTAGCCAGTAGTCCTGCTATCCTAAACAGATTATCCTGTGGCCAAACATGCGCGATTAACACAACAGAATGTGTGACCACAGCATTAATGTACTTTTTCTTCATTCAAATGTTTAAAATTAATCAGACCTATGTTATATTTTTTATTGAGGTATTCGCTATCATTATCTCAAATGTTTCAACAAAAAATTGTTCATTTTAATCATGGTAGAATCTGTTTCATAGGGGCATAGGCTTGGTTTTATTGTTGGCAGGGACTTTTTTGTCTTTTGCCAAAACTAACAGTTGCATATGTGCACTTGTACTCATGCACATGCACACACATAACACACACATAAAAGCCTGACTAAACAAAAACCTTATTTTATTGAATGTTTTTGCATATATAACAGATTTTTAATTGAGATAAAATGCATATTTTCTGTTGACATGGGATAGATTTGTTTGAAATTGTGACAAGACACCAACTATATACAATCAGTTATCAAATAATACTCTACCATAAAAATGTTATATATCAACTATGGTTAGATTTGTTGCATGACAAAGTTTTAAATGCTGTAACATCTGAAAGGTTTGGTCTATACTCAAAGATTCTGACGTAAGGACAGACTGATGTTTTGAGGTTGATAGGAGGTAAACATGTTTAATACTGATATGTCGGATATATATATATATATATATATATATATATATATATATATATATATATATATATATATATATATATATATATATACATATTAGTGAGATTGATCGGTTGATCCACAGGTTGTGTGGGTAGGTTTGTAGAAATTTACATTTCTAATTAATAGCAGATGGGTTTCGGGGGTGAAATAGGCCTGTGATTTTAATTAAAACCAGCCTTCTTAATGCCTAGGCCACACTGGCTGCGCTGTGGAACGGCTTGCTGTTCATTTTGGCATCCATGCTATCAGGTCGGAGCATGTACACTGTCTGTATTCTAGAGATTCAACGTCTTCTCTGCGTACTGTGCATGGTTCACAGCAGAATAGACAGTGGAAATTGTCTTTCACCACAGTTTCTATGCTTATCTGTTGAATAGGTCATACCATAAATCCACTTTCTGCACCCTCACATTTCTCTCAATTGAATTCTTTCATTTGTTTTAACATAGTTTTGATAGTTATTGCATGACCGAGAAGATGCACGGCTTCATACTGTAGAGTCCTGACATTTAGTTGCATACATAGACGTGCTTTTATTCAAGTTTATATAGTGATCAAACCAGAAACCTCAAAAAGCAGCTCTGCTGCAGGCACACAGGCAGTGTGGCCAGGGTGTAAGTGTGATATGTTACCATATGTTCACCAGTAGAGTTGGAGTGGAATGTTCATATAGGTTCAGGTTTCTAAATTGGAGAAAATATTTCATTGGGAGGGACGGCGTGATGGGTGGATGAGTCAAGCATCGAGTGGATTAGGACGACGTCACAGCCAATCTGCACATTTCAAATACATATATAAAATTGTTCCTTATGACAAAGAAATGTAACTGAGGCTTGATATTTCAAAGTTTAATCATGAACTTTTTATGAATGACTATAAATAAGGAGTGGTTCATGAGGGCGATTTAATGGTGTCTTAGTTGGTTTGACTGCAGTTGCTAAGCAGTCAGTTTCTCTCTCCTCCTTGGGTAACATGCTTTGATTGGACCTTCTTAGAGTTATTTTGTGTTTCCTTTACCTGTACATACACACACCACTGATCCATTTTTTTGAAATAAATGTATTTTACCTGTGGTCTCCACATTTTATCCATCCTTTGAGCCAAGTTGTGCTCTGTCACGACCTGGCTCAAAGGACGGACAAAATGGTGATCAATAAATACAACCAAAATATAGAACTTAATTATGAAAAATAAATGTTAACATAACATTTTCTGCATTGTCTAACCTGTAAAATAGGTGACTATATCTGCAAACATAAACAGCGATACTGATACGTGTGTGAGAGGTGAAACATTTTATCCGTCAACAGATAAATCGACGGTTGACCCAACATGCAGTGTGCATGCATTGTCTTGTATGTTGTCGTGTGTACTCTACGTGGACTGATCATATCTGACGGACCCAAGAGGTCCTGATATTGCATGGTGTTTTGAGCCTGACCAGTGACAGTGCTGGACACTCTGATGACAATTACCTCAAAGGGCAACTCTGCACACACATGCACACACACTCCAGCTTTGACAAGGTGGTGACAGTTGTGTTGTTTTGAAGGTCAGCAGCCTGTTGTGCGATGCTGTATATTGCCTCCGGGCTTGGTTTATTTTCCTTTTGCACCCATGTCTGCCGTGATTCTTAATACTGATGTATGCCGACTTCAGCTCCCTTTGCTTTTCTTAATGACTTTATACATTATGCATCAGTACAATTATCCCATTGCGGAAATAGGATCCTTCAGAATGAGCCATTTATGTGGATAAGTGGCATCGCGGTAACTATAGCTGTGTTATATTTTGCTTTCAAGGATCCCATAGTAAACATATGCAAATTCAGATAAAACAGAAGGATTCTTTCTGACTGTGGCAACTAATATAGGTTTTGTGATGCCCCTACAACAGTTATTTCTGTGATAGTGTTGTAGAAAATTCAGGGGGAATTACTCTCCAAAATAACAGTCCAAGGGATTTTTTTTAACAATGCAACCACCAGCAGTGTAAATTCTGAGGTGTTCATTGAGAGTATTTTCCTTCTCGGCTGCCCCTCTGTCTCCCTAACTCAGTCCTTGACTAATTGGCATTGACTTGGCATGTTTCACCACAGCATGACACAACTAGCATGTTAATAAACTTTCATCTTCTTCTGAGTGTTTGGGTTTCAACCAGGAGCCTTTTCCACATAACTCCATATAAACTGCCTTGGGAATTGAACATTATAGATTTGGAGACGAACGCCCTTGCCAAAGTAAATGTCTTTTCTGTTCAGCTGCAGTAATGGATTTTTTTATATTAACAATCAGTCATATAAATATGTGCAATTTAAAATGAACCACTCATAATAACGAGAAAACACAAAGTATGCACCCAACCCAGCAGTTTTTATCAGCTCTACCTATCAAATTAGTGTCTTTCTGCTCATTGTTTCTGTTTGATGACTCACAACTGGACTGGTTCAGTTTACTGCAATCATTTAGCACATTGTTATGCAATATAAGATTCAGAGCTTTTATTCATCAGGTGGTCAGAAATACAATAAAGGCTAATGTTCCTCTTCATAAGTGTGTATATAGACCATAAACTGTACATAAAGATATATATATAAAAGACATATTCCACTGTCCAGAAATGAAGTGACACAGGCACTGGCATCTTGCTTATTTGGAGCTGGATGTGGCGCAGTAGTGATCGTGGAATCAAAATCACACCAATACACACACTTGACGAATTGCGAGTGTTTCAGCTGTCAATTATACCGTTTTTTATAACATAAAATAATAAATTAATTAAAAAAAATGTAACTGAACATTTTGCACTTGAACAAACTTCAGTGTGATAAGAGCCATTGAAAAAAAATACACCATATTTGAGAAAAATCTGAAGGAGGTGTGATTTATACTGCAACAATCCACCAGGTGGCGATCTACGTGATTTGGCATCACTTTTAGGGAGATGTGACATCGTCCATATTTATATAGAATCTATGATGTAGACCAGTTTACTGTGCTTTTTTCCTGAATAAATTAATAAAGTAATGATGTTAAAATTTAGTTTACAACTTGCCCCCAAGTACCCAAAGAAAAACCACTTCAGCAGTAAGAGAGGATTTGATGTATAAGGACAAAGGATAAATCCTTCATGACTACTTGTCTGAAACCTTCAAGAATTCAAGGACGGGGATAAGGAACGAGGATTTTTTATTATCCTTCAAGAATATGTTGCACATAAAAGGGAACAAAATTAGGCCCTGGTTCAGGTGATAGCAATGTTAAAATCAAGGAGAAAGCACACAGAAAAACACCATTAATAATAACCATATTAACAAGACTAGCTGGGCTCAAATTCATCAAATGCCCTGATATCAACACAGGAAACTGTCTTAAATTGCAGAATTTATCAGAGTGTAATTACAGCTTTGCCCTTTAAAAGTAATATCCGCAGCTACTGTTCATTGGAATGCAACAATTTATCAGTCTCACAGCATCCGGGAAGAAGCTGTTTTTCACTCGGGTGGTTCTGACCTTGATGCTTCGTAGCCTTCTGCCTGATGGGGGTGGCTCAGTTTGTTGGCAGGGTGGGAACAGTTCCTCCCGCGAGACGCCTTTTTCCTGCACCTCCTGTAAATGTCTCTGATGGTGTGCAAGCTGCTGCCAATGAGCCTCTGAGCTGTCTGTACCACCCACTACAGTGCCGGCATGTCTGCAGCAGAGCACTGACTGTACCACACATGATGCAGGAAGTGAGGATGGTCTCCACCACAAACCTGTAGAGGCAAGTAAGGATGGAGGTGCCAAGGCATCCTCAAGAAGTCGGGACCTTTGTTTGTATACATGACTGTTATTGTTTTGCTGTCCCAGGTGAGGTTATGAGATATTGGTGCCCGTCTTTTTTTTAATTCCACATCCATCTGCTGTGGTTTCTTAACAATGATGCAGAGATTGTTTACTGCTTTTCCACTTGTTGTGGCTTGTGCTTGGATTAGCAGTCGTAGGTCAGCGGTTTGTACAGTAGAGGGCTCTGGACCCATCCCTGGAGGATGATGGGATGAGATACAGAGTCGAACAGACTTCAACCTCTTTCTATTCTATTCCTCTTTATTAAATCTTTGATCAAAGTGGAACTAAGGTCCAAGAGGAGCAGTCTCTGGGGATCCTTGTTCGACAGGTGAGCAAGGGCCAAGTGAACCTCAGATGAGATGTCACATTTTGTAGAGCAGTTCTGTCTGTACGCATACTTGTGGGGACTGGTGGGGACTGATGGTGACTGATGGTCTTCTTCATGTGTGCCCCATGTGGGCATTTTGTGTTTTTTCAACCAATGTATTCCGTGATCCACTTGCTGCTCCTCCTCGTGCTCAGAGGTACATGTAAAAAATGTCAACACTCAATTTTAACCTATTTTATAAATCCACCACACTCTGCATTAGTCTTATTTAGATTTTTTTTGTATATTACATTACATTACATAACAATACATTTACAATATGTATGTCTATATACTATCATAAGGGTAAAATCTTATTAGATCATCTACAGCTGCCTATATGTTATAAGGGTTTATCGAGGCTCTTCTGGGATCTGACGTAGTGCAAAAACATTATGGCTCCATATCCTGTGATGTTCTTTCTCTCTTTGCATCATTACCATATCACAGCACAGTTCACTGCATATACTACATGTAAAGGGTCAACTCAAAGGATTTAGAGGAATCTATTCGCAGAAATGGAAAACAATATTCTTTGTTGTTATCACTATATAATGACTTGGCCCCTTTTCCACCGGGCAAAAAATCCACAAACATGGATTCAATCAGCATTCACTCCCAGACCAGCATACATGTTGTCTTTGTGTAGAGGAGCAGCAGCCTATAGCAGAAATGCTGAATCTGGAGAGGTCCAGATATTGGTGTGTGCGTGTGCG
Organism: Limanda limanda; assembly: GCF_963576545.1. Classification (NCBI taxonomy): domain Eukaryota; kingdom Metazoa; phylum Chordata; class Actinopteri; order Pleuronectiformes; family Pleuronectidae; genus Limanda; species Limanda limanda. The sequence goes on along the minus strand of NC_083637.1, from coordinate 25,766,331 downwards.
TGTGCGTGTGCGTGTGCTTGTGCTTGTGCTTGTGTGTGTGCATGTGAGTGTGTGTGCGCGTACGAATGCCAGCATCACTTAGAGCCTTTTATCCAAAACGGGTTGATTATGTTATTATAAGTTGGAATAACAGGGATTTGCTTCACAGCTTCTAAATCAATATTTTCTTATGTCCTGTACCTCTTTCATGCTGACATGTACACACACTAGTTCCTGCAAAAAACACGCTAACATGCTTTTACTCTGATTGTATTTCAAGTGGGCTTTTCATATTTGCAAAAGCACATTTGTAGAGCCTTTTGCTTACATATGATTTTTTTTTCTAATTATGTGATTCAAATCTTAAATGTGCACGTTTGTCTGTGTGTTTGCATTGGTGCTTCTGGGCTTTGGTCCTCGTATGCATCCATTGCTGTGAATTCATGTGAAATGATATGGCACATTCATGAACTCATCTTATGGTACCAGTTGAGACTTATGGACCTTACTAAAACCACAGGCAATAGAGACACAGCTTAATGCCTGTGGTTTTAGTAAGGTTCTGTGTAAGCCAAGCATGGTTTCAGTGAAGTCGAGGATTCCACGAAGCTTTGCGGTTATAAGGTTAACTTCAGGTTTACTTCAGGGTTTTCAGTCATAACAATCTTGTTAATTTGGCATTGGGGTAAATCACCGAGGTAACATGGTAACTCGTATGCTCCGAAGCAGGTTAAGTTGGAGAAAAAAGATCAGGCAGTATAAAAGCACCGCCCACTGACCAATCAATTCCTTTGAAACATGACATCATCGTTCTTATCAGATCCTGTGGAGCAAAAGAATAATAAAGAGGATCCTTTAGAGCTCAGTGTTGATTGTTAGAGGGTCTCTGAAGACAAGGGTCTTCAGAGACCGACAAAATCCTTTTGCCTTCTCTGATGGTTATCTTAGAGATCCTCATCAGAGGGAATGATAAACCTTTGTCAGCTGCTGGAGCCGTTTATAACCAACCTGACACATAGGAGCAATGTGCTCACAGTACCACAGACTGTCTGCATTGATCTACATCTCTTTACTTCTGGGAGTTACTGATAACGATGGACTGGGTTAAAGTAGGTTTATTCTATAGAATGAAATGTTTATCTGGAATGGGAGAAAGATAGTTCACAGATTTACCATGTGACTGGCTCATCTGCCAGTTGACTTGTTCATGTCGGTGATTGGTCATACGCAGTAAATATTAATATGCAAACGCTCAGTTCTTGATGAGGCCAATCTGGGTTGACTCATCGAGTTGATAACAAGCTTCGTGTGACCACTTAGCCTGATTGCAATCGTTTAGTAACTTAAAAGATGTTGTGCCAACTTCGTCGTGCAGACCCCGATGAAAGTATTTACCTTCTTTTTGTTTTTACATAAAGCGGAAACATTGATACAATTAGTTTTTTTTAAATACAGTACAGTAGTAAAATTCAGTAGTATAATTAATTTGGAGTAAATATGTATAGTTTCTGTAACAGCAGGTGCATCACTTTTCTGTCACGAGTCAATTTGTAGTTTTGATTGTAAATTTTATTTTTAAGCTTCACTTGCTGTCCATTGTGACATTGAAGCCCAAATTGGAAAGAGCTTGTTGTTGGAAAGTCGGACGTAGACAGTTCTGAGGCTCAGTGCTAATTAGCCAAGAGACATCGTACTGTTGAGCCAGGAGTGGTATTGATCCCATCACTTGTGGAGGTGGAGAGGCGAGTGAGACACTGTAGCTCTCCGAAGTAAAGAGGAAGTGACCTTGCAGAGAGTCACACAGACAGAGAGATGAGAGAGTGAAAGTGATACTGAGAAGAGGAACAACACTGATAGAAGTGTAAATGCACAAATTCGCATGTGCACTTTCATCCCTTTTTTCTGTAACTCATCATGAGAACACATGGGCAGCATCACCTCTATTTGCCTCCAGTGACACAAATGTGAAGAGGATTTAAACACAAGCAACCAAAATATGCATTTAATACTGATGTTGGACATTCTATGATGACTACTACACAAACTATTCTAAAGTAACAAACTACCCCAACAAATGTTGGGACACACTGCTGGACACAGATCACCTTTTTATTGTTAATAATAAAGCTAAATTACATTTACAAAACAGGAAATGGAAATTGTGAGCTGAAAGACCGAGCTACTTCCAGGGAAGGGCTCTATGCCAGCCCCCACCCAGACCTCAAGGAACTGAGAAGGATACATCTCCTTCTCACTCAGAAGGCGGCACAGGTTCTGGTCCAGGCTCTAGCCATCTCATGCCTAGACTATTGTAACTCCCTCCTGAATGGTCTGCCTGCTGGTGCCATCCAACCTCTGCAGCTTCACTCACATTACTCCACTCTGCTCAGTTACCAGTGTAGGCCCGCATCCGCTTTAAGACATTTGAACTTGCATACCGTGCTGCAAACGGATCGTGCCCAACATCCAGGACATGGTTATACATTTACACCCCAGCCCGTCCACTCCGCTCTGCATCAGCCAATCAGCTTGCTGCTCTCTCACTGTGAGGGACACCTAGCCACTCAACAAAATCTGTTTGCTGTCCTGGCCCCGAAATGGTGGAACGAGCTCCTCATTGACATCAGGACAGCAGAAGGTCGACACGTCTTCCGCCGCAGGCCCATCAGAAGATGATGGTGTAATAACCATTGTCAACTAAATTAAATCATAAATTAAGTTAAATTGCACTTACATGTAGCACTTTGTAGTTTGGCTTTTCTTTTAAGCTAATGTACTTACTTGATTCTTGCTGTTCTGGGTTTGTACCCCCTTGAATGCACTTATTGGAAGTCCCTTTGGATAAAAGCTTTAGCTAAATGATAGGTAATGTAATGTAATGAGCACAAGTAGCAACAATATCAACAGGGAATGGCTCCAGATAGTAGGTATTTTCTATAAATATGCAGGTTAATGAAAAAAATAAATTATAACACAAAGATATACAATAATTCATTTTACAGATAAATCACATATTTGTACTGTTAATAGTGGAAGACTTAGTGTTGTGATTCCCACACAGTTTCTACTTGGGTTTATGGACGACAGATTATTTCCTTCTTCTGAGCCTGATCTGTTGTTTGTTTCCAGGGCAGCTATCATTCACCAACTGAGGCACAGTCCTCTCTGGACCTGTAGCCCATGGTGAGTACACCCATAAAGCTGCTCTAAACAAGCAGAGACAAGAGCACAAGGCGCTGTCAACTCTCGTAAATACACAGAGAAAAGAAGCCCCCGGTTATTTATGATCGCCTCTACACACAGTGAAAACCTGAGAGTCTTCCTATACAGAAAAATAACAACATAAGGTTCACTGGGGTCTCAGTTCAATCCTTAAATTTTACAGTATCTATATGAGACCATTTTCTTTTTTTGACTGGCTGGTCTGAGGTAACGTTCTGAATGTTTTTAAGCAGAATCTTTTCCTTCCAGGTCTCCATTGTGAATTTGTCAGGTGGGAATAAAGCTGGACAAAAAAACACTTAAAATCATACAATACATGAAAAGATTTATAAAACTTGTTACCCTGCATTTACAACATGGGGAAAAAAACATTGTGCCATGTAGTTTTAATGAGTTAGAACATCACATACTGGTCATCCTCAGGGTTGAAATGCTGAAGCAGGTGTATCATGCTGGGCTTTCGAGTTTAAGAATTAAACAAGCCGAACAAATAGACTCAAGGAAACGGTAAAATCACCTTATCCTTTCTCTCTTACTTTGAAACCCCATTTTTGGTCTTTTATCTCACCTCAACTTCAACACTTCCAGTTGTATTGTCCTTTTCCTCTTAATATTTCTTCACTACTAAAAGTTGTTTCCGTTTCCTTCCCTCTATAAAACGTGAGTCTTCTACTGTCAGGGCTCCCCTGTCTGCTGCGAAGGATGTTCAACGGGATGGTTTCATTTGGCATGCTGTGCACCTGTGCAGATGGAAAAAACATTACTCTAACGGAGGGAAGCACCAGGAGAGAAATGATTCTGCGGCTCACTGGGAAATATTGATCGACAGAATCAGATCTCCTGCTGGACACACCAGACCATCATACCTTCTGGCTGCGTATGTCCATTTATTCCGCCCCGTTGCTTATCTTTATGTCCTTGTAGACTCACACTTCCATAATGTGATGTTGTCAGGCAGCAGAATTTCAGATAGGAAATGCAGTGTTTTGTCTTTGTAGCTGATGTGAAACTGCAGATACACCCAGTGATCGCTCCTGTAATACACTCCCTTGTGTGTGAGCATTCTCTGTGCATCCATCACTCTGCGTGGTGTCTACATCATGAAATGGATGGACCTCCAACGTGCTCAGACCAACAGCCAGGTTTCATTACTATTCCATTATCCCTCATCTCTTTTCCTTGGGGGCAGCGAAGGCATCTCACGCTGCAGGATTATACGCTGCATTGCACCGGAACGCATTTAGATATGGCCCTGTGTGAGGAACACCTGTAACTCAGCAGGCACCGGGTTATTTTATCTCTTCCATTAAGAGGCTGCACGAGGAGCACACAGAAACATTGTTTTGTGGCAGGCACCTTCAGCTGCAGGATTATCGCGTGTAATCCTCAGAGAGCAGTAAATACAAACTTTATGGCTCATGTTGCATTGCTCGCCCCAGCTCAATTTCAGTAACCTGTACATACCAGTTCCATGCTGACACATGTGTACATCTCTCTTCTTTTGTTGTCTGTGTTTCATGTTGCACACATACACAGGTCTTTCAGTCTCATTCCTGCCTCTCTTCATGTGCATTGTAGGACATATGGGCTGCACGAGTACACCCGAACAGAGATGCATTGAAGTGTTCAATCAGGATGCATGTCTGGCATAGAACCCAATGAACTGACATGCCTTTACTGACATCTTAAAGTGTGGATTCATGAGTTCGAATTTAGTTCTTCGTGGAGATCCTCACTTGCATCAATGAATGATGAACATATTTAAAGGCCTTGTTTACCACAAACCTAATGGCTTCATCAACAGTTTCAAAACAACTATTCATCATGTTTATTAGAACTGCCGCTTCCACTTCTTCCTCTCTCTATCTCTTAATAAATGAATCCTCGTTGCCGGTCTTCTGAACCTGATCTTATGCAATGAAGTAACAACATGGGCCTCATTCACAAACTCACAAAATCTGTGCTTAAACCGTTTGACGAACATTGGACGCCAAAATCTTGGATTCATCAATATCGTCTTATCTTAGTTTGTTCGCAGAGACCATGCATATGTACAAAGGATGTCCTTGAAAATCTCCTCACCCTTTTAACTAAATGCATGGTATAGTAAAACGCCATTCATCTCAATAAAAAAAAAGGCCTTAACAACAACAATCATTTAATTTACTAATAGAGTATATGATCATTTTCATATTGAAATGTAGAAGTTTTTCTTTCGTTAAATTGTTTATTGGCTTATGATTGTCACTCCCAACAATTTCTAGTGCCATGAAATTGTGCATCTGTCTTTGATTTTAACAGATTTATTGGTCGCAAAAATTGATATACAGTCAAAAACAATGACATCCACGCCCACACACGCGCCGTGATAGCGCACACATCTGGGCCGCTCAAGGGTCGTTGGATGGGCTTGGTCACAGCTGGCAGCAAGCTCCTATATACGCCTGAGAAGGTGATCAGAATTATCCTGGCAACCTATGGATCATGGTAAATCCTTACCACCTGGAGCAGAACCACTACAACAGACGCACAGCCAATTAGGGGGCCTTCCGGCAGGCCTGCAGTGCTGGCTTGCTGCACCTAAATGCAGCGTCTTGTCGGTTTATCATAATTTTCTGAATCAAACAACAAACACACATTCAGTCATGCATTTATTTACTTGCAAGGACATCCAATAACTGTTTCAGTTTTTCATTAATGTTTTCTATTCCTGTCGCTATTCCCTTCCCTGCATCCAGGAGAGCCAGCTGATTTTTTTCCAACTCCAGACTCCAGGAAAGAGGACTGGGAAGTGGACTGTGTGGCTGGCGCTGGCAACTGGTATTTAGAGGTCATCTGCGGGTCATTCTCCACTCCTGCATCCTCTGGGCCTACAAATTATATCAATTAGCCCAATTAATTAACCTTTGCAAGAAGCAACGGTTTTTCATTTAAAAAACAATTTGGTCTGATTGAATTGCACTCGTTAATTACAAAAGACACAAAAGACAAATTGCAAATATCATCTTAACAATTATGTAATAAATTACCTCTGGGTGACGGTTCTTGGTGGACGCCATCACTTTCTCCCTCTTTCCTTGAACAAATTCCTCTTAATGATGAATGTCAAATAACAACTGCCAGTCTCTCATCCATCCAGATCTGGTGTTTGTTGCCCTACTCCTGTTTCGTTATTATTTTTCTGGTCTGCGATTAATTTTTTGGCATCAACTTTGTTGTCAAACCATTTTTTCAAAACTTGTCCCACGGTCCAAACCTCAGGGGACACAAAATTCACCTCCTCAGGTGTTGCAGCCTAGGCTTCATCTCTTTTTTTATATCACTCTGCCTCGTTACTCTGGGGGACACGCTACGGGAACGTGTGACTTTTTTGGCTTCCACCTCCAACATAATCAGTACACCGTGGCAGTGTAAAAATCGCAGACTGTGCGTGTGTGTGTGTTTGTGTGTGTACACACAGACAATCTGTTGTCAATAAAACAAACAACTTTGAAGCAACCTAAAGTAAGACAAGGAAATCAATCGTGATCCAATCGTGACCCTCATAAAGATGGTTATTGCATGTCTTCCCTGTTTATGAGACCTGACCTTTGACCTCTCACATTAGAGTAATGGATGGCGTTAGGCTATCTTTTCTGGCGTCAGCATAGAAACAGAGCAGGCTGCATGACCAGGCTGGTTCTATGCGGCTGCTATCTCCCTCATGCAGAGTATGTCTCCCTCTCCAGCCTATTGCATTCTGTTGGGTCCCATTACTCTGCCCATATACGCTCACAGTTTATGTGTCAGTTCATCACCTTCATCGTCTAAATACTGAGTCACTGCTGATGACTAATTTCATATGACTAACAAAATTTATTTTAAAAAAAAACTCTGAAAGGTCTCACAGAAAAATAGGAAAATCCTAATTACTTCAAACAGTTGTACATCAAGCATTATTGACTCTGCAGACTAGAGGCAGGAAAAGCAGAGCAGCAGAGTAGCTTCAGTACCACAGCTCCCACTGAGTCCAGTACACATACTAGTCTGAACTCACAAAATTACATAAACATGTAGGGAAAAAGATGTTAAAATTCAATCTTGTGTGGTTCCTCGTTTTATTCAGTTGTGTCTATAGTTCAAACACTTCCTGTTGGACATGTGGAGTGTTATATGTAAAATATGTTTATTTTTTTCTTCACAAACATCAGTAGTAAAATCACTACTTAATCTTTAATAATTAACATTAACATTACAATTTTTTTTACCTGAGATGTGTAATGCGGAATAAGAGTGTGAAACGGACTGTAATTGTCTTCATTGCTGCGGTCTGAGTCCAAGATCACAGGCTGATTTCTACTTTTGATCCTAGGATTAAAAATAAAGAATAATGAGTTCAGCTGAAGATCAACTCTATGTCATGTTATTACATAGATATGAGAGGTGTGTTTAATGTATCATTTGTATCAAGTAAACACAGCTAACCACAAATTACTAGATTGTTGTGTATGGCGTTTTTTATACTCTCAAAATTTGCGCAGGTAAAAATCACTCCTGTGCGTTTGATACAAATACACACAACATCTACGAGCTCAAAACCATACTCACAAGCCTGCATTTCTGCTCTGCATGCACAGCTGTGGTTTTGCGAGCACAGGGCTGAGACGGACATGACCTCATCGTTCCCTACAAGCTCACAACGGCTCAACACCGAGGTGCGGAGAGTTGCTGATGCTCCCTTTCTCTGTCAAAAGACCCCATAGGTTACATGTTGTCTGTGCACTATTTACTTTACATTATAAAAGTCGCTGACTCAATATACCTATTTTTTTCTCACAGTCCATCATATTCTTGGGTCTTGCCACTAACAAGGGGGTTAGGGGAGCGGCGAGTGAGCATCTCTGCTTTGCGTACACAATTGCGATCACAGGGCTGAGACAAAAGCGAACTTGCCTATGTTTATGCACTTGCTCGCTCCTCAAATTTAACTCTGAAGTGTTCAAAGTGAGCACCTGACGACTTGCAATTATGCATGCCAATCAGAAATGGGTTTATGGGATGATGGGATTATGCCTTTTCTGCTCGTGGACAGTGTTCTGTGCACTTGTATCATGTGTATCCTGATGTATGATATGTATCAGATAAATGGCATTGTTGTGACTCAACAGCTGGTAACCGGTTGAACACAGTGTTTGACACTGATCAATAACGTGCAGATGATATATTAGGCTTGTAATATGAAATGGAAAGACATCTAGGCTCTGGATTGAAAGCTCCCATGTGTAATATTCTTTACAAGCAACATCTGGACAATATATAAGAAATGGCAGACCTAATTGGGATACCACCAGAGAAATCATGAACAGTTAAGTGTAATTCCAGTTTGTGTACCCCTCTGTGTTTCTTATTACCCTGTTTATTTGCGACGAACCCCCTGAACCTGCTGAATATTCTGTTGATATGACTCTCATCTCTGATAAGCTGTTCTGTGCCGAAAAAATGCTAAAAGCAAAATCATAATGCAGAAAATTGTGCTCGCATTGGGATTTTGCCGCGACGGAAGCAGCTCCAGGATGGAATAATGTAACATTTCCGGCTAACATCACAGTGACTCAGGTCACATCTCCAACTTTGTCACACCTGCTTCACTGACTCCTGCTCCCTCAGTGGATTTGTCTATGCATGATTCATTTAAGTGCAAAGGGCAACTGGGATGAGGCGATTGTTATTCATTTTACTTTCTGCATAATATTCATGATTGATTTCATTACTGCATATTTCATGCAATCTTTTTTTCATACAAAATGTGGTGTTTTATATGTGTGATGGTGCGTGCCCGCAGAATACTATTAGGCCATCAATTTGAGCAGCGTGCCATTATACTGTATGCATATGCTAGGATGGGTCGGGTCACGGGGAGCAGGAGTCAATCCCATCAAGCACTGGACGAGAGGAGGCGTTTAACATTTCACAAATACGTTGTGTTCATTGTCCACTGAGCTGCGGTTCATTTAGAATTAATATTATGAGATTATTAAAAACCTTCTTGGACACTAACCACTTTTTGAGGAACCCATTATGCGCAAAGCTAATGGAGGAGTAGAAAAGTCATTTTTAAGATACAGGGTTGACACACATATGCTCTAAGTCCCCAGACATTGTTCAGTACTGGTATTAACTTCTCCTAATTGATCCCATCACAAGTGGTCAGTGTTAATTACAGGACTGAAGGCACCCAAATGCGTCCTTAAAGTGTTCAAATTCAGCGGCACTGGGTCAGATACATGTGTAAACTCAGACTGGGTAAAAACAACATTTGGTCTTGTGGAACACAAATCATGTTTATATATTATGAAGCAGGGAAGTGAGATCCTATCACAAGGGTCAGAAGAACATTTTTTTGAACAGACGAACTTAAAGCTGTCCACTTGTGATGGGATCTCTGAGAACGAATGTAAATACCAGGTCTGTACAGGGCCATAGCCTTGGAAGATACTGTTTGCATAGGATATGGATGCAGTCTTAGTCTTATTGAACAGATGTAGCACATACAGTATCCTACTTCAAGCTCTCCGACTGAGCGTGTAAGGTTTGAATAAAAGCATTTGCCAAATTCGAACATTTTATAATATCACTCATTGCAGTTTGAGAAACCTTTTAATGTGATCACTGCTAAATAGCCAAAATCAAATGCTGATATTTAAATATTAAAGGCCTGGATCTTTTCAGACTGTCTGAGCAAGACCACGCTAAGCAAGAGCATTTCTAAACACATCCTTTTCTCTGTGTTTTGGTTGTGCATCCAGACTTAAATTATATTTTTTCTCCCCTAGTGTGTAAGTGTGTGTATCTGAAAAATGCCAGCTGCACTTTGTTTTTAGAGAGAAGCTATGTACTGCCTTAATTTCCCTTGGGATCAATAAAGTATCTATCTATCTATCTATCTATCTATCTATCTATCTATCTATCTATCTATCTATCTATCTATCTATCTATCTATCTATCTATCTATCTATCTATCTATCTATCTATCTATCTATCTATCTATCTATCTATCTATCTATCTATCTATCTATCTATCTATCTATCTATCTATCTATCTATCTATCTATCTATCTATCTATCTATCTATCTATCTATCTATCTATCTATCTATCTATCTATCTATCTATCTATCTATCTATCTATCTATCTATCTATATATCTATCTATCTATCTATCTATCTATATATATATCTATCTATCTATCTATCTAGAAGCACCAAATGGTTGCAGTGTGACATCTCATTGTTATCCTGCCATAAACTATGTGCAGAGGAGAAACAGAGATAACGTATTGTATCTTCTTCACTTGTTTCCGTGGCATTCCTCCTCATCTATCCTCCACAGATGCCCAGTTCGAGAAGAATTACCCTTTTAGGGTTTTAATGTGGACATAGCTAGTTGCTGAGATAATCTGAAATGTCTGGTGTAAGCTATTTTTAACAAAAGCTGCATGGTATAATTTAGTCACCTAAGACCAAGACTGATAATTGCCTCCACCGAATTACCTGAGGCTGTTAAACAATCCCTCACACCAGCAGTGATTTTAAACACATCTATATCAGCTTCAGCAAAGGTAATGAGGCAGGTAGGTAGAAATGTCTTCTTTTGACAGGAAGCAACATGTAATATGGTGCAATGACATTTTTACAATTAATTAAAGTTGTAATTTGTAAGCTAATAACCTGGGCTAGTACTTTAGTCACATTCTGTTATTCTTATCACACCAATGTTTCATAATTAAATAGCAAATAATATAAGTGGCAGTTTCAAGTTTGATTTGAATGTGAGAATGCATGTGTTTAATCCCCCATGACAGCAGAAAGGATTCCAGTACAAAATAAGATGCAAATTTCAGAACTATTCTGTATCCATTCATCATTTTCAGTGGACATGCTTCCCTCTTTGGAAATCCAAGGTGTTTTTCATTTTTGCATCTTCCTCTTTTTGACAGACAGAGAGGAATGGTTTTGGAAGGCAAAGAGATGAATGAATCGAGCAGAATAGAGAACAGGAGTGAGGAATGAACTACTGACCCTGAGGGTGAGTGGTTGCTGGATGGAGGTGGCATGAGAGAAAGACATTTCTAAATGCAATGCTCTGATGAAAAATAGATCTACAATCAGCCCGTGATGAAACTCATGGCTCAGGACAAAGACAAATACTGTTGCTTATATACTGAGCTTTTGTCTGGAGAGAAATTTGTCCTTGGGAGAGACATTTGAACGACCACATGGCTTCACACTTTAGATGTATTAGCAATTGTAGGGGCACAGCTCTTTAGAGTGGCCATGAAAATGTGTACCATAATTCAGAGACTGTGGATAAAAATAGACTCTGGGTCCTGAAAGTGAAGCCAATGTAATGTAAGTAAATATTTTCTTGCAGATTTGATTAGCTGGTTTTAGGTGTTCTTCAGCATAATGCTCATTGTGTTACTTATAATCCTATTTAGAGTAAAGTATGCATTGGAGCATGGATACAACATGATTGAAAATCCCTGAAATCCATTGGGTGTGACCGTGCAGTTAACTCAAGCTCTCAGTCAGGAAGTGACCAAATATGGTAACTTCTGGTCAAAATGTCAAACCAAACGCTTCAAAATTGCAGTTCACAAACCAGTGGTGGACGTCACTTGAGTGGAGTCTACTGACGTTGGTGATACGCTGACTTTTCTTCTAGCGCCACCATGAGGTTGATATGGCCTTTTTCAGAGTTTTTTTAAAACTATGATATCTGACATCCTCACAGTTAGGCCATCAGCAGTTCAAACTTTTCATTTATCCAGAGATATCTCTACATCTGTACAGACATTGATTGTTTTTTAGAGGATGAATCTTAACAACTTTGGTTATCCATTAACGTTTCCTTACTTGGCATCCCAATGGGGGTCACTTCTGTTTTACAACCAAATTTACAACTATTGGACCAATTGCCATGAAATGTATGAAGGGTATGAATTTGGATGATCTAGTGCAATCCTTTTTGTAAACCTGCCTGTTTGAGCTTGGCCTGTGGTGATGCTTGCTGTTGCTTTCTTTTTGAAACTATAGAAGTGACCGGCATTAATCAAGCGGCAGCAAGTAAAGATCTCCTGCAGGACTCAGTCTACAGAAACGGGAAGCTGCTCCACCACTGTTGCACAAAGCTGCTCCCCTGTTCAGGTCAGTGAAGGCCGACTCAATAGGCAGCAGCCCAAACTGGAGAATGAGAGGTGGATGTAGTTGCCTCAAACGCACTATTGTCGTAACTAATAATAACACTTTCATTTATGAATCCCAGCCGCCACTACAGAGTGGTGAATGCCTGTTTATTCAAAGTTTATTTCTATTTTATGTTTGTTGTGTTCTAATCGCACTTCCACATCCTTGGGTCCTTTATAATACACATCACATGTGAGATACCCGTAACACGTACAGACAGACGGAAATAGATTTCAGGAATTATCAGATAGATGAAATTGTAAAGACCTTGGTCACCTCTCATCTTTTTATCTAGTGCCTTTACAGATTCAATAAAAAATTGTCAACCAATCTTCTACGTGTGTACATTGTGTTATGCTAATCAGAATCTGTTAGCATGCTAAATTTTGATGGTAAACACAAACATAGCTGCTAATCATCAGCAATGATTGCATGTTAATACAGCCGTTAGCTAGAAGCAATGCTGTGCCTGCATGCAGCTTCACGCAGCCACTAGACCTAACTTAGACTTTCTTCATCATGATACCGAAATGCAACATTAAACAAGAACAGAGCATTTGGAGCCGTAAATAAATAATTGTTCCTCATTCACTTCCTCCATTAGCTTTCCACTCTGGCTATGAAGGTGCAAAAATCTCCTGAGAGTTTTTGAATGTCTAGTTGAAGAAAAAAAGTGTCTATTTAAGTTTAAGTGTATACAACTTGTTGGCTTCAATTCCGGTTGTGACTCGGGATCAACTAGTGAATGCTAAAACAGGGAAAACAATCAGAGCTGCCCATCTGGCAGCACTGTTAGGAAGTAGAAAGTGCTATTCCCCTGTGAAAAACCCACCGAAAGGAAAATGTAATCTACAAGTGCATTTAATGCATTAATTCAAGGCAAAATCTCTTCTTGAATTTAGGCATTTAACGGAACCAACAAGAGTTTATTCAGCTGAAGAAAATCTTATTAACAGGGGTTTTATTAGAAGGTATCTCTGAGTCAACTAACCGTGCACTGAAATGGCAAATAAGACGCATATTTACATCAGCACGTGTGTGTGTGTTTGTGTGCCTGTGCGCTCCGCTTCTCTATCATGCAAGTGCAGCCGAGGCTGTTTCACATTATGGATGGCGGCTGTCACACACTGAAGAGAAGAGATAGATTGATAGGGGTAGAGAGTGAAAGAGGGTGAGACTGATGGCAGATGGTGTGCTCAAGACGGAGTCCTCCGCTCTTCCATCCTGCAGAGGTACGGAGAACCCTGGAGAAATAAAAGGACGTACTGATTGATTAAACAATTGATTTTCTCCTGCAACTGAGTCTCCTGCGAGCCGCGTCTACCTTCTGACTCGTCTCCTCAGCGCTGAAAGATAATCCTTTCTGGACTTTCTTTTTATCAATCAAACGCTCTTGTATTCACATCACAGTTTCTCATTTGTATTTGCCCGCCAGCAAACCACCTCTGGAATTGTAGCACAACAGCAACACTGATAGAAAACATGACAAATTACATGGTGTTAGTCACGGACTCTGCTTAAAGGAATGAACATGACATTCTGTGAAATCCATTACAGGGCGCTTTATCTTTCACTGTCAGACCAAAGGTGCCTGTTGCTGTTTTCATTCAGTGTCTCATCTTTGTTGTTCATCTCTCATGCTAATATCCTTCGGTCCGTATAACTGTGTGCGTATTTTAAGTTTTATCTCAGAGAAACCGCTTGAGTTTTTGTACTTTAGATAAGGGATATTGTTATGATGGCATATGGGGGGTTGTTATGCAATTTAAGACTTAAATGCATGTTTTATTCTGCTGAAACAAAGTGTGTTTCCTGAACACTCATCAAGACTATTTACAAAGGGTAAACGTTCTGAGCCTCCCACATTAAAGTTGTAAATTTACAAGAGACAAACTCATATAGTCACTGAGCTTAAAGTAAAGGTAAAAGTAAAACTGAGATATCTATGAGATTATAAAGTTAGAGAACTTGCTCGAAAACGCTTCTTAAGGTAGTTGGATGTTCTGAATTTCTGACATGTCAGAAATGTTGGAGAGTTCTCTTCAGGCTTGTGCAAAGTTGAAGCATAGTCAGCAGTCGATTCCACTAAACTCAGCAACATTCCCCTCACTGCGTCTATACGGAAAGGCCAAACACAATAGTAATAGATGTAGTTTATGGCTGGAAGCAATTGCACATCGAGAAAGAAAAAGAAGGAGATAAAGGGATTACTACACTTTTACAGGGAGAGGTGGAATTAGTCACACTGTGTATGCCCGGCTTTAGGCTGCAGCACTCTGCCCTCTCTCAGCCACCATAGAAAAGACCATTAAGCTCTGTAGAGTGAGGCCACTGAATTTGTCCTACAAATAATGTCATACAATATTCAGCTGTAAATATAAAAATATAGATTTATTCTGGTAGCATTGTATAATCAATCGAAATGGCTACATGTAGCTAATAATGGGGGTACTCACTGTATGTAATATATATGCTTCATATGTGTCTATTTGTTTCTGTTGTTGCTGCATTTCTCAAGAACATGATATATATATATATATATATATATATATATATATATATATATATATATATATATATATATATATATATATATACACTGAGCCAGTTTGGAACCTCCACAAAAGTGAGAGCGAGGAGGAAGATGCAGGTTGCAGGTCGATGACACCGAGATAAAGAATAAGATGAGACGTAGTGTGAGGAGAAAAAAAAATGCTAATGTTCACACAGAGATCAGATCTAACAAAAGAAGGATATTTCTATTCAAACTAAATACTGTCCGTTGCAGTGAGGGTCAATCCCTCCCACATTCAAGACTTGAGCATTATACCTCACAGGATTTGGCTTCACAAGCTTTAGAAGAATTTATGACAATATACTGGATAAACATGATATACTTCACTGTCTGTCCTGTCTTGTAATGCTGTATCTCCCACCCACCCTGCTCTCTTTGAACATTTCCTCAAATGAGTTTTGACATATGTGAGGGAGGTCGAGAAGTCTCGGGATATGGGAGGTCGGGCTGAGTTGAAGGCGTCATTGTTGCCCATGCACCACAAAGGAAGACAGCATATTTACAGACTTTAAACATTTATGGAAGGATGCAGTTGAAGCTTGGGTCATGAATATATTTTCGCTTTTATCATTTTGTTTTTTAAAAAGGCCTGTCTCATCTGATCTGAGCATCAACAAGTTTAAACTCATGCAGGTGAGGTGAGCTAGAGGATGTGTTTTAGCTTGCCGAAATTTTACCTTTACACAATTACATAAGGTAAATTCAAATAAAATGCATTATGAAGATGAAACAGAAAACATCTAATTAGTTATTTTTTTCGCCAAATAACCTCAGGAGCGTCTTCAAAGACTCGAGTTGAAATGGAAAACGTGAAGCGAGACAGTGTTGAGTGCTTCTCTCTGCATTTTTCAGGATCGTTTGATGGTTTTTGCCTCAGATCTGCGGTACAGGAGCAAACCACTGGCAGCAGCCGGAGGATATGACCCGCTGACACAACAAGCCATAAACACACTTTGAATCCATTCCGCCTCGTCATGGAGGCGACGCTGTTCGGCTTTCAGGGGATAAATAAATAAGTGTGAGGAGAGCAGAGAGAGGAGAGGTTAGATCCGTCGTCTGGGTCAACATAAATTTTCCAGCCTTCCTGGTAAACTCTCACTCAGGTGTGACCTTTGATTGATTCACAAGGTCTTTGGTGAGTTGTGTTTTCCAATGCCCACACGGAGTAAATGCGCAATCATATATACACACTTACACTAAAAGCCGACATAGCTGACCTCTCCTTATGGATCACCTAAAGTTCATGTGGATGTCTAATGTAGCGAGGCACTAGTGACTGAGACCATTTTCATTTTGCAAGAATGTCCTGCATCCTGTCATCTCTGGATGTTATCTGAAATGGTGCACTAGGAGAAAAGATATTGTTTACAAATGAGCGACAGAGTGTCAGACAGCGGGGGAGCCGGACCTGTCTTTGAGCAGGAGAAAATCGTTGCCTTCAAATAACAGCGTACATCTTTGGTAAAGCAAATCAAAGTCTTGGCTGACAATATAAGATTTATGATACGTTTTTGGATCCAGGTATATCCATTATGAGGTAAGAGGCGTGAAGGGAGAGGGAAAATTCACTCCAGCAAACATCTATATGCCTCACACGTCTTTGTTTTGATCATGAGTCTGACTTTGATCACATTGTGTGCCCTGTGAAGTTTAATTTAGTCCGTCTGTGAAGCTGCTTAGCAAAGCTATCTGAGTAATTTCTGTTTTGAGCCTCAGTTCAAAAGGATTCTCATCTGTAAGAGTATCTGTGCATAAAAATAAACCCAACCTCATTCATTATAAAGTTATAAATGCATGCCCACTGTCGGAGCACTGGACTGAAACTGAAACATTATGGTCACCGACCATCATCACTTAGAAACCACATTTTTAAACTTGAACTAGATGGTTTCCACAATCAATCAATAAAGACTGCTTTCACAGACACCACAGTTTATTTCAAGATGTATATCATCATACAAATAGAATAACAAAGGATGACAACGCAACTGATTGAGTTAAAACGATTTAGATGGTGGCGAGCAGGAGGAAGGTAACCACCAGCTGAAGTAAAACATGTCTATGTTAGAATATGGGGATTAATTAATGGTCTCATTATTGATGATTGGCTTGAAACCCCTTGTGGTCCTCAGAGTATAAGTGGAATTCTTAATGGATGGATTGATTATTGATCGTATAATACTGTTGTTTCCGACCCGTATCGTCTCTCTGACGTACTGTTCCCTTATAGCCCTGCGTGAAGACCACCCTGTCATAAACACCTTTCACTATCTAAATATCTGAATGCACTATATGCGTCTTATTTAACACATCACATCTAAACAGATATGGTTAAATATGTTTTCCTGCAAGGCATGTGAACCACAGATCTGTTTTTGTATCTGTTGAGACTGTTATTGAGTGGGTGAAGTAAAGCTTACATCCATAAATGTGACACCCCGAGAGAAAGAAGCCCGGACATCTAAACTGAACCTACTGTATATTGACTTATTTATTGATTTACTTATTAGCTCACATGCTGAGGAGTTCCCATGCTCTATCAACAGCAACATGTGATGATAAGGTGTAACAATTGATTCAGAGCGCTGGAGGTTGTCGTTTATTTTGACAAAATCATTACATCTATTTCAATTTTTCGCAAAGGAACCCCAAAGAATGAATTTATTACTGGTTTTGGAGCTTAAAAAAACTTGGTTTCCTGGCCGGAAAATATCCCCCAGTACAGTTCATGCCTCAGGCAACATTTCAAATCTCTTAAAAATAACAAAAAAACATACTCATTTTTTTTTTCCTCCTGCTGAAAATGATTCCATATATATTTTAACCTGTCCATTTTCTTCACAGTTTAAGTAATTATAGCCATAGTTCTCAAGCTTAAAGATGAGCTTTTGAAGAAGTCTACCTTTAAATGTGTGCGTATACTAAAATAAGATCCTTAGTCATTTTGTTCTGAGTCACAGCAGTGACAACATCAAGGTAATAAATAAAGGACAGGAGCAAAGCAGTTATCTCTTTATTTGATCTTTTCCAATGTGCTCAAAGGAAAACACTTGTTCTTTTAGAAAAGGACAGAGGTCGGTGTCACATGAAAACTCTTCAGAGCGTTGTTCATTATACAAACAATACGTTTTTATCATGTTGATACGTGTGTGGTCACGAGGTGCCACACAATAATACTGTAGTGTTCTCACTTATTTACACAAGGAAAAAAAAAAGCATTAGCCCTTCTGGCTGTAAATGCTTGAAATGTAAAGATGAAAATATTGACTGTATAAGTCATTTTTATGTCTTTATGGATATAATACCAATGTGTGTGCAAGCAGCAGACAATAAAACAGAGCAATAAGGTGTTTGGCTTTTTTCTGTGGCTAAGTGCTTGAGGGAGAGAAAGAACATGTGACAGAAAATAGGATGGAGGAGAAAAGAAAGACCTTCCTTGACCAGGGAGAATCACACATACGGTCACACACGCACGCACGCACACACACACACACACACACACACACACACACACACACACACACACACACATAATCACTAACTGGCAGTTGGGATAAGATGCGGTTAACTCTCTTGTCTCGCTTTATCACAACACAGTTCCAATGTAATTCACTTTGTCCTTTCTTTCCCTTTCCCTTTCACACACACACACACAAACACACACACACACACACACCCACACACACACGCACACACATTTGTCCCAAGGGTACTCCTGTATTCCATCTATTTTCTCAAAGTGGAGAGGAGGGTGCTGGAGATGCCACTCGACTGTACATCCCACCGTATACAGACACAGTCCAAGTTCACAATAAAAATACACAAGTCCCGATGTACAGTTTTCCTCACAGTTCACACATTAGACACTTGAGCCTCACACAAAACACTGAAGCAGAAATATAACTTTGTAGTTTTTGAGGATGAGTTTTTTTTTTTTTTTGTGAGAACGGTTTTGCTACTGAACCAGTAAGCAAGAAGCCCCTTCGTCCCATTGGTCCTCATGTTGAATCATAATAGAAAGGTAGAGAAAAACTGAGAAGGAGACGGAGAGAGATGAGTGATCCCTCTATCTCACCTCACACAATGATTGTGAGGAGATTGTCAAGGCCTTTCGCATCATAGTCGGTGAATGAGGTCACATTATAAATTAAGTGTCTCTGTAAACCACTCTCCTCCTGTGCAGTTCCGCGGGTGCAGCCCACTGTGGTGTGCATGCATCGCAGTCAGCTGTTGTGAGTCAGTGCATTGTAATTAAACGAGGGGAGAGATAGTCAGTGAGGAGGGTGAATGAGGCGCAGCCCACATCAGAGTCCGTTAGCAGCCTGAATGGCGTTTGATGAAAGCCTCCTCTGTGAAAAAGATCACAGCTCTTACCCTTGTACTTTAAACACCATTTCTGTACCTTCAACACTTTGATCCGTGAAGCATCCCTTCATTTCAAGTGCAGTCCCTGAAAGTAAAGGTGTGGGAACACCCCGGGCCAGCACTTAATCACACAGCTCAGAACAGATCAAATGCACGTCTGAAGGGAGAAGATGTCTCTTAGAAATCCAGCCATGCAGGAAGCCCCGCCTCCCTCAGAACGAGCGTTTCCACGACTTGCAGAGGATCTTCTGGAAGGCTCTGCGGAAGTCCTGGTTGAAGATGGTGTAGATGACCGGGTTTAGAGAGCTGTTAACGTACCCAATCCAGAAAAAGAACTTGAAGAGGGTCTCCGGGATCTGGCACGGCT
Source organism: Limanda limanda (assembly GCF_963576545.1). NCBI lineage: Eukaryota > Metazoa > Chordata > Actinopteri > Pleuronectiformes > Pleuronectidae > Limanda > Limanda limanda. The sequence continues at coordinate 25,746,599 of NC_083637.1, read as the reverse complement.
CCCGGCAGATGCCGTACAGGCTGTAGGAGAAGAAGAAGGGGAACCAGCACAGGACGAATACGCCCATGACGACAGCAAGGACAAAGGTGAAGCGCTTTTCCCTAGCGGCAGAGATTTTCTTTCGGTTGACGGTGCTCCTGCGTTTGCGGCGAGACGAGAACAGCTCCATGGACTTGGAGCTGGCACGCGACTTTCTGCTGGAGTATTTAGAGGCGGAGCTGCTCTTCCGGCTGGACTTCCTGTCTTTCCTGTCTTCGTGGTGATGTTTGGAGGAAGTCGAATTTTTTTTAGGCTTCTCGTCCGATGAGCTGCTGTCTTCAAAGTCCTCGTCGTGGTCTGTGGACCCGTGCTTCGGCTCGTTGGGTAGGGGGGACTGAGCCGCCTGCTCCTGGCAGTGCCCATTCTCACGTTCCTGGTCCTTCACGCTCCCGCCCCTGTTGGACTTCACTGACCCGCCTGGCTCAGCCTTGTCCGTCCCGTTCTCCCGAGGGGAGTCCACATCCCTCTTCTTCTCTGACATTGTTCTGGTCCTGGTCTTTGCCACCTGGTAGATGCGGATATATACCAGGATCATGATAACGCAGGGGGCGAAGAATGATCCAATGCTGGAGTAGAGGATATACCAGGTCTCGTCGTTCAGGATACACTGGGGACTGGCCTCGTTGCTGGTCCTGTCCATGGATATGAGCGGTGGGAAGGAGATGACAGCCGAGATCAACCACACCACCACAATCATCCCTTTGACTCTTTTAGGTGTCCTCTTCAGGTTGTACTCTAAAGCCTGTGTCACAGACCAGTACCTGTCCAGACTAATGGCGCACAGGTGAACAATAGAAGAGGTGCAGAATAAAACGTCCAGGGCCAGGTAGATGTCACACCAGATTTTACCAAAGAACCAGTAGCCCATGAGTTCATTTGCCAAAGAGAAGGGAATGACGAGGGTGGCCACCAGTATGTCAGCACTGGCCAGGGATACCAGGAAAAGGTTCTGGGGTGGTTTTAGTGCTCTGCTTGTTAACACAGCGATGACAACCAAGACGTTCCCGACTATTGTAAACAAAATGAGGAAGCTGACCAGTCCAGCCAGACCCCAGATGGCCAGCTGGCTGTACTCGCTCTGAGAAGTGGAATTAGAGGAGATGTTTTCTGCCTCCATCCCGTCCTCCAGGCTAGAGCTGTTAAAGAAATTCATTTTGACAGTTTTTTCCCTCCTCAGTAGCCAAGGTTTGACGTTTTCAAAAATCAAAACGTGCAGGGATACTATTTAGAAATATCCCATGAGGACAACAGCGGATTTTTTTCAAAAACAAAAATCTTCATCAAATAGTGATTCTCTTCTTTCCTCACCTTCGTTATTCCACATCCTGCATGCAAGTGTTTCCTTTTGAAAAAAAAAAGAGAATGAGACACCGAGAGAGAAAGAGAGACAGGGGAAGTGGGGGGGGGGGAGTCTCAACATGCAAAGTCTTTTAAGTCCTTATTCCAGAAAACGTGCAGGACGCACAGCAGCGCAATTTCCGCGGTTGGAGTTCGGGGTCTCTCCTCATCTCGTCCTCTCCCATCCCGACTGCGCCCGCGTCTCTCCACCTCCGCCTCCCCGTTGGGTCCTGAGAGAGGGTTGTAACAACCACGTGTCTCTCTCCTTATCTCTCTCTCCCCCTCTCTCTCTCTCTCTCTCTCTCTCTCTCTCTCTCTCTTTCTCTCTCTCTTTTTATTTCACATTAGAAAAAAAAATAGCAGGTGCGCTCTCTGCCCTGGAGAGGAGGTGGAGGCTATTAGCGGAGGAGCAGAGATGGAGCCGTTGAAATAAGCAAAGACATCCGTTCCTCGGTGTAACTTTATTTGAGGATCAGCTGTAAACCGCTGCTGGTGCTATGGGGGGGCTGGCTGCCAGTCAAACAGCTGATCAGCGCATCTTCGATTATCTGACTTTCTGAAGGTCCGCTCCTGCAGACGGGGGCGCGCACATGTTCATTTTAATAGACGCGGTGATGCTCGGGCTCCTCGATGGAGGTCACATTGCTGTCGATGCGCACTGCTCCGTCCTTCGGTGCGCACGCTGGAGGTCAGTGTTGTAACAGCCTGCCCGGGAGGGACCAGCACACACACACACACACACACACACACACACACACACACACAAACGAGCATCTTGGTCTATAAGCCACATCATATCATACACAATCATCAGGTGAATAGAGGTTCCTGTTCCCATGGAAAGAGAGAGTGTGTGTGTGTGTGTGTGTGTGTGTTTGTGTGTGTGTGTGTGTGTGTGTGTGTGTGTGTGTGTGTGTGTGTGTGTGTGTGTGTGTGTGTGTGTGTGTGTGACCTTGTGTTGGAAACTTAATTTCCCTGCCTCCCCCTGCCTTTATTAGTTTGCATGTTTGTGTTGTGGTAATTGTGTTGATAAGAAGATTACAGGATTACACGGTGCAGTTGACATGTGATGGATCTGAGAGGCACTAAGGCTTTTGTGGAATATGAAAGGTGCTAAATCATCTGCATGGAGAACAGTGTGCAGTGCTTGAGGGATTTATTAGCCATTAGTGTAAAGTAGAGGTTCATCCCCTGGATGTGTTTTATGTAAAGAGCTGAATCTCTCATTATCTACATACACATCCTATTGCACTTATTAAGAACATGAAAATATTCCGAGCTTAATCTTGAAGAAAGAATAAACAATTCATATTTTTTCCAAATGTGGCCCAATTTTCTAATTAAGACAGTTTACAGTCATCCTGTAAGTTTCTTGGGATACAACCCACATCTCTGGATGGAAGAAGACACCTGCTTTTCAACTCCATGAAAGACGACCGATTTTTTTCCTCCACTGGGAAATAAAGTAATAAAGGGTCGTATAAGACATGTGTCATGGGGGTGTTTTAAGTTAATCACAGCATTGACCGCTGCATTCATACAATTCATCTATACAGCTTTTCCTTAGAGGGTTGCACAGGTTGCCAGATATGCATGGCTGCATGTAGGGACTGTCAGTGGAGTATTTTTCAGTCAAGTTCACAGCCTAATTATATTTTCATTTTCAGAATGAAATCTGTTAGCGAATGATTTTTGGTTTATCTTATCTGGAGATATATTTTTGAGCACCCTCTACCTGTCTCCTTCACCATCACAGTCTGCTCTTGACTTGCCTTTCTCTCCCTCTGAATGTCTCTCACTTCCAGGCTTTTTTGGGGGGGCAGCACACTGCCAAGGTTGTTCAAATTAAATCCAAGTTCATGCCAGAGAAGTAAATTTAAGAGAAAGAAAGCCTTTGTGAAAAGTTTTGACTTTTTGCTCTCTGCTCGTGTTAACCCTGTCTGATCTGGATGGTGCTGCCACCTGACCAGAGCCAGTCCCTGCTTTAGATGCTATTAAGTTCCTCGACCAGTGTGTTTATTGACTGTGTTTCCCTGCTAAGTACCTGCCATTAATCACAAAGCGCTCACCCATACTGAATTAAAGAGCAGCCACAGCCGTGAGAAATGCTCAGGTCCAAATTGATCCTCATCAAGGCTTTGAGGTGGAATGAGGAGGGCTCAGGGGGCGGCGGTCAATCTGCCTGCATCGGGACACAATAAGAAAGTGGACTGGCTCCAAAGCCCGAAACACCCTGCTGCCTCATGCTGATGTATAAATTGAACTAAGATGAGAGTGATGCTGTAGGTCAGCTTGGATGCACTCACTCTAAGTTGATTTGGAACAGACAGACAAGCCTGATTATGGTCATTAACTTGTGTCCTGGGGCCACAGCTCTGTCCATATAACTGGGGCACCAGTGAGCGATCTCCGCCATTACCCAGCTCTTTTCTTGTGTTCAACATCATTCTCTGCTTTGAGGGAACAAGCATCTCCTTAGCACTATCCAGCAGCCAACGTTAGGGTGTCAAGGAAACTGTGTTGATTACTTTTATCTATTAGAATCAAGGCTTTGTGCCTTTTCACCCTTTTCAAAGTGGGGACATTGTAAATGATCCACCTTTTTCGCTAAAGTTGTGCACAGTGCTTGGTTTGCAGCCCTCTGCACATTTATAGAAAGGCCTTTATGGCATTAGGGGACCTGAGAAGGAAGGAGATGACCAGAGCTTCCTATTAAATGGGAAGAGAGAAGCAATAAGATCCTAATAACATCCGGTTAGGAGAGGCCTCAAAAATGTAATAACACCTGATGTGCTCTCAGAAAGCAACACAAGCAGCCTTTTGTGGCCCATTGCAATCCAATACAGTGGCAACACCCCTGGCATTGATCTTCCTCAGCTCATCACTATAGATACTGTACAATGCCACAGATGTCAACCCCCTAGTTAGGCACCTGTATCCTCTACCTATGAATATCGCATATGTGCAACAACAGCGCTGACAAATTCAAGAGACATGCTAACAAAGGAAAATCCCCTGAAGAAATCAGAGCTGCTCCTGGTAACAACAGCCGCTGGTAATTTTCTCACCCTCCCTAATGTGTAGTGGATTCCATATAGGCCCTCCCTACATGAGGGGGGTGTCCTGACAGTGACAAATGGCGGTGCTACCTGGGCCGGCAACTACAGAGCCAAGAACAAATAGTTTGGCGAAGCAACATCTATGCCAAGGGGAGTTTCTCTTCTGCGAGCATCACCCCACAGAGCAAGGCGTGCTTCTGATCCATTACCTCGTTTTTCTGTGAAAAATTACCTCGTAGGAAGAACTATGGGAAAATGGGATAAATGGAATAGTTAATTTGGGTTTTTTCGGACTGGTTTAAAGTAGAGGAATTTTCTTTAGTTTTTACCCTAAAGAAAAATAAAGTCAAAAAAGAAAGTGTTGTTGTTGTCTCTTATATCACTATATCGCCCTCTAAAAATAACACTTTATCTCTGCAGTTCATCCCAACCATTTAATCATTCTAAGAGACATTATCTTTTGTTTTCTCTCTCTCTCTCTCTCTCTCTCTCTCTCTCTCTCTCTCTCTCTCTCTCTCTCTCTCTCTCTCTCTCTCTGTGTGTGTGTGTGTGTGTGTAAGGTGTGAAGGTAAACTTTGAAAAGAAAGGTCTTTACCTTTGAGTTGTATCTCAGTTGTATCAAAAAAGGGAAACATTTTCTATGTAAGACATCTTTATTTCCATCTCCCAAACACTCTTTCCTTTTTTTATAGATTTATTCCACATTTGATCTATCAATGGTATTCAGTGCACAACTCCTTTGGCTCTGTCAATTTCCAAATCAATCTTCACAAGGCTGCTGAAAGTGAAGAGGCATTTTGAGGATAACTTTATTGACAGACTGGCATGCTATTCTGGAAATGAAATCAAATGTGGCTGATGTTCCAGCACACACAAATAATGATACAGTTAATGGAGGATAAAAGACAAGTGAAATAGATGTAGGCTGAGCCTGTAAAAAGATAAAGGCTCTTTTACTCCGAGTACTTTGGCATTTCAGACTTTGGGCTGTTGTTCATCTGAAGGAGCTACAGCACTGACGTTTTTATCTGCACAGATTGGACATGAAAAGAGAGCAGATGTGTTCTACTTTCACTGATGGCATGGAAGCACTTGCTGGTGATCAGTGTGTGTATATAGCGCTGCACGGGGGGAGCTAAAAGAGGCAGGAAACTATATGTGTGGTAAAAAATATTTATATATTGTCATAAGCATCTTTTAGCTTGTCACATGATGTTAGAGAGCCTAGTTCTGAAAGCTAGTGCTTCAGTTTGAAAAGGAAGTGTGCTATTCCTGTGGATCAGCAGGTGCATATGCTCTGGAGGGCACGTGGTCTGACATTATAGCAAAGAATGAGTAGTAAAGGTATTCAATTTGTATTTTAACTGGACATAAACAGGTTTATTGATACAATTCAATTAAAATGTTTCATGAAATATAAACATGTAAACTATGGTTAAATTAATAAAGACTTAATCCCTGTTTAACAAGATACCAATATAACTTGGTTGCTTTCACACATGCACTGAACCTCGGATTATCTCATAAAATGAACTGGAGGGGTGAGAACCCAAATGTCTGGGTCAGTTGCTGTGGACATCATCTGGAGTTTCTCCTGCCAGCCTAATAGCAAAAACGTGGATAATGTCCAAGTGAGCCCATGTGAGAATACAGCAGTGCATTGATAGGGACGTAAAAGTGATAAAAAAAAAAACACAAGTATGCAAATATTTCTTGATGAATAAAAGGAGCCATACACGTAGAGGACACAGCTACAAGATTGGAGAGGTTTAGGCGATAAGGACCATCACCATTATCAATGCGCAGCAGAATTTGCACATTACCTCCAGACTGCTGCCTGCTGCCCATCAGAGAATCTCCTGCTGCATTCTTCAGGCAAAGGACCCAATTGTGCAGACATTCTCTGGAGTACATGTCAGAAAAATGTCCTCAGTGCTGCAGTAATGATCAGAATGATAGGAATATGTTGCACGTAAAAAAAATGATAGAATTCTGTGGCAATGTTTTCTGTTTCCATGTGACCTTTCAGGCTAAACTAATGTTAAGTATCATCTTCAGCTCAGTCTTACTTAGGTGTTTAGGAAGAAGCCAATTTAGACCAGTACATAAGTCCCAGACAAGGCCGTTTCCTGTGTAGCTCATCTGTGTTATTCAATATTTTCGCAAAGAAGTATTGGACTCTGTATCTTTAATTAACAAATGTGGGTGTAAATATAAATGATATGGCATTTCTCCAGATATGCATTTTGCAAATCTGCTATAGAGACATGAATCTTTAGATTATTCAACTGCGTCAAGAATGGTTGACTCTTGAGTCGCTCTGATGCATCTAGCCTGGCAAAGTCATTACTGTCCATCTGAATGACAGCTGGGATAAAGGAGCAGATCTGCCGGCAACTCAAGCATTAGGCACAGCAGGAATGTGTCGAAAACGTGATTCCCCAGACATAGGCCGACACCAGTCGATGGGGTGTTGCATGATCTGCAAGCCATTGACTTGCTGTCGGTGGAAAATGACCATCTGTGAAGTGTCACTCACAGAGAGGTCACAGATTGGTCGAGAGAGAACAGATAAACTGATTTGGGGGATTTAAATGGGGGACTGGAAATGGAAGAGAGTGATGGATTAAGTCATCATTCATTTCTTTTTGCAAATTGAATCAACACTGAAGAGTTAATGTGGATCTTATAAATTTGGAGACGTTGGATTGTTGATACATTAACCTGTCAGTCCTCCTCAACTGTAGCCTGTCTCTAAGAAACACTGCCTAATGTTGATATAAAATTAATCCAAGTCAAGACAGCCGGCTGTAAATCTCCATCAGGCAGCCTCTCCTCATCTGCACACATCTCAGCAGTTCCACACTTGTCAGTTGGTAAAGTAAACCCCCCCCCCCCAACGGGAAAGTGCTAATACATCCAATCAAACATAGAATCTCCCTGGAATGTACCTTCTGCAGATGAACCCACCTAAGCCTACTGCGTTACAGAAACACATCCATCTATAACAGACTTTTTTACGTGCCATGGATTTCTTCAAGATGCCCAGCTTCCAGCATAATCCCACTACTGACGACTCTGAAGCCTATGAGCTCAGCATTTACAGCTGGAATCTGTCCGGGAAACAGAGTAGCAATAAATGAGAGAGGAGGGAAGAAGAAAAGGAATACTGGAAAAAAGAAAATAGAGTTGAGAGAGTGAGGAACAACACTGGAGAAAGAAGAAAGCCAGCTGAAGACCAATGTGAGATGGAGAGGCAGGAGTGGACATACATCTTGGGACAAAAAGACTCTAGATCCCTTCAAAGATCAGCTGGGGTATAAACCTTTCCACGTCAGTTAATTAGCAGTAGTGTTAAAAGGAGTGGCAAATGGTAATCTTCTACTTATCTAACCATAAATCATGTTCTCACAGAATAGCATTGTACCCTAGGGGTTGGTCTTGGGTGACTTTTTTTCTTTTCTTTGTTCACTTCTTTTGTCTCTTCATCAAAAGAGGCTTTTCATTAGTGATTAGCTAATGATCGGAAGTTATCCAAAAGGGCCATTGTGACAAGCAAGTAACACGCTGTGGTCCAATTATTGTGGTGACTGGATTGGGAAATCATGGGGATGTTCATGAATGAGTCTAATTAGTGCTGGACGTTGTGTGCAGAGCTTTTTATGAACATTCATTGGCGCAGAGTGAAGTCAAGAAAACTTTAAATTCATCCTACCTGGTTCATCTGCAGTGAACAATTGTGTTTTTCATAAAATCAGAATGATTTTTTTGTATTACTGTTCTTGTGTGTGGTTTATATATCAGTTTGAATGATTTACTGTACTGATATTTCAGAGGTCTGTTATGTAAGTGACCCAATCTTCTGACCCTAGTTCACAACTTTTCAAAATAAAAGCTCTGTAATGCAGCTTGATATCTGAATGGAGACAAGGCTATAAAGTAGGGGTGTCCAAACTACGGCCCGCGGGCCAACTGCGGCCCGCCATCCATTTTTAATTGGCCCGCATCAATGTCTAAAAATATAATGTATAAATATTTTTTTTTAACTCAAAATTTAGAAGCGCTCAAATGGCACCTTCTTAAAGCACCTTTTTTTGCTTTATGGGGCCAAGCTTCGTCGACAGGGGAGAGGCCAGTGCATGCTTCTGCGTTTTCAGATACACGCAAGAAGGGGCACGCAAGAGCCCCTTGCGTGCTTGCGTGCCCCTTCTTTCGTGCTTGCGTGCGTTCACCAATTTTTGTAACTATACGACAAAGCTACGCAAGCCTCACACAGCCCGCAAGGCTGTGATTGGTCCGCTAACTACATCCTTTCCAGAGTCATATTTCCGGTGTCATGCCCCATAATACCGGCAGAAACCAAGGAAGATTTAGAAGAACGGATATGGACCAAATAGAAGAGCACTTGGCAGAAGAGATCTGAAAGTATGACCACTTGTATAACCCGTCACTGACTAAATACAAGGACACGCAGATGACCTGCAATTCCTGGAAGGAGATCTCGGCTGACGTCGGTTTGCAGGTCGACGATTGTGCGAAGCTGTGCAGAATGATCAGGGACACATTTGTCCTCCAGAAAAAGTAATAAACAGTTGACAAAGACTGCCACACACAAAGAAGGTGTCTCTCAGGTTGTCTTTGACAAAAAACGTTACTCCACCTAGTGGTCTTGCAGTGAATTGCTTTGCTGACTTGCTAGCTGTCCCTCAGAACGCCACCACACCACGCCCCCCCGCCCTGAGCGACGCGACTGTCAACAGTCCACTCCAGGGCAGGGGGGCGTGGCGGCGTGAGTGGCCCAGTCCTTGGTATTTTTTTCTGTATGTGGCCCTCGGGACAAAATGTTTGGACACCCCTGCTATAAAGCATAATAAACAATGTGCCTTAACTAAGTAAACAAATGGGAAAGAGGAAGTCTGTCAGTCTGATATGGGGAAATAAATATAATCAAATTATCAGAAAAAAACGATTTTAGCCTGTGTGCTGCTAGTTGCCAACACCTGTAGCTGTAATGACTTCAGGGATGTAGAAGACACGTTGAACCGCACACTGCCTCGTCCCCACTGACTGCTCGGCGCTGTTTGCCCCTTTATTCCGATTATTTTATTATAGAACATATAAATAACAGTAAATTCAATACTGCACTGTTTTAGGCTGTTGACAATACACCTGACAAGTGTGAAGCCAATAAGGCAAGTTCTTAAGATATGCATTGTTCTTCAAAAGGCACTGGCCTCCTCTGGGTGATTAAACTGTTATGTCTATGTTGTGTTCAGTAGTTCGCTTATAAGGTTCGGCATTGCCACAGAGTCAGTTAAGCTATAGTTGCCATTTCACCCAAAGCTGGCTGATTGAATTTGTATATGTGTACATTCTAAAAACAACTTTGGTAAGACAATAATCTCAACCCACCATATTACCAGAATTCAACTTGAGTCTTAATTAAGTCTCCCCCTAAAGTTTTTATCTACACAATATTGTCCTTTTGACTTTAAGGCAAAGATCCGGAAGTCATCTCTTTTCTTCTGATGATTCAAACGGCTGAATCTCTTCACCACCTCAGCCATAAACATGCTCTCAATTTGTATATGGGGAAAAAAACAGTTTTAATGTCCAGGACAGGAGCACTTAATATACAGTATCTCCTCCCACTTTCAAACTATTATTGCACCCAACACTGTGCTTCTTCAAGGAGTTATGATGCTGCTATAGTGGTGGGGAGGGGTGACTGGCTAATGTTTCCCAACGAGGCACTCTAGGGCCATAGGTTGCTACAGTACAGGCAAACTCATTCAGTAGCAGTAGTAATAACAACTTGTTTTTTTTTACAGCAGAAATAAAAGTTCAGCCACAGGCATCAGGATGCGTCAAGCCAAGTGCTTGATGGATCATCACACACGTCTGAAACCCCGTCTCCTTTCACCTTTCAGTATTCTGTCCTGCACGCCCACTTGACACTTCCGATTGGCCTAAGGATGTGAAGATAGGAAGGTTAGTGGGAGTTGAACTTCTCTCTCGAGCTCTTGTTTTCATTCTCTACACAACTATTTCCTACTCTTTTCACATGTACAACTGAGTGCAACACCACAAATACCACTGACTGGAGACAAAATTCACTTTTGTTCAACTTCAACCGGCAGAACAAACGTGGAAAAACACAATCTTTACTATTCTAGTGATGTGCCATCCCCTGTTTTCTTTTTCTACAATGTTAAATTTAACAACTACAATTGCACCGTTGCATTCATGTACAGTTTATAGTTAATTATTTCTAAGCTCATTAATTCTTCGTCATTTATTTCTATGCTCAACACGTACACCAGACACAGGATATCACATGCTTGTTTTAGGGCTGATTGCACACGGAGTTGTTTTACAGCTGGATGAACGAAGCGGCCGCGTTCACCTTTTACCTTTCAGCATCTCTCGGAGTTCATGTCTTCCATTGTAGAGTAAACGGATTGTTGACTAGACAAGTGCTTTTCTCATCTTAACAAGCACTCAGATCGCGTTAACACTACAGGCCACATACACACACATTCATACAACACTTTTTCACACATGCAGTCACACACTGATGGCACTAATGGCAGGGTAGATATACTATATATCCTCTGTCATTCCTACATTTACCACACTGAATATGGGGCAATTTAGGGTTGGGTGTCTTGCCCACTTCAACAAGCAGACTGTAGGGACTGGGTATTGATCCATCAGCCTTATCTTAGTGGATGACCCTCTCTTTACTCCAGAGCCACAGTTGTCCATAATTAATATGTTTATGAGTGATTTATACTGGTATAATGATTCTGACACATTGTCAAGCCGTCTTTTGTTGCTGTTTCCTCTTTCATCTTACGAGCTGAGCACCACATGATCAAACCCTCCTGTCCTTGCCTGCCTACTTTCCTTGTCTGTATCTGTGATTTTTCCTTATTCTCAGCTCAGACTGTAACCTCCTTCACGCTGTGAGAGGTTTGTGGATCCGTAGTGTTTTGGATCGTAGTGTGTAGTGTGCATGTGTGCATGTGTTTGTTCTTTGCACACACACTGTTCTATGCTAACCTCCCCTTTATCCCAGTCTCACAGGCAACATGCTTTATTCAATAGAAAACCAAAGCTTTTGGATCTGCCTTAAGTTTGGGAAATACTCCCCATCTGCAGACTGTCTGCTTCTAAGCCCCTTTAAGTCTGCTCCATGGACGGGCAGTGACAGTGCTTGCTGATTTGAATTCATACTTTGCCTTTGTGGTGACACAGTGGGTTTCAGTTGGAATGGTGACATCTCAGCCCCTCTCCCTGACATTCCGTGTGTGTGTGTGTGTGTGTGTGTGTGTGTGTGTGTGTGTGTGTGTGTGTGTGTGTGTGTGTGTGAGAGAGAGAAAGAAGAGAGAGAGAGAGGCCTTGCACATTCTTCTGTGTTAAACATGTTTATTTGTGTATCTATGTATAGGTTGACATGACTTGATTCAGTGTGGAGGACAAAAGGCAGATTTAGAATAATTGTATTGGAACTGGATTATTCTGACTGGACATACTGGAACTGGGCTGATTATTAAGAGACAGGACATTTAACCCTCAAAACTCAATAGGTAAAAAGTAGAACAAGTTTAGAAATATGGCAAAACAAGTATCGTAGCACAAACCTGTCCTCCGATTACGTGGTCCTTATCTGTGTCTGTGGCAAATTTCACATTTTTACATGTATGATATTTTATTGCTAGAGAAGAAGGAAGATTTTGCCTTATGAGTTAGCCATGTAATGATTTTATTTTTGACAGTGCAGCCAGCATGAGTCTCTTCTGTTGCATGGATTTTGAGGGATCCTTAATGTCCCAAACGGAAGATCCAATATATGAGTCTCTGCCCTGTTTTGCAATCCTTATTTTTATCACGTCCAGTCTTTTGGAATAATTTATAGATGATGTTTGTGCCTGTGAGTGGTGACTAGGTGGAGATAATATTTTAAGAATATTGAATGGCAGTGACTTTTGCATATACACAAGGGCAAAAATAGATTTAAAATTTCAGTTTGGTGAAAAGCAGAATATGTTCTGTTGTCCTGGTCCTTGGTTTCTCTATTGATTCAATAGCCAGTTAAATTCTTGAAAATATTTTGGATATAAAGGGAGCGCAGAATATTCTTTTAATTGAGGTTTTGCAGTTTCTATTAGAAGATATATCTTCACCTGCAGTAACACTTCATTCAAAATGTAGTGACTGTAATTTCAACACAGCTTGCTTACTAAGACAAACTTTAATAGCATTTTCTAAAGTGAAAAGATCACCGGTGGCTATAACATGGCTTCACCTAGTTTCACAATAATCACTGACTTTTGAGAGCATGACCATGACAACTGCTGCAAACTGACATGATACATATATATACACCAAGCACTGCAGCACCCATCTCTAACTTTTGGATTCATGTTAATTCTAAATCTTAGGAGAAATGCCTCTGTACCTCTGAACACTTAAACCTTTTATAGCTCATTGTTTCACCTTTTCTATCTTATTAGCCATCACAGCATGAAATAATAAACCGATTGCCCCAAACCAAACAGCAGTCAGACAAAGTTAGCGACTAACTGGGAGCGAAATCCTGAGACGAAGCAGCGAAGGTGGCAGACTCTTCCATCACAAACTGGTGGAGACCAAAACATAGCAAACAATTATTTGGAAATATGGGAAAACTGTTTTCTGCGTTTGGCTGGTGTCTTATTAGTAGCATAACATTTATATGAGTCGAAACTAAGCCATAGCACCTACCAGGGTCTTGTGTGTTCCCTGCCTCCAATGTGAGAGGAATGATTTTAAAATGCCTAAAGCAACCGGTGTTTTGTCTTTCTGTCCTGATCCCGTGTTTGATCACTTGTTTTTACTTTGCTTAAAAATGTCCATGGTAACATATTTGATCCATGCCCACAATGAATAGTTGGCTGTGCCACATCACTGTCTTAAGTTCACAAGCCACACATGTTTATATTCAGCTGGGCTGCACTTGTTTGATTCAAATTTTTTTGTTCATTGTTTTTTTGCCCTGAAACACTCCTGCCAGGGTTCTCACCCGCACTGAGACCTGGCAGCACATCAGCCCGACACCCAATCACCTCCACTGGCTCTCAATCAAGGCATCGACTTCCAACTCCTCCTTCTCACCTATAAATCCCTCCATGCCCTCCCCCCCACCATATTTAACTGACCTCCTTCATCCCTACACTCCGCTCAGAAGGCTGCGGTCCTCAAACTCAGGATGGCTCTCTTCCAAATTGCCAACCTATAAATTATAATCAATGTAAGGGGTCCTTGGGTCGCCATTGAAAGGCGCTACAAGAATTCAAGCCAATATTATTATAATGAACTGTAAACAGTACCTTTGTAGAACATTGGTGTTAAAGATCGTTTTGGTAACCCTGGAAAAGCTTAGAGCAGGCAACACTTGGAAAATTTGCAAATGTCCCATTCCCTCCCATTGGCCCTCTCATCAAACTATGCCCCCAAAACACATGAACATGCTCTGACTGACAACTGCTAGAAGCCAACTTTTTGTTCTTTACATGACTTAATTTGTCATCGCCACAAATTAGACCAAATTCCCAACTCAGGGATATTGGGAAAACAAAATGTATTTCCAAAACTAAGCAGCGATATGAAAGAGCTACTTAACTATTCTCTGCATTCTATAAAAAATCACTTAAATGAGAATATTGATCATAACTCTCATGAAACCTTGAAGGTATAATCAGTTTAGCTCTTTGCAGTCAGCAGTCATACTGATCGTTCGGTAACTTCTTCCAACCTTGAGGTGATCCCTCCACACAGGATGAAAAATTGATGCACCCACAGACGCTTCCCCAGAGCTTTCCTTCACTGCAGTTCCATTTTGCTCGTGCAGATTCTGGAGAGATGAGCTTGCCATGGCTAATTCACTTATAGTTGCAAATAATGAAATGAAGATATAAAACATCCATACTCAATCACATTGCACACACCCGTCCACTCACACACAAAGACAGAGGGCACACTCATTTCTAATCCTCGCACATTTCTCCTTATTCCAGCAAGTGAAACCAACCTCACACATACACACTAATTCTGCCACACAAACAGCTACACACACCAACATTTGGTTGCAACTAGGAGCTGTATGTGTTCAATGAATTTCATGAACAGATGGAAGTGAACCTCTTAACCCAGCAGACTGTCAGCAAATTAAATTATAATGAAATATGATAGTTAATATTTGTATTCTGTTTTTGTTATCACATGCATTATAAATCCAAATCACCTAATTAAAAAGCATAATTAAAAGTTGGTTTGTCTGTTCCCTATAGACTGCCTGTATTTCTCTACTGTGAATATAACTGTGTAAGTGTGTGAGTGTGTGAGTGTGTGTGTGTGTGTGTGTGTCAGTGTGTGTGTGTGTTTGTGTGTCTGTGTGTGTGTGTGTGTGTGTGTGTGTGCACGTGTGTGTGAGAGTGTGTGAGAGTGAGTGTGTGAATGAGTGAGTGAGTGAGTGTGGCTTTTTAATGACCCTTGTGTTAAGTGTTAACAGCTTCTAGACACTTTGAATTCTGCATTGCAGTTGTTTTCAATTCTTATTATTATTTACACACAATCTTTTCACTATATTCATGAATAACTACTTGTCTACGACAATTGAAAACATCAGAAAACATATAAAACATTTGGTTGACCTTCCTTTCACATAAAACATTTACAAAGTCAAATGTTCGTGCCTATAGTGTCGCCAACGTCAGTGTCCAAATTATTTTTAATTTCACGACCTGACAGGCTCGGGTTGAGTACTCAGCCATCCACCCCCTAATAATGCTTGATTGCATTTGTGTCCTCTGTGCTTGCACCATTCTTATAAAGCAGTGACCTTCTTGTAAAAAAACATTGCTGCATTGAGTGAGTAAGCTACAATACTCTCAGCTGTTTCTGCTCTCCTATCAGGCCACATTGTCAGACTGAGCTAAGTGCAAGTCTCTTTTTGAATAATGCTATTTTAAAAGCTGTAAAGTTTTAAAATTGCTCCTGGAATGAAGATGAAGGCTTTGGAAATGAGAGAAATAACCTGTTCTACACACATACACACCCTTCACTTAACAACATGTGGTAGGGATACAAACACACTGGCCTATATTTTAGGTGTGGGAATTGGTCCATCTGCAGCCACATAAACCCGCTGAGTTTCCTCATTTCCGTGTTTTCATTGTTACCTCTATTACTCCCTCTCCTCTTTTTAATTTATTACATCCTTCTCTCTTTTTATTACACACTGATTCTCCCCCTTTGGTTGGATACAGAGGTCATTGATATGCTGCTCATGTCATGGTGTATTTGTGCCTGTGGTCCATTTGTTCCCAGTAATCATAATGTAAAGTCCCAGACTGATCATCCTCTGCTTACACAGACACAGTATTACCAAAAGCAACACACTTGTGAGTGTGTGTGGATGGTTATTACATAGCTCAGGTATCACATCTAAATGTTGGTTACCACTTTCACAAATAAACCATGAAACCAAGACAGTTACGGTTACTCAAATTTTAAATATCTTTAAAACAATGTTCGATTACGGCGCTTTGAAAAACTCAGCGTATATGCTGCTCACCATCCAAAGCATGCAAGATGGATTTGCTTTGTTTCCGTAAAAACATAGTGAAAGGCGTGTGACAGCGTTCTGGACATTTTCCATCCGTCCAAGAGAACTGAGTCCAGAGTCTAGGCATAATTTGGTTTTTTTATGCGTTCCCTTCTAACATGATCGTTGTTGCCGGGATACCGATTGAGACAACAGAAATGCTGGAGTGCTTTTATTTTTAAAAGGGTATCCTACAGCAAGTGTTAGGGTGCAAGAAGAGCATGGATGTATTCACTCATGTTTGCTGGAAAATAGGCAGCAGATCATTTGACTTTGTAAATCACTCAAATGTTTTGGGATATTTTTGCTTAGTCATACATCATTTGCCTCGGAGGTTTCTTGCAGAGATGGACAAAGCCACCGGTAAAGTGGATATAACCCAATTAAAAGGCGACCAAAACTAAATGTCCCATTACCTAAATGAAGTTATGGATTTCTCTGGGTTTGAACATTGTTGGAAACATTTTGGAAGATGTAAATACACACGTCAACAAAATAGATAACATAGAGTTATTTTGGGAGGGTTTATTAAGAATTTAGTTTTGAACACTTTCAGCAATCCTGTGCCAATACTGAAAACAGTGATACTTTCTCCCACAGTATATTATTGATATGAAAATGTCATACTGTTTCATTTCTTTCACACAGTCATAGTCAAAGGAAGAATATAGGTTTATTTTGCATCTCCTGTTTCAACAAGCTGCTGAGACAAAGATGATCGATAAAGGACAAACAACAGACGTCTGCTCCCTTGTTGTTTTGATTCTCGCAGTGCCTTTTATTCTTTCAACATTTTAACGGATAATTATTTTAGCTTTTTCAGTTCTTCTTCTCTTTCCTGTAGAGTTACATAGTTTTTTGTGCTTATAAAGTGGTCTCCAAAGAGGCCACATGGCCAAATAGGGCAGATTGGACTTTCAGGGGGGTGGTCTTAAAGAGAGAGGAGCGAAAACCAAGTGTTTCAGACAGAGGCTGAAAAGAGGAGCTGCAGCAATGGACAGTATGAGGAAAGTGATGCATTTTCTGAACATCAGAGGATGTGAACGTTTTTATGTAATAACCCAAATGACACTTATGAACCTAAATATGAGTAAAATATACAACATCCATACAACTTCAATACTGTGCATCCTGACGACATCTTAACGACTATTGCTTCTGTGTGCGTATATGAATCAGAATCAGGTTTTATTGCCAAGCAGGTTTACACATACAAGGAGTTTGCTGTGGTGTGTTTCTGCAATTGTAAATAAAGAAAATGTAAGAATAGGAAACAAACATTTTATATAGAAATAAAATGAGGCATTGTACAAAATGTACAGTTATTGCATTTTTTTTAAATGTCAAAGTGTCACAGTCACAGGCAGTTCAGTTAAAGGGTCCCTGGCCTTATTTATAAGGGCCAGCACCAGTCGGTAAGAAACTGTTTTTGCGGCATGAGGTTTTGGTGCTGTTGCCCCGCAGCCTCCTGCCAGAAGGAAGTGGCTTAAAGCGTCCATGTCCAGGGTGAGTCAGCTAATCTTCTCTTTGTCCTGTGAGCACAGTGGCTGTGGCAGAATTATTTCCACAGCAGGTCGGATGGATAAACATTGTTTCTAGTTCTGAATGCATTATAGCGCTCCTATTGGTCTTTTGCTGCAGTTGCTAATGGCAACAGATAAACAGCCAAGAGCTGGGGGAGAACATTTTTTGGCACCGTGTAATTTAATGTGTTTAATATACTTACTGTGCATGTATGAATCATTTAACTAGGCTACTGTAGGCTATACATAAAACAAATCCAATAGGCAGTAGACATTCAGAAGAGAGGACATTCACAGAGTGAACACCTGAACACCGCCAACTTCCATACAGCCACCAAGGCCCCACCCACCATGCTGCACATACACACACACATACACCATACTCAAACACATACAGTTATGTGGCCATTATCTGTTACAGTTAAAACATTTTAGGGATGAAGGAGATTTACCATGATATTATTTATATATATCTCAATATAAATCAAGAAACATATATGTTTCATTGTTTATGGACTGGAAAGTTATAAATACATCCCTGCATTTTAATTCATAGGAAATATATCTTTACCAGAATCAGAATCTATTTTATTGGCCATGTGTGTGTAAACATAGAAGTAATTTGACTCGAGATTGACATAGAGCTATAGGGACAGGGACAACAAGAAACTGAGGTCTCATTACAAAAATGGGGATGGGAAGGATGAAGGAGGAAATTTAAACCACAAATACTTTTACACAGCTCCAACATGTGTTTGTTTTGTGATATCTATGTGTGTTGCCTAGCAGGGGTTGTTTGGTGAGAAAGTCTTGAGATTAATCTTGAGATGTCTCCACTGTCCTTCACTCTGTCCTTCATGACTTTCAGCAAACCCTGGGGGGGTTGGTCTCCACTTGTATCCAGCTGGGTTTGTACATGCAGGTTCAGAAAGCAATAATAATAAATACAGTAAGAGCAAATGGAGAGGATCCAGTGGGGAGAAAGCAAGATGTGCACAAGCCCGTCACTCACAAGACAACATGTCTTGGAGCAGTGCTGCCAACTGATGTTTAGTGAATTGTCAGTGGAGAAATTGGCATCTCTTTCTCCCTGAGTGGCAGCTAAATATCAAAGTATATTGGTAGGCAAGATTACCTTCTGCTTTTTAGGTGAAAGGAATCTATTGGCAGGAATTGACTATAAAATCATTTTATTGATGTTTTCACTTGTGTATTTTATAGGGCTGTGAAAAATAACGCGTTAATGCGTTATGATTAAATTACAGGATTAATTCGGGTTTTTTTTTTTACGCATTTAACGCATGCGCAGAATGAGCTTCCAATATACCCACAATTCCAAGCGCTCTGCACTAGTCGCCGCTCGGAGTTGCAGTCAGACGGCAGCTGCCATCCAAACAAACAAACAACATGGATAACTCTGATGAACCTGAGGACCTTCTGGATGGGAAATTCGTGTTCCAAAAAAACAAAGATGGAACATTCAATAAAACCAAGGTGATGTGCACACTCTGCGGGAAGATGTTATCGTTTCACCGTAGCAATACCAGCCTAAAGTACCACCTCAACGCGAAGCATGCGTTGGTCGGCGAGGGGCGTTCAAGTGCAATGCGCCAAACCACTCTGACTGAACAACATAGGCCCCTCACTAAGTCTGCCTGTGACAAGTTGACTAGCACAGTTGCCAAGTGGATTGCAAAAAGCTGTAGACCGATTAATATTGTTGAGGATGAGGGGTTCACCGAAGTTTTGCGAGTGGCAACGGGGGACTCGAGCATCAGAGCACCGCAAAGACGCACTATAATGACTAAAATCGACGAGCTGTATGAAGCTGAAAAGAAAAAAAAGGAAAATGACTTGGCTGCTACGAATTATGTGGCGCTGACAGGGGATCACTGGACCTCTGTGAGTAACAATAACTACCTGGGTGTAACTGCACATCTAATCACCGACGGATGGAAGTTAAAGTCGTTTGCACTAACGTGCATGAAAACAGAAGAGCGCCACTTTGCAGAGGCATATGCAGAACAGTTCCAAACTGTTGCAAGCAACTGGGCAATTGAAGACAAAACGACCACTATAGGGACAGACAGTGCACGCAATATGATAGCCGCGGCTAGACTACTGTCATATGAACACATGCCGTGCATCGCTCACATCTTGCAGAGAAGCATCACCATGAGCCTCGCTGACAGCGGATTTGTGAATGCGCTGTCCAAGTGTCGCAAAATTGTCGGCCACTTCAAACACAGCCCCGCTAACACGTTGGAGCTCAACACAGAGCAAGAGAACCGCATGCAGGTGCAGCAGCCACTGATCCAAGACGTCCCAACACGCTGGAACTCAACGCTGGACATGGTTAAGCGTCTGATCGGCAATAAGGATGCAGTGACAGCAGCCCTGGACCAGCACAACCACAAACTAGTGATGCTTACACAACAAGAATGGGACAAACTGCAGAGACTGGAGTCTCTTCTAGATCCCTGCAAGTAAGCAATCCATGATAATGTGACTATTAGGCTAATATTAAGTTGAACTGATTAAATTCAAATTATATTTGTGTACCTGTTCTAATAACTTAACTCTCTCTCTCACCTCCTCCATCTTTTTGTGTGTGTGTGTGCGTGTGTGTGTCTGTGTTTTTCCACTGAAGGTATGTAACGGAAATTCTGGGTGGGGAGGCCTATGTCTCCTGCTCTGTGGTACTGCCTGCACTCTGCCACCTGCGTCATGTAATGGAAGTCACCGAAGATGACCCTGCATATGTGGTGAAATTTAAGACGGCATTCAAGACAGACCTAGCCTCCCGTCAAAAAAATACCAACAATGAATGGCTCAAGATTGCAACAGTGCTGGATCCACGTTTAAAAGACCTGAAGAGCCTACCCAAGAGTGAGAGACCAGAGGTGTGGACCACACTTGAAAGATTGCTGCAGGAACAGTCACCTAGGGCCAGGAGGGCTCCACAAGCTGCTGAAGATGGGCCACCCAAGAAGAAAATGAGCCTTCTGGTAATGGGCTCAGATTCTGAATCAGAGGAAGAGGTGCAGCAGCCTCACAGAGCTCTACACAGGTACAGAGCAGAGCCCAGCATTGGTATGGAGGACTGCCCCTTGGAGTGGTGGTCATCTCATTCAGGAGCCCATGAGCAGCTGGCCTCACTAGCTCGCAAATATCTAGCCTCTCCCGCATCCACGGTTCCATGTGAAAGACTGTTCTCAGTCGCAGGACACATTGTGCAAAAGAAGCGGTCAGCTTTACTGTCAGAGAACGTGAACAAGTTAGTATGCCTCACCAACTGGCTAAAGGAAGACTAGCTAAGAGGGCCTTTAGAGGCATTAGATTGTGTCATGGTGTGGTTAATGTTTGTTTGACAAAATAGAGAAAAATGTTCCACAATCTTAGAAATTATTTGGGCTTCTTAGCCATTGTTTTTATGTTTGATTTAAAAAGAAAAGAAAAATGTTTTATTCAACCATATGAATAAAAAAGAACATGTTAAATGTATATATCCGTCTTTTGTCATAAATCGTTCTGTTCTCACAAAAATATACCGCGAAAATCGGTAATATGTGATTAATCATGATTAATCCACAGAAACCTGAAATTTTTAATCATTTCACAGCCCTAGTATTTTATCTAAATTGTACAAATTGCTGTTTTCTTTACCCTAGAATGAGTCTTTGATATTTAAATACTTTATATGAACATCTTGGGCGGGTCCTCTCTACGGAGGCCCCCATGTTTTTTAGAGTCGTCCAAATTGAGAAAACTAAAGGCCTTTTGAGTTTTTATCACAACTGAGATTTACTACAGGTTGTCTTTCATGTTTGGAAGGGGAGGGTAAAGTGAAGGGTAATCAGCTGTAACATGACTCTCACCACTAGATGTCACTAAATTCTACACACTGAACCTTTAATGTTTTTTTTTTATAGTTACATCTCTAGTGGGGTGGTGAAGTATTGTATACTCCTGCAACATTACTTCAATGTGTCTCTGTTCTTTAAACTGCCTATTACCACCTGGACATGTTCTTGTGACACCTACCTTACATAATTTGTGCATTGTGGACTCATAATTGTGTCATTTCATTAAAGCTGTCTTGATACAGTGTATTAGTGTGAATTATTTCCCTTGAATCCAAATGAATAATTCGCACAGACTATAGAGCAGACTCTAATGAGAAAATATCTGGAATCTAATCTGTTGTCGGCTGGCTGCACTGATAACTTTGTTGTTGTACATGAAGTACTATCAGTCTGTGCGTGGCCGTCGCGGAGAAGCTCTGAGAGTGACATGGAACATTTACACCTCTGTTGCAGTGTTGTTCCCACACATCCTTCAGCAGTGTGAGACCAGATGGATGGCTTCTCAACGGGAGAGAACTGCATCGGTGCCGTTTTTTGCTCCTACGCCACATGAACAGTAGATGTTATCCAACATGTGGGTGAGGAGCACACCGAGTAAAATAACAATAAATGTGCTACTCCTCTTAGAACCATTTGCATTAAAGAAAAGATCCTCATTGGTGTATGTTTGTGCATTATGTGCATGGTCTGTGTGTATGTGTGTCTCTTTTTACTTCTTAATGTTTGTGAGACACTCAAGGTAAATCATTGTGCGGAACAGAAAAGATTATGAA
Source organism: Limanda limanda (assembly GCF_963576545.1). Classification (NCBI taxonomy): domain Eukaryota; kingdom Metazoa; phylum Chordata; class Actinopteri; order Pleuronectiformes; family Pleuronectidae; genus Limanda; species Limanda limanda. The sequence continues at coordinate 25,724,351 of NC_083637.1, read as the reverse complement.
GCGACACTTGGGAGGTATTGATTAGCTGAATGGGCTTCTCTCTCCTCCTCTCCTGGGTCAGTTCAGTCCTCTGCTCTTTTATTGTTTCCTCTCTGAGAAGGAGGGACTGCAGTTATCCTCCGCCGTGCATCTTCCTGGAACCTGCTAATAAACCTCCCATCTGGAACATCTTTAAAGCAACACAAGGGAATCATGGTATTTGTCAAACAGGCTTTTCAACCATTGAATTACAACTCTTTCACCTTTTTGCCACTGCTAAAACCAGGCTTGCCATGTGAGATTTTAAAAATGTTGTTATTAAACTGCAATTCGCACTATACGAGATATGAGCGATTGTGCAGCCACAACCTGACTGTTCACACTATACATTACCTGTTTACATCCCCAGAGCTCTGGTTATCGTCAAAGAAGACGCAGTTGGTTTGCTTTCACAATGTTAGCAAGGTAGAAACACACACTGCCTTGACTGTATGTGCTATCCTGTTTGCAGAAACGTCAAAAGAAACAGGAACAAAAGTCACTTTCGGGCTTGTCAGCTGTGAAAGGAGGAGGAGCAAACAGGCAGACAAGATGTTACCACAGCTCTACCAGCCTGACCTCCATGTTTTCTGTCCATATAATGCACAGTGTCACCAGTGTCACTTTCTTTGTGTATTGCGATTTCACTCCCACACAGCGAGAAAAAAAGGTGCAGAGTCTGGGGAATCGACTCGTGACGATGCATCAACTGTGCGAGTGCCTGAAGATGGCCGACCACAATTTCTGACATGTTAGGAATTCATCCAGCTGTCCAACAGCCGGTCGTACAGTGCGAGCTCAGCTGGCATAGAACTGACACAACTAAGTCAAAGTGTTCCAATGTGGATGAGAAAAATCCAGGCAATCCATCTGGTATGTCTTGTAAATGATGTAACTAATGATTATATTGTTATTGATATGTGTGTTCTTGTCATTTTTTTGTATTAATGTATGTTTTGTCTATAAATTGCTCCATTGTAACAGATCTTGAGAATTTGGAATCAGTTTTGCCCAATCAATTACTTTTTGAACCACATAATTAGATGTTACAAGATGATCCAGGGTTCTTTGATTCCTGCATTCTGAGGTAAATAGAAAATTTGCATTTGAGTGTTTCTCTGGCTGAGCCACTGGGCTTCCTGCTGGCTTCCCTCCCACATGAACGGCATTAAACTAATTTACTTATACAGCTCCCCACTTTTCAAATGGTTTTGCACATAATGGCTCCAATGTTGATGATGGAGGTGCTTGTGATGCTCAGAATAATTTATGCATTGCTTTTCAGCTGTTTCTTTTGTTATAATTCAATATGTAAAAACTCAAAGAACCATCATGTCGCCAGTATGATCTGTGAGGTAACCAGTTGATCCAACTCCTGTCAGTAGGTTGGTTCAAAACAAAGAAAAATGAAACATCTCTATGAGCGCCATGTATGTTGGCCCACATGCAGCCTAGTTTATAAGATCTATGCAGAAATCGTTACTGTCGACCTGTGTGTGGATACACCTTGTATTTTAGATTATCGTGTCACAGTTGCTGACCTGAGCCTTTTGGAGCCTATTTACTCCATACCTCACCAGACTCATGTATTCAAGTTCAACCTTAGCCCAGGTGACAAAAGCCAAAATAAGCATCTAGAACTTCTTAAGCCTGAGCTGTGCTATGGTGCAAAGTTAAGGCCACTGAGAAGTCAGTCAAGGTATTATCCTTGCAATCCCAGCTAGTGATGGGGCCAGTGATAATGTGGCACTGGTACCTAGCCAACAGTATCTCTTCCTTATTACTCTCTGACAGAAATTCTTCATTTGACATTCCTACGTGGCCCCTCTATAGATATGTAGCTGTCTTTGATTTAACATTGCTAAACTGACATAGTGATATTTAATTCACTATGACACTGTCTGAATTGATCACCTTGCAGCACAGTGTTGCCACATGGTAATGTAATAATGCAGCACTACCACAAACGGTTTTGCATCATGAAGTGTAAACACCAGAGATGAGCTGCTCATGTTAGCGAGAACTTGCTACAATAGGTAGTTTGAAAAGCCAATTGTGTGTCATTTGCTTGCAAAGTAGGTGAGCACTGAACCGAAGGAACATCTACCACTGCAAACCAGAAGAGCCACACCCACTTGTGTTGATTTCTTACACTGGAGGAGCAGATGTTCCAATTCTCTTGCTGTTTAAATCTGATATCTATACAGTAACTGTGGGCAGTGTAATGGAAATGAATAATAAGTCTGCTCTGTTCTTTTTTGGAAATACATTGTGAAAATGTGAGTGGGAGGGAACTTGAGCGCTCTGAAATAATAGTGGATGTTCGGTTTTGTGCCAAACCAGAACCCATGTTGAAGAAATTAGATGTAGACATTATTGAGCTACTGGAACTGTCCAATTAATATTAACACACACACACAAACACACACACACACACACACACACACATACACATATATGATAGTAGCTTGTTCTGTCAGATGGTAAAATGTTTATTAATGCTATTGTTAAGTAGCCCTGGGTAAGTGGGTGTGCTTTTTTAATTTAATTCAAGATCTCCTATAGTACAATGATCATTGTGGATGAACATCTGTTTAACCTTGTATATGTGTATTATATATAAATTAGCATTCCTGGAAGACAATACATATAAAAACACGTTCTACACTTTCTAATCAATCCTTGCTTTCTATAATTATATCTTTCAAATCTTCCTAACTAAACATCTTTTGTGAAATGTTATATGGCTTGTTTTTACATGTCTGTATATATGGGTGTTATTTGATCATACATCTAGTTACACACACCTCTCCTAGATCAAAGAAATATCTTTATACCCATGGATTTGATTCTATAGAGGGGGACTTGGGATAATGATATCGTGTGGACAGCTTGATGTGCCAAGTCACCCTTAACAACACGAAGGTCATGTTTACTTGTTTCATGAATTTGTGAAAAGGAAGATAAGAGAAAGTATAAAGAACGTAGATGTGCCCCACACACATTTACACCTCTGCTCCTGATCACACACACTTACCCGCTTCCTGTGACGGATAAAAGGCTTATTCCCCTGTGGCCAAAAGCAGCTCATGCAAACAGATGGGTGCAATCAGTAGGTAAAGGTCATGTTAATTGTTTACACAGCTTTCCACAGCACACCAACGCATTCATAAAAATCTATGTATAATGAGATATATATAGTCTCTATCTCACTGCCTTTGCAGTTTTCTTTGTTGAAACCCCATGAGACTGATATGCAGTGTTTGACCTGCTTGAACCATTGTACCAGATTACCTCTTTAATTTCAGTTTATTGTTCAATGTTTTCTTCACTTTGGTCAGCATTTCCCCCCAAAGTCCACTGAAATACTTGACATTAATGGTTCCTCAACAATGTATTTTAATGAAGATCCCCTAACTTTTTATCTACCTCTATCTGCAGTTTGACATTTTTATTTCTAAATGAAATATCTCGTCATCTGTTGGATGAACTACCACTGAAACTGACATCCTCTGCGTAAAACAAGGTCATTTTACCCGAAGAATGAATTAGAATAAGCTGATATATTTGACTTTAATTTGACTTTTACTATTATCAGTTTTGCTTCCAAGGGACTTTTCAAATCGCTGTGTCTTGTTTATAACTCAGTTTTTTATTTTGTAAACAGAAATCCTCTCAAGAGAGTAATATGCTCTGGTATCTTTCATGACGCTAGTGCGTTAAGATTTCCCTCATCATTCCTGGAGTCTGGTGAATCCTAAATCTTATTCTCTCGTGACTCAGTAAAGTGCTTCAACAATGTGTGCTCAACAGCTTTAGATAGTACTGCTCCTGTAGAAAGTTTAGTCAAAACCAGTTCAACATCTGTATCTCCTATACTTTATATTTTTAATACAATATTATAATAGGGAAGTTAAAGATGCGAGAGCAAAACACTTTTAATAGACAGATTTAATGAAAAATAAATGGATTAGTAATTAAACTAAATAAAAATCTCTACTTTAAATAACCATGTTAATTTAAATGAAAATATTCAAAAGTCATCTAAAAGTATTTTCATCATATGATGCCATCCCCTCATAAACCTACCGTTAAGAGAGTTAAGATACAGTCTTCTCCTATCTTCTTTCAATCAGGATCAGTTACATTACATTACATGTCATTTAGCTGACGCTTTTGTCCAAAGCGACTTACATTTTTAGTACACTCAGCATTTTATGAGGGGCCATTTAGGGGTTCAGTATCTTGCCAAGGACACTTCGGCACGCAGATGGGGAAGAATGGAATTTGAACCGGCAACCTTTGTGTTGGAGCTCTACCACCTAGGCCACACCGCCCCAGTTCTTAATTGCTTCTGCGTACACGGTTTTGTTTTTGTCTGTGTTTGTGTTTTTGTCTGTTATTTAGCAGGATTAATGAAATTAGACTGAAACTTTGTGGAAAGATGTGGTCTGGGTCAGGAAAGAACCTATTAAACGTTGGTGCAGATGCAGATCAGGGAGTTGATCCAGGTTGTTTTCATCCACTCTCTTTAACATGGGACATTTTCTTTGATTTCTCAGGGAATTCATGGATCTTGATGAAAAAGGGCTTGTTTAGGGGAGTGATATTTATAAAAAGTGTACGCAGTAAGCTGCTGATCCGCATAAAAGTCTGTGAAATGTTGGACCTTGGTGGAGGTATTTACTCTCCTGAGTAGCGTTTAAGTCTTGGCTGTAGACTCTAGTTTTTTTTGTTCTCAACATCTATTGGAATACTTAATAAAAAAATGAATTTGCAAATCTAGTCTCAGCTTGTTGTTTAGTCTCAGTTTCTGTATGTGCAGGCATGTAGTTGCATACTCGTAGGCGTGTGCATGGCTGCATGTTGCTCTTGATGTTTTAATGGAAGAGAGTGGCTTAGTATCGGCAGAGCCGCAAATTCCCCCCTGCTTTGTGGGGCTGTTTCCATGTTGTTTGTCTCATCAGGAAATGCAATTTTGCCAGTGCCTCAGGCTGTGGGGCTAATGCAGTTACAATTGTCTTTTCTCCAACATCCACCCACATCTCACTATCTCTCCATCTCATTCTGTCCTGGTTCATTTTTGTCTCCAAGGCTTCTTTCTCCTCTTTACACGATTAAAGTAGAAACACTCCACAGCCTGACAGACATCTCTCTGTTGTATTATCCCACTGTGTTTTTTCCCCTGGCTTTCACCCTCCATATGTCCAAGATGTATTTTCGCTTTTCCATATTAGGTAGGAAAACTTTCAGAGGTATGCTTTTTGTTCTTCTCATATGGACAAATGCTGTATGCATTTGTACAATTTATATCTGTGTTTCATTCCCCCAAAGTGAGGGAACTGCACAGCAGAGACAGCTGAGGGTAGAGACAGTGAGATGGAAAAAAAAAGCTTGCTTCATCGCTCATTTTCTGTGTGATGAAGTGGATGAGAGATTGTGAGAGTTGAGAGATAGCTGGTTGTAAAACCCAGCTCCCACTCTAACCTCGCTGTCCCTGTCAATCACAATGGAAGGGAAAAGACCAAGTGGCCACACAGGCTTTTACAGCATACACACAGGCATTGCTCCCGCTGTCCAGCCCCATCACACACACACACACACACACTCCCACACATGTACACAAACCCAAATCACAGGGTTAACCATGCTTTAGCAGAAACACTGGATCAGGATGAGCTGCTTCCTCGCTCTGTCTGCATCCTGATTTGTTAATTTATGGCCTGAGCTCACCTCAGTGGCTCACACATACGCAAGCACAGATATACACTTCAGTGACGTTCAGCATTAGCACACCTGTCCTTCTGGTCCTACAGCATGGACCACTGGAGCAAGTGATAAGCCGGTATGAGAGAGGATTGGAATGCAAATGCACAGAAAGGGGCAGAGCAGGGAGAAACGGGGGTTGGTACTTATTTATTCCATCCTTCTCCATCAGGTATTATCAATGGGCATAGACCACCAGAGCATATGATAGAGGAAGGCCAAAGGACGGAAATTGCATACGAGGTGGAAGGATTGACTGAAAGGGAGAGAGAGATATATATGAAAGTGAAAGGTGATTCCTACATATAGAAAGAGGCCGCACCAAGTGAATAATCTCAGATGCTGGAATGGAGAGAAAGGCTGAAACTGTACAGAGAGAGAGGGATTATACCTCTTCCCATATCAACCAATAGAGTGGTAGAATAGAGTTATGTGGTTGGAAATTGACTGGCAAGTCAACTTATGTCGAGATATAAACAGCCACTTTAAACAAAATGGACTATATAGGGTGGAAGAGGAACGTATCGAAACACTTATCCTCCGAGATGGATCCAAAGTAATGGAGTGAAGGGAAAAGATATATGGAAAGTGACAGTGTTAAGTGTCTCCAGCTGTGTGTTTCTGTGTGTGTCTGTGTGTTAACTGCTTTAAAGCCTGATTCTCGAGGCAGCTTCCATGGTGTTGCTTGTTATTGTGGATCAAGGCGCTGTCCCTGGTGCTGAATCACAGGCAGCATATGGGGAATGCAAAAGGAGTGAACCGTCAAAGACATAGAGAGATAAATTCCTGGTCCAAATCCACATTACAAGATTAGAAGAAGTAGTGTGCTCTCATGACAATTTTCATGTCAGAGTTTGTATTTCATCACAGAGCTGTAAATAATATTTGACTTTTAATAAGCTGTTGCCCAAATATAATTTATTTGCCGTAAACTATATTTCTAAAAACTTACTCACAACAAAATGGTCCAACATCAAAACATCCTTTTCTGGTGATACAAAACATGTTTGTACCAACGTGTGTCAAAAGATCTCAAAATGAAAGAATATTTTTGGGGAAATGCTAGTTAGAGAAATTTGAAGAATGTGTTTTAAGGTGCATGTTCTTTGGTGTTAATAATGGTCAAGTTAAAAAAACTGATTTTTTCCTAAGAGCATTTTCCTAAGTAGACGGAATAAACCAATATTTAGGATTTTTTTTAGTAAAAGAGTTTAGTTCTCCAAAGCTGGGTGGTATTGATTGAATGGACATTATTGACAGGGGCCTTGTTTCATTGAAAACTTTAACTAAATTGATGTGGCATTGTTTTTGTCTGATAAGGTGAACCAGAGAGAAGAGCTCAGTTAAAAATACAGAATCGTTCATGTACAGTTTCCAAACATATTTTCAGGACCTTTAATTTGTCAGCCAATATAGAGATGGACTTTTGGATGGATGGATGATAGGGCTTTTGGCCAAATGGACGGGACGATGGATGGATCGACAGATGGATGGTATTCAATAATTCATGCATCCCACTATAATTCGCAGAAGGTCAAGTCTAAGGGTTTATCTGATGTATTATAATTCATAGGTTCATAGGTTGATGTTGTAGGCTGCCTGCCACAAAAAACACAAAGGTACGAATATATTCTCCTGGACACAGTTACCTAATAATAATGTAATTTAATCATGCTTATTTATCTGCCCATATGAAGCCGACAGCTCATTCTGTCATTATTAATAGTGCTCCATGTGGGTGGAAGAGTCAAAAGTTGTTGAGATTGAAGAATTATTGGTACTGGATGTGCTCTCAGCATGTTTGGGTATAAAAAGGACCTGCAGTGAAGGCTGTAAGCCTAGAAAAAGGGAGTGAATCAGAAATACTGCATCAGAGATTGAAACATGTGTTTAATAATTAAATTTTTTTAGCTTGTTACCTATTTAGACTTTTATAGACCTCTTCTATGTTATAGTACACAATAGTCTATGTCACAGTCAACCACATATGTTTTTTTCTGTTTTAAAATCCATATGTAAATCAAAAACGCTGCTTTGTTCAACATATTTTCTGTTGTCGGCCCTGTGAGCCAGCTCCGTAACTCTGTTTTAGAGTAGCAAGTGAGATATTAACAATGAGAATCTGGTTTCAATGAATATGTAAATGAAGATTAGCATGGACAGCAGTTTCCAAGCAGTATATGGAAGTAAGTCAAGAAGACAGGGCTGAGGAGGAAACAGAGGCTCGGTATCAGCATGAGCGTGTAATGAAACCCAGATGGACGCACGCAGATGCCTCCTGATTTAGCTTTTTCAGACGTTTTATTATGGTAATAAAGACTTGGCCCTGTGTGTGTTCTGCAGACATTGTTTGACTGTTGAGTCATAGTTTCGATTTAATTTCCCCACACCCAATATTTTCAAAAAGAGTTATTATTTACACAAGGAAAACACACAGGGGACAATCACAGAGGAAGTGTCAGTAATGGTGTGTCAAATGATTCATCTTCATGAATGTACAAATAGAACAATGACAAGTCCAAATGGGTTTGCAATCTTTTTAATTAACAAGGTTTTATAGTGTGACATCTCACTTACAGCTGTATCTCACAGCTTCTCTCTGGGGGAGGATTGTAGACATGCAGAGGCTCTTTTATGATTTGCACAGATGTAGCTTATAAGTTTAACACACTATTTATCATTAAATGGTAACTTGTTATTGTGTTAGAGACACACACACGTCTTTACTCACTTTAATGTGCTTTATAGGGAGAAAATATTATTTTCTAAGATCGCCAGAACTAAGACATGTCTCCCGATGATGATTAGGATTATGACACGAGATACACTGATGATAACATGACTGTATATATTAGTATCATAAATATTTTTATTTTGAAAACACATAATACCCACTCCAACTTCACTGTATTTTTTACTGTTGAACAAGCAGAAACTACTACACTATATATACAAAGAAGATAACTGTTACTGTCTGTATATATTTATCTCTACATTTATAGGCTATATCTTGTCCTTATGCCAGATGATTATACCTTGTTGTATCTGGTGATCCACTTGCACTCTACTGCTTATACATGAGTTGCTACTTTGGCCAACTTGTAGCTGCATGGTTTATAAATGTATGTGTGATGTAAAGTATCGAGTCTGTTATTGTCAGTTTTTGTGTTTGTTTGATTTGTTTGTGTTTGTTTTTTGACTGTATTGTTTTTAAATTGTATTTCTATTTTGTTATGTAGTGATTGTGATACATGGTGGGACCCCCTCGAAAACGAGATGGCACAACTCAAGGGGTTTATCTTAATGAATACATTTTACTGGCTAGTGAATACAGAAAAAGCATAAACTGTGAATAAATTGGAGAAAATCTAAGAGGAAAAAACTGTCAAAGTGTTAATGTTGAAATCTAATACTTTTCACTGTTCTTTCAGCACTGAAGTATGGTCATGGCCCACGTATCCCTATACTTAATTATAAGAGGGGTTCAAATGATTGTAGACCATGCAGTTTACTTTGGGACAATGAATAGATGATGACATAGCTGCACAACGTGATCCTGTTCTACTTACTTTTCTTGATTGACTCACAATTCTTTCTCCACTTTCCTTTCATAACTGAAGCTGCAAAGAATCTAGAGGAGAAGAATGAACTGCCCACACTTCTCCAAACACAAATAGAAATAAATGATAATAACAACCTTGATCCCCGCTGCAGTTGTGTAACTTTACTTTTATTACATGTATGTCATTTTCATAATCATCTAGGTTTTGAGAAGGAAAAACTGTAAAGTTAAAAGGGCAGGTGAAATTAAGTAAAGACAAACAGCTTTATTCTGTGACTGACTCCAGTGCAGGTTCGAAATAAGAGATAACATGTGTTCATGTGACAGACAAACAACAAAGCCTCCTTTTAAAGATATAACACAAAAAGGGTTTTTAAACTGAATGTTGGAACAATAAATCAAGGTTAGCAAATAAGTTTTGCTTGGTTTAATATAATTCAATAGAGAAAGTTTAAATAAAGAAAGCTTTCCCTCAGAAAACTTCTCTCACTACATATCAGTATGTACTTCATTGTGTTCACACATTTTCCTTTGGGATTGCTCCTTCATTTGTTGCAACAACTCTCATTTCAGTTTTTGATATTTTGGGCCACAGCCCAGGTAAATATAACAATGATATGCTAAAGGTGCTGCGGTGAACATGTCCACAGACAGTCTCTTAATTAAACATCAGCAGGCAAACAATTTTATTTTTTGTTTATCTGTTTTTGTCTTATCCAAATAAAAATCCATATCTAGTGAGATCTGGATCTGGTGGTTTAATCAGGGGACTGTCGGAGGAGGAATGCACTCACTGATTATACTTCTAGTTGTTTTTTATTCATTTTATTCGTTTTACTTTTGTAATAAATAATATAGCTATCATTGTGCAGGCCAGTTTTTCTTTTAGTTATGGTATGTGACTTAAAGTGAACGTGAAGTTGGAGTGTGTCAGAATGAAATATATATATAATATATATATATATATATATATCTGGGATTAAATTATCAACTCAAGCAGTGCAGGCCTCAGTAAAAACACCCTTCCTTGTATCCCGTGACCATATCTGTGTGACAGGTGTGACGCAGTAACTAAGTATTATGAAAGCCATAGGAACACCCTGTTGGGAGCTGCATTGTTGAAGGTTCAATACGTCCACAGTGACTTCATCCTTTCACGGTCTAATATCATTAAATGAAGTCATCCTTTCTATGGATTATCATCCTTCCATATAGAGCAGATTGACGAAATCTCACAGCGTTCAGACAAAATGCTGACTTGTCATAGTCCACATGAAAACTGTTTTGGCAGGGCAGTGTCATACAGTCAGTAGAAAGGGACTGTGTGTGATGAATGCAGATATGCCTGTTAAAGGGGAACCACTCAAGGTTAGCGCTCTGCTACAGAGGGGATCAGCTGGAGTTTGCACGTAAATAGAAACATCTTCTATATGATGCAAGCTCTTAAGGGACATAAAGGTTGCACATATAGTGAAGTTAAAGAATTCTCAGTGTTTCCTCTGGCCAAAAAGCCACACGTTGTCTAGTTACAGAACCTGCTTTCTGTTGAGCAGCTTTGAGTTTAAATGCAGCAGGCATCAGATTCATGAGACTTGGAGACAGTGGTGGCCACTGCTTCCTTTGTGGAGTATTCTGTCGTCATTTTGATTTATTTTATCATAAAGATACAAAATTGCATGAGGGAATAAGACGCTGTGTCTACATTTAGAAACTGTATTCATTCTTTAATTTGAGTTGCAACGTGTGCATGTATCGGTTGTGTTTGATCTTAATATAATCACACACTTACTCTATGTAAACACGTTTATACAACCCACTCAAGGGATTGGGGCAGTTTCACTAATACGTGGCTTTGAAATAAAAAATATTGAGCCGTGGAAGTTGCGACTGCAGTCTTCCTCACTGGCCTCCCTTTTGGGGCTACTTTTTTGCAAAACCCAGTAAAGCCACACACACAGCAGATCTGTGGAAGTGTGAGAAAAAGTTTTCCACTCCATTTCACCTAATGCAAATGTCTGCTTATGTAAAACTTTGTGTAAATTGTAGTAGTTCGATTTATCTTCTGTTTATTTTCTATACCACTTATGCTATAAAGATCACCAGGAGGACAGGAGCCAATCCCTGCTGATGTAGGACGAGAGGTGGGGTACACCCTGGACAGGTCACCAGTGTTTCACAGAACCAACATACTGAGACAACCATTCACACTCACATTCATGGATCTGTCTATTCGTGTTGAAAAATCCAAAGCTTTGGGTAGTTAGAAGACATTAATAACAACTTGTGCAGCGTGCGTTGTAAACCGGCCTGTTTGTAATGGGCTGATAACTTGGCCTGTGGTGATGCTGGTTGTAGTTTTCTTTCTCACCTGTTTTTTCAAAGTTAGGTGTGTCTCGACTCGGTATGCGTAACCCTGAACTGGAGAAGCAGTTGTCGTTGTTGTTGTCGTGAATGCTCTGTTGTTGTGATCGACAAAGTCACTTGTGTTGCTGCGTCCCAGTCGCCGCAGCGACAGAGTGCTGGTCACCTGATTTATCAAAGTTTATTATTATTTAACCTAAATTGCCCCAAATAGGATACAGCTTTTTCTTGGGCCATTAATATTGTTAATGTAATTCATGTTTAGGTCCCAAGCACTTACAGGCACTGATAGACAGTTGTAAGGATTATTATTATTTTTTTTCAGGCAAATTAATTGGCTTTTTGAGGGCTTTAACATGCTCAAATTCTTACCAAAATTTGTTTAATGTTATTTTTGATTATTATGTCATTATTAGTATACATAGATTAGATTCAGATCCATAAACAGAAGAAGAAGACTCCACCTCTCGCACTATGATTGCTGGGATTGGCTGCTGCTCCCCCTCATAACTCTCAACAGATAAGCTGCATAGATAATGGATACATGGTTTAGTAAAAATCAACTTCATGCATAATAAAAGTCTATTATTAATGATAGGATTTTTGTCTCAGTGATAAAATGTTCAAACTAGTCAAAGGGATTTTCCAACCCTGACAATTCAAATCGAAGTATTAATTTTACATCTAAATCCCTTGTGACGGATGTCTTAAGGAAATGAATTGAACTGCCTGCCAACCTATAGCTATCAATCTAATTCACACTTATTCATGAATGGCTTTTCCAGACCACAGTGTGAGTAAAGGGAAGATTGTGTGATGACTATGCCAAGCACAATTCTTATCCTACAGAATTAGGTTGTAAAGCTGATATGAAAAAAAGACTAATGGAGGATTTGTGAGTTGATATGCCTCTTGGGTGGTGTGATTGAAAACCAGCCATCTCCAGAGGAGGAGATCTTTGGTTTGTATGGCATGAAATAGTAGAGAGCCGAAACTCTTTTTGGCTTTCCCATGGCCTCTGCTCTGTAAAATCCTTTATTGTCCAGCTCTTATCGACAAATCCCTCTTCATCCCTCTACCCACAACTTCCCTCTTCACATTTCTTTGGCTGAACTCTTCTCTTTACTCCTGATTTTTATCACATCTCTCCGTCCTCTTTCATTCTTTCTTTGTTTTTTTTTCTGCTTTACCCATTGGAGCTACTGCTACAAACAGACAGCGTCCCCCTCAGAATCCATCACAATTTTATGCAAAACTATAAACCTCTGCACCTCCTGTATTTTGTCCAGCCCTGCACAGAGAGTAAGGTCAAAATCTGCTGAAAGCCTTTCAAGGACATTTTTCCTCAGCAGCTCCTGGTCCAAGCTCCCTGTCTCTGTCCTTTATCCGATGATTAAATAATCACAACACACTGGTCCTTCACACAGTTCCGCACAGTACAATGATTTTTCCTCAGTGATTTATACTGACAGGTAAACAAGCTCATCTCCTCACCCTTTGCTTTACCCCCCCTCCCCCTCCTCCATGTTACATTGCCTACAGCACTGACCACCACAGTCTGTTCTAATGCACATAGATTGGCCATTTTGTACTGCAAGCTCTGACCAGTCCTTTAAATAAGAATAAGCAAGACAGGAGAGCTGTGCACTCTTTCCCCTGCTCTTTGACCTGTGGGTGTTTTGCTATTCTGGGACAGTGACTCACTATATGGTCAACTGGTCCCATGACTTGCGTGTACTTCTGGAGGGAGAGGAGGAAGAGGAGCACAGAGGAGAATGGAGAAATGAGGAGAGTATGGCAAGGGCACAGACAAAAGGAGACTGCCAGTCAGTTGGCAAACAGCCACTTCTGTCCAACCTGCATGTCTATACCTCTCATCTTTCTGATTAAATACCCCCTGGTTCAAGGGCCTCTCAGATTTCTGTACTTATAAACCTTGTACTGTAGTAGACCCAGCAGCTTTACAGGGTGAGAGTCAGTTGAGTTAAATGGTAATGATATCAAAGCGCTGATGTAACGATATTGTTAATATATTTTACTTAATCATGTATTTGTTTCATTCAGTGAATTAATGAATAATCAAATTAACAACAATGGCACTCAGTAGGACACATACCTCATCCAAGGCCCAACAGTCTCCTCAGATTCAATCCAGTATGATCAGAGATATCAGCTCCTTCCCTTTAATCAAGATTAATTCGTTATTTAAATTGGTGAAAATGTTGAAAACTAAGTCCCATTCCACAACGTTTAAGAATCCACTTCCTGGTGCTAATCCAAACTAAAATGTAATGGGTCCTTCTCTGATCCATACCACATTCTTCCACCAGGTTTCATGGTTATCCATCCAGTACTTTTTGTAAATATATTTATTATATTTGTGGGGGCAATGTTTTGTACAGTCAATAACAACACAACCGAGTTAAATAACTGTTGAGTTCTTCAGTCTCTGTCTTGTTTGCCGACAGGACTTCACTATGAGGTTACAGTATATCTTGAGACATTTTTTTCTGTCCATGAGTTGCTTTAATGAGACAGAGAGAGCGAAACCTAATTTCTGTGTAATTTCAGCTCCATTTAAAGAGGTGACGGAGCGTGTAAAGTTTATTTCCATAGTCACACTTGAGAGGAGTTAAAGTTACATGTGCATCTCAGAGAGGCAGGTGCATTTACACCTTGTCAGCATTTCGCTGGAGAGTGTCTCAGCATCCTTTTAACACTTTTTTTTAAGCTAGCTATCCCATCAATCAAACCCAGATAGCACCTTACCTATCCAGCTAGCTCAAATGAAAATCAAATTTCTGGGAAATGTCCCAATGGACATTTTTTCTCTAGAGTTGTAGAAAATGGGTACCCCTCGTCTCGCCCATTGTCTGCTGGGATCTGCTCCCACTCCCCCAGCGATCAACAAATGATAGGTGCTATGGAAGGATGGATAATATTAATTTAGCAACATTTGATTACAGTTTAAATATTAGATGCCAATGGAAAATTACTTACCCTGTTCAATCATCAGCCTGAGACCTTGATCCTCTTTCTCCATTATCCCATCATATTCTGTCGACTATCGTTATATAACTAAAACATAAAATACTAAGAGGATAAGATGAGGATGATACTCAGCACCTATGAGGATGGAACAGGCACGAAACAAAATATTTTAAGAGCAGTAGACGCAGAGGCTATAGAACAGCATGTCCTCTCTTAACCAAAGCCAAGCCAGGTTTGTTGACAGACTCATTAACTCCTATCACATTCGAGATGTCAAATCAGATATTGTAAGATAATGAAAATGCATATTAATACTAGGTGTGAAGGCCAAAGCCTGAGATCAGATATCATTATCCAGATAAGGAATAATTTAACATATAACAGGGATAAATATATGCCATGTGTGTTAGGGCAGCACCAGCTAACTACATAAAGAAATCCATACATGCTGTTGCTTGTTAAACTTTCAAATTCGCAGCCTGAGAGTCAATGTTGGAGCATATCTTGAGCAGCTACTGAATCCCACAGGAGACAACCGTTACAGATGGAGACATTATTAAAGTTTGAAGGTCAGTGTTAAAAGCTATTTGCTGATGTTATGATGGAAACATGCCCTTGAAACACACTATGACCTTTATAAAAGCCTGGGAACATATGACCTGATGGTAGTTCTGAAGAAACAACTGAAATTCCCTCAGCGTGTTAAAAGCAGGAATAATTTTCTTGTCTTTATCCACTACACAAATCTATTCAGCAGGTGTTGATGGACCCTCGGGAGATCCCCCTGGATGAGGGCCTTCAACAGTAAACTCTCTAAGGGGGGTGGTTATTGAATTTGGATAGTGTGGAGCTTTACAGTCGAGGTTAGATTCAGGGGCTTTGCTGCCTGATGTGTGTCTGACAAGCCTTCATCTTGGTGGGAAGTAAGGGAGAGCGGAGGAGAAGCATCAGTGTTGACAGGGTAGACAGCTTTGAGGGGAAAAAAAACATGGCTCAAGAGAGGAGCACCGCGGAGGATTGAGTTGGCAAACATGATGATTCCAGAAACTGATGATGTTTCCAGACGTGAACATAGAAATAAGGTGCTGTCCTTTTTATATATATTCTATTCCTTCTATTGCTACCTACAGCTTTCCCCTAATATGTTATCCTCCCTCCCTGTAGTTCCACCTCCACTTGTCCTTTTCACCCTTCTCCTCTAATCTTAATTTTCTCCCACTGAGGCCAAATGATGAGCATCAAATATTCTCTCCCTGCTCAGTCACTATGCAGTGATTAGCTTCTCAATTTAGCTATTAATTCCCATCACTGACGAGGAGAACAGAGATACAGAGAGAGAGAGAGAGAGCAGGAGAGAGAGAGAGAGAGAGAGAGAGAGAGAGAGAGAGAGAGAGAGAGAGAGAGAGAGAGAGAGAGAGAGAGAGAGAGAGAGAGAGAGAGAGAGAGAGAGAGAGAGAGAGAGAGCAAAGACAAAGGCAGTACAGAGAGAAATAAAAGTCGGCAATAGAATCAAAGCAAGATGGGAATCAGAGAGACGAGAAGAGCGACCTTAAACAGGAAACCAGATCCCCTGTTTGACTGTACAACATATCTCCCAGGAGGCGCATTCAGCACTCATGAAACATTCAGATGTTTCGGTCATGTCTACCTTGTTTTTAAATTATTTATAGTTCTCCTATCAGTGGATTTTCTTTACGCATCCCTTCAAATTCATTAGAAAGGACTCAAAAGGGGATTTTAATGTGCTTTACTGTATTTTTCTACATCAAAGAGTGGTAGAAACCGACCTTGAATTTTTTCATTCACGAGTCAACATGGATTTACTGTTAAGATGCACGCAGTATGCTTGTGTGCCTCATAGCTTCATCTCAACAGATCAAGGATGGTGAATCCCTTTCAGTAGCAGATGATGTTGAAAAGTAATTAAAAAAATAAACAGAATAGCAATGGGAACGATGGTTGGTTGGTAAATGCATCAAGAGTCAGAATCATACAGGGGAACACCATCAAGAGAGAGAGGTGAGGAGAGAGACAGGAAGATGACAAGGAGACAGATGGAGACCAATGGTCGAAAGTACAAGAAGGTGAGACACACACATATATGAGGGGCCGTGAGGGACATTATTCAGAATACCCTCTCACACACACAACTGAAATGCTCTCACACACACTACTGAAAAACTATACGCTCACACACACAACTGAAATGCTCTCACACACACTACTGAAAAACTATACGCTCTCACACACACAACTGAAATGCCCTCACACACACTACTGAAAAACTATACGCTCTCACACACACAACTGAAATGCTCTCACACACACTACTGAAAAACTATACCCTCTCACACACACTACTGAAATGCTCTCACACAAACAACTGAAAAACGCCGCTCTCTCTCACACACACACACACACACACTACTGAAAAGCTCTCACACACACTACTGAAATGCACTCACACACACTACTGAAAAGCTCTCACACACACTACTGAAATGCTCTCCTCACACACACTACTGAAAAGCTCTCACACACACTACTGAAAATCTCCCACACATACTAGTGAAATGTGCTCATATACACAACTGAAATGCTCTTGCATAGTATTGTGGAATATAATGGTTCAGTGGTGAATACGAGCATTACAATTAAAAAGGAAGGCCTTCCTTTCAACTGAAGGAAACAGGAAGTCCACACCAGGAAGTGCATGTGCTTTTACTGGATTTGAAATAGTACTTCAACCACAATGCATGTTCACCTGATCCTCCTTGTTTTTCTCGTCCAAACTTTATTTTTTGAGGTGAGAGGCAATGAAGAGGATATTGTAAGTTTTTTTACTAGTGCTCTGCAATGCATTGACTCATTGCAAAGGGAGGAGTCCAACAATTTCAGTCAGGAGAGGCTTTATAGAGAGCTTGATGATCATACACAAACTCTATCTGCATTTCTTGCTGTGTCTAGATATAATCATGATGATAGTGATGTGAGTAATCTACTAGGATCATTGTGTATATGCTTTCGCAACTTGCTTTATGAACATGAGGCCAGACAGGGATCCAGTGATGTGACCAACAATTTGATACCCCCAACACTCTTGACTGGCCATCCAGGTCGGCCCCGATACAGCATAGCCGCCGAACAGATTGCTCACTGTGTATCCATTGGTATGACATGGCAGAGAATTGCATTGTGCTTTGGAATCAGTCGAAGAACCCTATACAGACACAGACAAACTCTGGGAGTTGAGCCAATAAGATATGCAATATTGTCAAATCAAGACCTGGACAGCGTTGTGACTAATATACTACAGAACACTCCAAATGCAGGTGAAACATACGTTCTTGGAAGCCTGAGATCACGTGGCTTAAGGGTTCAGCGTTGGCGGGTCAGACAGAGCCTCGATCAAGTGGATCCCATCGGGCGGTCATTTAGACGCCGTCATGCCATACGCCGAAGGATCTATAGTGTTCAGGCCCCCAACCAATTATGGTAAGTTGACATTGTAACTGTTTTGTATTATCAATAAAGGTAATCAACACTTTGATATACTTGCAAGCTTTACCTATATATTTTTTTATTTAATGTACTTTATATCTCCCAACAGGCATTTTGACGGCAACCACAAGCTGATTAGATGGCGGATGGTCTTTCATGGCTGTGTTGATGGCTTCAGTCGGACCATTATATACTTACGGTGCTTATCTAACAACAGAGCCTTAAGTGTCTTGTCATTATTTTTGGGAGGAGTAGAGAACTTTGGTTTGCCCTTACGGGTCAGATGTGATCATGGTATGGAAAATATACATGTTGCTCATTTTATGTTGGAGAGAAGAGGACTGAACAGTCGGAGTGTTATTACAGGTGTTTCAGTGCACAACCAAAGGATTGAGAGACTATGGGCAGAATTGAATAGAGTTGTATCTAGACACTTTATTAATATTTTTAACTTCATGGAGGAACAGGGTATACTTGATTGATTGAATGAACTACATCTATTTTGTCTGCATTATGTTTATTTACCAAGAATTGAAAGGGCAGTAACCGAATTTATCAACCAGTGGAACAACCATGGCCTGTCCACACAAGGGGGGGCGACTCCTCTTCAGCTGTGGCATACAGGGGTCATAAACAATGTAGGAATCCATCCCATTATAAATGACATTTTTGATGACCATAACTACTATGGCATTGATGAAGAAGGGCCATTACCTGAACTTCAAACCAATAATAATGTTAGAATTCCAGACATTGATGTAACCATTAATGAGACCACAATGAACAGTATTCAACAAGTGAATCCACTTGAAAATGATGGGAACCATGGAATAGATGTGTTTTCTTCTCTTCTGCATTTTCTTCTATGAAAAACATGGGAGTTATGTAAGGTTTTGTTGACAGTTGTGTTAAAGTTTTAACATTGTTTTATTAAAACAAATTAACATAAACATTTGTTCAACATATTTTTTCCAAAAAGACAGACTGAGAGACAAGCTGAGACTGAGACAGGCAGAGGGAGAAACAGACAGACACATAAGAGACGGACGGATAAGAGACAGACAAGGGGAGATGACTCAATATACTTTAACAATTGAAAACGTAACTGCAGACGGCAATATCAGTGTGAGGGGAAGAACAGTTGTATTTTTTTTCCTTTTTCATAGACAGAGCATACGTTTATGCCCTGCCAAACCCATATGAGTTCCCTAAAGCGAAGTCGAACTTTTCCTTAAACTGTTGATATGACACATGTAGTGGCAACTTGATGCAGTTGACACATGTGTTGGCCAGAGGGAACATCGGTGTACAGGAGAAGTCGTCATCTTCCTTCTGAATGAACTGGACAGAGGGAGTTGGAGAAAAGCCAATCGGTGGTAGCACAGATGCTCCAGTTGCAAAGGACAATATTTTTTGTGGTTTGGATGGCCCTTCTTCCTCTATAAAAACAGGAAAAACATTGTAAGTGATAGTTGGTCCAATTAACATATATATGAAACAGCAACTCATATCAGTTGATATTAAATAAATTGTCAAACAAGAGTATTGTACTTAATACTTATAAGTATGTTTTGTAAAAAAAAAAAAAAACACACAAAAAAGCACAAAAATAAAAAACAATAACACTAAAATATAAATGGACACATAGGTTTACTTTTACACTAAACTGTCAATTACCCTCTGCATCCTGGAGATAGTCTCTCCAGAAGGAAACAACTATCTCCCAGCAGCTCTCTTGTTGCTCCCTTCTGGAGACAGCCAAATTCTGAAAACATCATCCACCTGGTCAGCAGTCAGAGTGCTTGGCTCATAGCAGAACAAGGGGCGAAAGCTGTCTGGATGCCTTTGGATTTTCTCCAGAACCCCAAGAGTTTTCAGTCCTTCACAGAATCTGTACAAATAACATGGAATTTTGCAGAATTTAATTACGGTTACTAATTCACTTGTGCATTGTCAATTTGCTTAGTTTTATATAAAAATAATATATTTTTTTTGGTCTATGGCTAAAATTCCGATTGCTATTCTGATTAATCTGACTGCAAACAACCAACACCTCTGAATACCTTTGAAATGGACCTTGAACCCTGTAGATGACCTGGAACATGACAATGTCATGTACCAGCAAATCCCTGTCTCCTATAGATCGCATAGGCCTCAGACATCCTGCATTGGCCAAGTAGTCAAGTAGAGGTTCCTTTGTCATCTGAAGGTCCTCAAGGGTTGTACTTTCAGATACCTAGCATCACAAGGAGCATCAGGACGGTTTGTTATGGAGGCTACTTCTAAGTAAGAACCCAGACACTTCAGCCACGTCACTTTTTCGCTGAACACAAACCAACACGTTATTTGTCGGACCCATTTGTCAACAAACCCGGTGAATCCAGCATGTCTGTTTTAAGAAGATCAGCTGCTGGAGATCAAAAGTGACGGCGGCCTTAAAAATATGTTTGAGAAAACAACTCTGCCGGTGTCATGGATTCAAGTCACGGCAGAATACCCTGAGATCGCCACAACAACACTAACAACTCTGTTTCCATTTGCGACATCATATCTGTAGTGACATCGGTGGAATCATTTTGAACTAACGAATTAATTTTTTATTTTAAATAACAAAACAAGCTCTCCAAAGCGCACAGAAGCGCATCGTGTGAGTAATGGAGCTTTGGGATCCGTTCGTCTCCGTCTTGCTGATAACTTACCACGCAATAATTAATTTCAGGCCGCGTATTAACAATTCGTTAATTTCGTTAAATAAAAAAAAATATCTGTCGATGTCACCAGAGTCCGTACCAGAGGGACTCCGTAGTGAGGCTCCGTAGCCGAACCTTAACGGCCGGTCCGTGAAAATATAGTCTGACGTCCAACCTTGTCTTCTTGTCTGCAAGTGTTCATTTTTCACAAAAGAGAGTAACGCGAGTAACGAAATAGTTAACGAAAAAGTAATCGTTACTGCGTTACTTGATTTAAAAAAATGCTTTGTTACATGCTCGTTACCGCTAAAAGTAGTGGAATTAAAGTAACGCGTTACTCCCAACACTGGCTTTAACAACGTTTAGCTCATGATTTATTGATCCGTGAAGTCCGAATCTGTGAATATCTTGCCAACTTTACTGAACTGGTAATATGAAGATAATTTCAAACTCCGACTACGTATAATTACCTTTTTCTCCTCATGCCTTTAGATGTCCATGTGCCGAAGCACTGCTGCGCTTGATAGCGGGGTGCAGGTGCACAGTTTCTCCTGACTGGACCTGCAGCAGACAGTGGCACGCCGCTGCGCTGCCGAGACGGAAAGAGAGCTGCTAGCTGGCTGTCCAGTGTATCCGCACCTGGAGCTGCTGCAACGGCCGGCTGCTGCCGAACAGTTGAGGCCTAGACAGAGTCCTGATTGCCTCCGCTGAGGCCAATATATTGTTGAGTAATGCCGTTGCTTCTGCTAAATTGGTTGAGGGCTGTTGAGCACATGGTCGAGATTCCATCCTTGATCACCTTCCTTTTTAACTGAAACACCTTCCGTTTCAACTGAAATTTTCATATGTCTGTATGAGAGCTTTTCATATGTGCGTGTGAGAGCTTTTAATAAGTGTGTGTTAGAGCATTTCAGTTGTGTGTGTGAGGGTATAGTTTTTCAGTAGTGTCTGTGAGAGCATTTCAGTTGTGTGTGTGAGCGTATAGTTTTTCAGTAGTGTGTGTGAGAGCATTTCAGTTGTGTGTGTGAGAGGGTATTCTGAATAATGTCCCTCACGGCCCCTCATACACAGAGACTGTCTCTGAGAGAGCAAAATATCGCCATGGTGACATATTAGTTTAATCAACCTAAGCTGCATTGGAGAAACGGGACAATCATTTGACACGGTTGTCGTCATTCAGCTTTATTGATGCTGGTGCTGACCCGTTTTTACGACCCCCCCTGTCTACGATAAATTCTGACGTGCACAGAAGGCAACAGCTGCAAAATCTGACTGGAGTCACTGACTGTGTTTGTGTGCATTAATGTGTGCGACCGGTTTTGTATCCCTTTGTGTAGATGTGTGCATGAATCTGTAATTGCAAATCTGCTGTGTGTGTGTGTGTGTGTGTGTGTGTGTGTGTGTGTGTGTGTGTGTGTGTGTGTGTGTGTGTGTGTGTGTGTGTGTGTGTGTGTGTGTTTGAGAGTGTCCTTCCCAGAAGTGGACTGGCTGCAGCCTGTTAGCCACCTGGTCTTCTGTGATAGCTGTAACCCAATAAAGACCACAGCGAGACTGACTGGCAGTGGCTACCAGGGCAAGACCTGCCACGGTCTGAAACCCCCCACCCCTCAACCCTCAACTTGAGAGTTGGTCCCCTTGCTGCTACTTATGGCAGGGACTCTGCTCTCCTCCAATTTCTTTCTCGATGTGTGTCATACTCCAAGTGAAAAGCTCCAGTTGAATACACATAAATCCTGACTTCAGATGTACACAATCAATCGAACACATCACTTGTCGTACTTGTCTGTCATCTTGACATCGCTGACAGCACTATAGGCAGAATGACAGGAAGATGACATGCGTGCTAGACAACCCTTTGTCTGGAGTTATACAAAGAATTTATATAATTGCTTATAACCACTAACCCTTGTGATGGAGAAGTGGGTTTTAAAGGAATAAAAGCTCTAGGCTATGGAAGACTGTCAGTGACATAACCCATCATTAAATGAAATGGTGTTTTGAAGTGAAGATTTGCATCCTTCTTGTCATCTTTGCTACAGGAGGCAGGAAATTTGATTCAGGGCGCAAGCGTCAACAACAATCATCGTCTGTTAAAGACGGAGACACCTTACTCTTAACAAGATGGAGCCGCTTTCTGTCCATGTTCCTGTTTGATTGACAGCTAGCAGGCAGAGCACAGGGTAACTGGTGCAGCCATATAGAGGGTAACGACTTTGTACATTTATATATGCATGGACTCACTTTGATTATCAACACTATATCATAACACTGATATCACAGTGAGATGCTGCAATAGTTTGCACGCACGCGAGAGAGAGGGAGAGAGAGAGAGAGAGAGAGAGAGAGAGAGAGAGAGAGAGAGAGAGAGAGAGAGAGAGAGAGAGAATGTGCTGGTACTAAGGACTTTTCACTGTCTTAAGTATTAGATTATTATTTCATTTCTCAGAGAAAGATTAATGGATCTTGATGTAAAATCTTGAATTATATTTATAGGTGTGTGTAATTTAGGTGCAGATCTGAAAAAAAATCTGTATTTAGTGAATGTAAATGTATGTAATGATTGAAACCTTTTTTTTTCATTATTTTATGGATTACAAATGATCCCTTACCTCCTCTTAATTTGCTTCCCCCCCAGCTCTCTGCTGCACATTATCTGCTGGAGGAATTGTTAACTACATCTCAATGGTGAGTTGCAGAAGTTTGTCAATAGTGAATCAAACCCCTTTTTAAAATGAAACACAATTACTAAGACGCCTTCTATGTGAGTGGTTCTTAAACAATGTGACTGGGAGGCTGCCAGTGTTATTGACAGCAGCAGTATCGATCACACTCGTCTCGAACCGTTCATGGTCAGAGAAAAGGTTTCACTACTAAATGAAAAGAACCAAATCATGTCACTATAGCAGCAACAAGCCATGCCTCATTGACCACACACAGACTCACACACATTAAGTGTAGTGTTCTCGTGCAGTGTGAGGCAGGAAATTTGATTCAGGGCGCAAGGGTCAAGAACAATCATCGACTGTAAAAGACGGAGACACCTTACTCTTTTAACAAGATGGAGCTGCTTTCTGTCCATGTTCCTGTTTGATTGACAGCTAGCAGGCAGAGCATTGGGTAACACTGGTGCAGCCATATAGAGGATAACGACTTTGTACATTTATATATGCATGGACTCACTTTGATTATCAACACTATATCGTAACACTGATATCACACTGAGATGCTGCAATAGTTTGCACGCGAGAGAGAGAGAGAGAGAGAGAGAGAGAGAGAGAGAGAGAGAGAGAGAGAGAGAGAGAGAGAGAGAGAGAGAGAGAAAAAAAAACATAATATGATGGATTTATTTCCATGAACAAAGTGAATCTAAGATAAGGACAGAGAGTCTCTGGTTACTGTCCTCTGTCTCGGCTCTGTCGCTCTCAGCCTCTTTATGGCCTTGCCCAACATCAGGGTTGGGTACCGAAATCTGATGCTAATCAGTTACTGGTACCTACCGAACCGCATCACAATGCAGATTCAGGTACCTCATTTCGGTGCCTGAGCTCTGTAATTAAATTGTTGCTCTGCTTATGTGTTCACTGCACGTGTAACATTTAGCTTCATGGGGGCAACACACGCTCTAAACGGCTGAAAGTGTGGCTGTATTTCACCCAGAAGCATTCCAACACTGAGATGTGCACAAAATGTGCGAACAATAAGAGCGGGAAGCCAAAAGCTGAGTAATAGCTTGAGGAATTGGTGGTGGTATGCACTTATGACCGACCCACCAGTAAACCGAAAGAAAAAGAAAGCAGGAATACATTTAATGAGGCACCTGACAAGCACAGGACACATTTAGAGTTGAGTGATGCTCCATGTTCGACTGCTTGTCTGAGCCCAAGTACAAAATATAATTTGGTGTAGTTGGAGTATTCTGCTGAATTAAGCACTGAAACTGTTATTTAGTGTTACATTTTTGTAGTTGGGTTTAGGTGCATTTATTATGTGTTTTTGTTTGCTACATTTGTAAAGACTTTTGCACTTATTGTATATTTAAGTCAAGTATTCTTACAGTTAACAGTTGCTAAATTTGAACTTCCAATATGCCTTGGCCGTAAAAAAGCTATTCTTATTGTAGAGCCAACACTCATTTTTAAGACAAAGATGGCACCGTCTAGACTCAGGAACCGAGGATCCCCAAACCCTATGTCACATACACTTTATTGTACAAAACACACACATCGATGGATCTTTTCAGTTCATAAATATTCTCGACATGGTCTGTTTAATACCTTTTAAATCTTAAGTCCTTCGTGCATGCCAATTAAATTATGAAGTTATCCAAGCATTCAGTTGATGGCAGTGTTGCTATTGGTCACTGTCCTTACTCTGAGTCTATTCTAATGGTATGTGGCAGCCAGTCTGCATTGTGTTGCATTCAAGACCAAATGAACAAAGCATCAGTCTGCTTTTTCAGTAACAGAGGCTGCACCCTTGCTGCAATACGTACACCCGGTTGAATTGGGTTTGAAAGCTTATGGTGCCCACGTGTATGTAATAGTTTGTTATTAGTTCAGTGGTTTGCGTGTGCATGCATGTTCAGCACTTTTACGTGTAGTGCTTGGGGGTATTATGTTTCACCACTTTAATCACACACTAAATGAACCCTTGTGTGGGAAATACTGTGTACTCATATACAGCAGCAGGGTATAAGCTGCACATGCATGCACTGCAGGGGTGCACAATATGTTCACACAGCAGGGGGTCGCTTTGTGCACTTATTTTAGAAGCTAGGTCAACAAGATATTTGTTTCATTTTTCTTTCTGTGAATCACCACTTGGAACGGATTTGTATCTCATTAAATCCACTTCTTCATATTTAGCAGCCTATAGATTCTGCGCAGTTTTCTCCACATGCATTCCTGCACCACCTATTGGAAAAGGACATTGATAGCAGCAGCAGTGTGGACATATTGATAATGTCTCCCAGAGGCAAGGGAAGTAATAGATATTGCAAATGTGTTGCAGCTGCAGTTTTTTTTAGCCATGTAGTTGTTGTGGCTCTGGGGATCTCAGTCTGTTAGTGAATCCACCAATTTCATCCACACTGAAATTCCCCAAGAGCCTTTGGATTGTTATGGAATTTTCTTACAAACAGTTATGTTGCCCAGGGGACGAACCCTACTGACTTCAGTGATCCCCTGAGTTTTTCTGCAGCCTGAGAAAGTGCTTTAGAATATTGTAACAAATATTGGATAGAATACTGTGAAATTTGGTAGACACATTCATGGTCCCCTGAGGGTGTGAATTTTAAGAACTGCGATCTCTTTTCACTTTGCGCCACGATCAGCACAGAAGCAAAGGTCATAATTAAAGAAAATTAAGGAATAAATTATACAGACACAAACATTACCCCAGATATAATTTGTGGCACCTTTTGACAATGATAATTTAATCGTTCCTCCAAAAAATTCAAATTGATCATACCACAGTCCCCCTTAATTAAATCACACTGAATTTTATACACTGAGTGAAATAAATCTGTTTCCTAAATGTGCCTGATTTTTTTCATCAAGATCCATGAATTATTCTCTGGGTAATTAGTGAAAATGTCAAAACTGCAACCTTCCACCACATTTAGTGGAAATCAATTACATTTTCTTCCATAGTCTTGTTTAGAAACATACACACATAAAGACCGATGGGGTTTAAAACAATGTCGGAGGTGATAATTACTCATTAAATTTTCAGTATTCACATCACCTGAATTGATGACTAATACTTTTAACTGTATTAAGTTTCTTTTTCACTGTGGCAAAGACAAGCGGGATGTCTGAGAGCAAGTGGAAAGCCATAGAAAGGCTCATGTGTGCACAACCGTTCAAAGATAAGCCACAGTTTATCTGGGATGAAGCTCTGTTGTCAAAACAAGGCAAAGTATAGCTCATTGTGAACGAAGTGCAACAGTTAGTTTACCATCTACAATAAAACATGGTGGAGATTCTATCATGCTGTGGAGCTGCTTTGCTGCCTCTGCAACTGGAAGCCCTTAATGTATCAAAGGAATGACGAAATTCAGAGATAAGGACTCATTGAGCAAAAGATATTGTAAGAAAACTAGGTTGTTTATAAAGAAAATTTGGACTATGTTAGCTCATAATTTTTGAGTCACACACAGCAATGATTTTTCTTTTCATTTCTTCAGTAACCCTGGACATTTCATTAAATAATTTAATTATGAACTTGACATAAAGGTTGGGATCATTTTAACCCACACTGTCTAACCCATGAATGGAGCAGAGGGTCATTCAGGATTCTTTTTACAGGACATGATTTATTATATTGTATTGCACCTGTGGAGGAAATAGTTGTATATTTTATTGGACTACATAAGAATATTTGTATCATTCATATAGACCCCAGTACCGCTGTTCCGAAGACACATTCAGTCATGTTCAATCGCTCTAATAACGGGTTGCTCTATCACCGTTTTTGGTAACCATGGCAATAGGTATCGCTGAAACCTAAAATGCTGAACAGTGGTCCCTCAAGGATCGATCTCCAGGAGTTCTTTATTTATTGGTGCAGCACAACAAACCTGTTGCCACAATGATGTTATAAGATGTCCCTTGTGTGTTATTGTTTAAAGACAATAAAACCTTACTGACAAACCAGCACATGTCAGCAGACTGTGGTTACACCTGCTAACATGTTATCGAACCAGGGCATGCAAACAGAGAAGAAACAAGAGTTGTTGTTTTTTTACAGCAGACTAACCTTTAATGTTATATGGGCTAATGATGCAGTAGTTGTAGGTCACAATATATGTTGCATAAAGTCATAATGATGTACAGGTATTTATACAACGCCACATAAATGAGGCTCAAGCACTGGATCAATGAAGTTCTCTCTTTCATTAGTGCTTTCCACTGACCTCCCTACCGAATCGCAACTATCGATTCCACACTCGGCTACAGACTATTACTGCCACACACAGGTTCCATTTGAGTGTGTGTGGTGCATATGTGGGAGATAATGAAGAGGTCTACATGGGTAAAAGTCTCTGGTTCATCCACCGATCACTTGATAGGTGCTGCAAATAAGCCATTAGCTACAAACACTAAATGCAGTGCATTTGGTGCCTGTGCAGTATTGTATGTTGCAGATCCAATGTTTGTGTTATGTCCATGTAAAATACACTAATCTTCTCATGTTAGTCTCTGCTCAGATCTGCGCGGATCTACTCTTGCACTGACATCCTGGGTCTCCTGAAACCCTCAGATTTTCCTTACATGCTGCAATAATGCACAAGCGTCATGCAATGTGCTCATTCCGACACTATTAACTGACATCTTTCCCATAGATATGAATGTAGAAATCATTTACTGTTCCCATTGTGACTGAATCTCCTGCTGCCTGTGGCCCATCGATGAACCCTCTCTCAACGTTATTTGCTTTCATACTTGTCCTCTTGCCTTCTTAACAAAAAATTTAAATTAACTGTGCCTACTCAGCATTGTTATAAATGCCACACAGCATGACTGCCTATTAACTGCTTAATTGTACCATGCAGTGCACCCATATGGAATCATCTGCATATATTCTTCTTTGTCCTCTCATTTCTTCAGGTTGGCTTTTAATTTATCACCCATTTGTTGGAATCAAAATCAATTTTATTTCTAATTATTCAACAAAGACTAACACAGGCCAATATAAGGAGGACTATACTGTAATGAATCTCAATTGTGTAAATGGAAGCAAAGCCGTGTGGATAAGAAGGTGGACCACCATCGAGGTGGCAGCTGATGATGGATCCTAATGGCGGCAGTGGATAATGACTGTGGACTATACTGGCATCCGATTTTGATGGTGGATCATGATCTTGCTGTCTGCTGACCATAGACTATGATTGCATCAGGACTGTTTGATACATAGTATTTCTCCTCAGATACTTGGCCATGACTGACAATAATCCATCAATTCACTGACCTTCAGTTATGCTTCAACAAGTTTAACCTTATCATTGCTGCTAAAACCTTTATCTTGATGATGTTCTCCTTTACACTTGACATCTATTGCATTTTTGTCCGTTCTGGGAGAGGGAACCCTCACATGTGGCTCTCTCTGAGGTTTCTACGTTCTTTTTACCCTGTTAAAAGTTTTTTTTAGTAGATTTTCCTTACTCTTGTTGAGGGTTAAGGGCAGAGGATACCACACCTTGTTTAGCCCTATGAGACAAATTGTGATTCGTGAATATCGGGCTATACAAATCAAATTTTAATGATAGATTGATTGATTAGATGGGTTGGATGGTCCTTTCTATAAAGCTGCTAAGAATATCTGGTTTTCATGACACTTTTTTAGAAAATCCCCTGTTATTTACAAAAAAAAACACACAAGAATTATAATGAATGAGAATCTGTCATTGTCATTTATTAACTAGAGAGTGCAATAATGCATGCCCGCCCAATCACGCCACATCCCCTTGCACTGCTTATTGACACTTTAAGTCTCACGGAAGTCACTGGAGAAGAACAGAAACTTTAGTTTGCAAATCTATATCTGTACCGATATCTGGGGCCATCTTCCATAATCTCCGGTAAGATGGGGCATTATCTGGGTATAAACTTGATATAAGGAAGACTCAAGTAACCAATTTAAAATACAATACCCCATGAGCTTTAATGATGTTTTGGATGCAGAGACAATACCATACTTACATGTCTTGCCTTGCAGCTGAATGAATAATGTTCTTAGTATTAAATTGAAAAGAATGAGGATTCAATGGCTGAAGGATGAAGTTTCTTGAAAATCTGTTTAGGGTCATTACCAAAAACTTCAGGCAGAATTTAAATCTTACTACCTAAAAAGTGTGTATGTTCCCAGAAAGTTCTTAGAACATCTCTGGTGGTGTAAAGGTTGTCATATTGCATCGTATTTATTTGTAGGACCATCAGTGTATAGGACTCTCTCTCTCTCAATCATCGAAGTGGTAGAGAGAGAGACAGGAAAATCAGGGAAAGAGACAGGGAGGGGGAATACAATGAGTCAGCCTTGATACACATTTAATCATGGTAGCTACCATTGTGTCTTTTATTGAGCATTTGGTAGAGGTAGGCTATTGAATAGCAATTTGATGACTGACAATGTAAAATAAAACATTGCAATTCTGTTTATACTGCTGGGCATTTTTCTAACCTTTTCATTGTCTCCATCTACCTTTTAGATTTTACCTACAGAAACATTCATCTCTATTTCATCTTTCTCCATAGATACTTGTTCAATCATGTAAATTATTCAATTAATGTCCCCATCTCCAGTATTAAATTGTCCCCAAACGACTGACCATACCCATATTAAAACCATTATAGTTCCAGTTATGTCTGTTGAATAGATGATTATCTTATTGATTACATTTTTATATAACTGCCAGTCTATCCCTCATTATGACCATCCATAAATTTCACAAGGCCTTGTCCCTCACACTGGCAGGGAGGTCACAGAGCCAGCGGTCAGACTATAGGATATTTTGTCTTTTAAAATGTTCACCGTGCCAGATTATATGATGGCGTCATAAATTCCTGCTGTGTCCTGGCTGAAAGACTTGACAGACTACGCGTTGCTCTCCGACCAATCACTGTTTGTCGTCTTTTATGGCGCTAGTGACAGACTTCCAGGGACAAGAATGTAAACCAACCTGTCATCTGAAGCAATCTGTATAACAGTGGGTACGTTGTACTTGGAAAAGCCTTAAAATCTTAAACCCCTTTTTCACATGTAGCATTATCAGCCTCATTCCAGTTTTGCCTTTCATTTGTGTGAGGCTTCATCTCTTTCAGCTGTGTTCCTATTGGTCAACGTCACAGAAGTGGCAAAATCCGTTGTTGAAAATATTTTGCGTTGGTTAGTGATTAGTCACTCACTATATAAATTTATTGTCGCACCTAATGCCCACTGATCATTTCAGACCCCATCAGACACCTTACATCATCTTGGTTAGGCTACAATCATATTGTGTAGTCTGACCCTAGCATACCAGTATCGGAACAATCAATTTAGTTGGGTTAGACCAGGGGTTCCCACACTTTATAGGCTTGTGAGCCACTTTTGAAATGACCAGCTCAACATGATCAACCGTTTTTTTTTTTTCATGTTGGTATCCGCCCCCTGATGGTGCTGATGGGACAATGAACAGCGGAGTTACAACAACTTAATTTTCACGCTGATCAGTAGGTGGCACTATGACCCTGATTTAATATTGACATATAAAGCTGTTCAGGCCAGGACTCTGATCATAGGTTAGTATGTTGGTGCTGATTGGACAATGCACAGTTAAGTAAAAAAAAAAAGTTATATTTCATGGCGTAAAAGTAGGTGGCGCTATGACCCTGAGTTATTATATTGACACATGGAACTGTTAAAACATGTCACTTCCTGTCACCAGCAGGTGTCGCTGTGTCTATGGGTCAATATTGACATATTGATCGGATCAGGGCAGGACTGTGATCGTGTGAAAGAGGTTTGATAAGATTAGTTAAACCAGATGGAAATGCTGTGTTTTAGGTGGTGCTGTTGATCTATTTTGCTACGCCCATTAGTCGTCCAAAAATACGATTAATTTGCCTGAATAATCAAACGAAAAATTGTTGGTGCTCAGTCCCTAATAAATAAAATAATATAAAAACATTTGATCATCACCCCTCACCTGAACATATTTTTGGGGTTGTGAATGCCTCTAACCAGAGACCACCTAACCTGTTGCATTGTTTTTATGGGAAAGACAAAGTCTGGACCCCATGGTTCGGACATTTTCCTGGAGTTCATTTCATAAATTGGTTACATTGAAGATATAAGATCTGTGACTAGTTTTTCTAAAATTAACTTCATAATTACATTAATTCATGCACGATGAATCATAGCCACCAGCTCCATATGGTGTGTCATTCTTGAATTGATTATATTGAGCAGCAGTAAAGGCTGATATTGAATTATCTGCCAGCTCTGTCAGTGTCAGTACCAGCTTTTAAAAAGCCATGAGTCAAAATGTCAGCGCTGTATAATGTGCTGCAGCAGGCTTTAGCTTCGGCTGTGTTTCACATCTAAACGTCCAAATTCAGACAGACACTGGAGCATTGATGTGGAAAACTTTCGTGGAAAAGTTTTTACTTGGCAAAAAGACAATGAGGCTTGTGAAGCATTTAGCTGCAACCCACTACCCTATCACCCCCCCCTTCTCTCTCTCTCTCTTTCTGCCTCCCCTAACACCTCCTCTGCTCTCCAAGTTTCTTCTTCTCCATCATGATTACCTGTTACCTGTCATCACTTCAAGCATTCACTCCCTCGGCTGCTCTTCTCCATCTTTTATCATAAAAATCTGTCCTCCTCCTCTTTTCTTTAACTAAAAATTACATTTTCAGGTTGATGAATACTCTCTGATTATAGACCAATTACAGATTTATTTTTAGCCTCTAAATGTAATCCCTCACTCAATCTCTGACCCTTAATGAGACTTCTTCATCCGTTAATGGATCAATTATGTAACTCTCAATTACTGATTCAGATGTGTATTGGATAGTGACTTAAACGGCTCTCCTTATGTGAAATCAATTAACAAGTTAATGCTTCTAGAGTCTTCCAGAAATAATTAGAAAAAAAAATCCATGACTTGATCTCTGGTTTATCTGTGTATTGCTCCTCTTTAAGTCTGATCTAAAAATTCTAAATGTTTAAATCTGAGCATCACATGACTTCTTGTATATGAAAGGGGTCGCTTATATTGACAAACCCACAGAAAAATATCACCGAACTTTGCAGCTCCCTTTCAAATCTGTCTCCAAAAATGTACGTCTCTAAAGCGCAACAGTAAATATGTTCAGTAGAAAACATAATTGTGACTGGATCACATTGTGTTTTATGTATATGAGGATATGGTGCTTATTAATGTGTTTGCCAAGTCACAAAATATATTGACACTGAGCATAGCTAAATGTTCAGGGTTTTGTTTTTCTCAGAAATATTCATTCTACCAGTATAAGATGCATAACCAGTCTGTGGTGTGACAGCTGTGTTTCATACTCCCAACATCAACCCCAATCAACTCCTGATGACTCTGCTGCCCTCAAAAAATGTAACACATATTTAGGGGGAAAAAACAGTGCTTCTGATAATATTGCATTTGCTCTTAGTTTAGTTAGTTTATAACTTTTATTTGCACTTTGATTTAGTGCTGGAGTTTTTTGCATTGTCACTCGCCAGCCCCCAATTTTACAGTTTTAGTTCGCTCACAGCTTTCGTTAAATGGGTCAAACAAATCAATTATTTTAGTTCTTAACACTTTATGGAAGCTTATTTTTCAAACATTTAAATGAAAAAACCCTGTAAGTCATTATAAAGATATATGTTCTTGAAATAATAACTAAGAATCTGTAAGTAATGACAATTTTTCTCCCTAAGTTAACCCCTTAAATAATTGCTTCGTATTTCAAAATAATGAGAAACTTTCCCTTGCTTGCCAGCCCCCACCTTGGGGCGAGTGCTACGGAACCCAGAGCACCCTCACTTCCCACAGCTGTGCCTACAAAAATTGTAAACTTTTCAGTTTGATAACTTGTCAGTAAAATACAGTTGAACAAATGAAATGTAACAGCTAATGTCTGATGTTGGCATCTGACTGGTTAGTCACACACATGGTATCCTTGCTATCCATGCTACATTCATGTGGATAATATTGTGTGTAAATGCAACTAGCCACATTGTGTAATTTGTACAAGTTGACACCCTCTTAATTATTTCATGAAGCTTGCATCTCGCCTCAACCACAAGTTGGTGGTTCGACATCAGTGCTACAAAATCCTACCTGCCTGCATCCCTTCTAAAGCTGAGAATTGCTTATATTGTATTCAAATGATTGAACTATGGGATATTTATGTTTTCTGTACCATCCAGGAACTAAAAGGTAAATTATGATCATAATATTGATTTGATTGATGGTTAGAACATTACAAACATCACATTCACACACACATTCCCACACAATGCCTTGAATCACACTTTTCTCCTACTACATGTATATCAGCTCCCTCTGTAGCCACTGAGCAAGTTGGTCTCTTAAACCTGCTGCAAGAGAAGAAGTGTTATGAGAACATCAATGACAAAATATGTCTGGCATGAAAAATAAATACACAAACATACAAAAATAAGAGGTTTATTCTCATGTTACCTTGACCAATGCCCCCATGTCTCTATTCGGTTCTGAGTTAGTAAAGTGTCAACTTTCCATAAACCTTTTGATGAAATTGTGTGGGGTTTTTTTCTTTGACATTCTATTCTGCCAAGTCACAGTAGCAGCTTATCATTCAGAGAGGTAGCTTTTGCTAAATCAACCTCAGTCTCCTCATCTTCCTCCGCACTGACCTCTGACCTGCCTAAAACATAGTGTCTTCTCGGTTCGAAAAAAATAGTCTGTTTCTGTGCCGGGGCAGGAAGGTGTCACCAGCTCCCACATTATTAACACATGAATTCCACTCTTCCTCCACCAAAAAAATAAAAGTAACTGAGGAAGCAATGTGAGAAAGCCACAAAGGGTTGTGTGCATTTTCAGACTCCCATGGTTTAGAAAAGCGTATGACGTTTTTCATCTAATTGTATGCTGCATTATTGATGTAAACATTAGCCTCTCAGACATCCAGGCTGTGACTATCACTCACAAACAGCTTTTTCGCTCAAGAAAATCCAGTTACAATATCATAAATCTGCTCAATTTGGAGAGTAGTTTCTTTTGCAAATGTGTGCAATGTGGTGAACCTATGAACTGTAATAATTTTAATTAAATCAATATCCGAGGTCAAGGAGGTTACTCTGATAAGCCAGTCACTATTGATTTTATGTCATTATAAGGACACCGTCTTGAAGAGCTTCCTAACTAGATAAGTATTGATGGTAAACATATAATAACATGTGCAATAGCTTGACTTTTCAGTAATATTTCTATTTCTTTCTCCTCCAGTCTCTGAAGTGGCACTTGTCAGGTGAAAATGTTGTCTTGTTATTAAATCTGCTGTGTGTTTGATGTGAGCTGCACTATATCGAAATTTGATCTCTATTATCATAATAAATCCTGATCCTTGACACTTTCTAGCCCTTAAAGAGCGAAGAGAAACTTCTGCATAACTTCCACACAAACAAGCAATTAGAGACTCTGTCCTTTATGTCGTCCATAAATAATTCAAAGCAGACACTTTGAGAGCCCCAATGAATGATGAATACTGGAAAATTAAATAAATAAATACTTAGTGTAGCATTAATATAGACTTCTGACGAGTATCTGTCTTCGACTGCAGACAGTCTGTTCGAAGGCCTTCTTCTATCAGCTGATTATTGATGTTCAGTTTCTGCTCCAGAATAATGAAAAGCTAAAAAAAAAACTTTTTGAAACAGCGAAACGACTGAAAGCAGCTCAGCGTCTTGCCTTGCATTTCTCTCCACGTGTCTAGACAGAGGCAGAACAAAATTATGTAACATCATTGTTCTTTAATATTTCTGTTTTTAGCAGCCTTTTAGACCAATGGGAGGTTCAAATGGCTCCAGCTTGTGTGAGTGGTTTGCTGATGTGAGTTTGAAGCATATAGAAATCACTTTAGAGGCCAGAAAGGGTGAATATCCTTTTTCTGTGCAAGGTTTGGACATGCATCAAGCTCACCACTAATGTTTGTGTATTTTCCTATGTTTTCAATGTTTTCTTGTGGAAAGAAACAGAAAGGCGCCAAGAAAGGAGCCAATTACCCACATTGTCAAAAGCTGTTTACACTAATTGTGGTGTAAAATGGGTGTCAGCACTTTGAATCTGTGTTAATATCCTTTGTCTATACAGTAGCGGGCCTAACTGTTTAAATGTTGAGGGCAAGTCATTTTGACCACTGTAGTAGGCAGAGGAAGGTTTGCAGCCACGAGGGAGGGCAAGCAGCTCACTAGCTCTGGTCTGACAAATGAAAAATAAACTGAGCCATGTGCCCACACTGAAATCGGTTGTAAGCACCATAAATCAGAGCTGACCTCAGCTTCAGTTACATTTGTAGAGGCACATTTCAACAGTAAAAAGTCAGGAGAGTGCTGGTACCAAGGATTTTTTTTCACTTTCATTAGTATTAAATTATTTTTTCATTTCTCAGAGAATGATTAATGGATCTTGATGTAAAATCTTGAATTATATTTATGGGTGTGTGTAATTTAGGTGAAGATCTGAATAAAAATCTGTATTAAGTGAATGTAAATGTATGTAATGATTGAAACCTTTTCCTTTAATTATTTAATAGTGAATCAAACCTCTTTTCAAACGCAATTACTACATGCTACCACAAGCTAGTCCTAACTTCTGATAGCTTAGCATCTTAAAGAGAGTGAAATTTAAGGCCTTGAGTTTATACCACCACTGTCAGAGATTAATGTTATCAACACACATATTTTATTTGATACCTGCAGGTCCAGATGCAAAGGAAACTGGACAATAAGCCTCTCAGAGAAAAAGAGAATAAAGAATAACTGAGTTGCACTGAAACACGACACAAATAACAACAGGGGTCGTCACTTTAGATACCTTCCTTCATGGTCATATGCAGATTGAAATATTATTATTGTCACTGTTGTATGTGTGGTCCCTACATGAAATGTGATGATGGAACTCTGAAAGAGGTTCGCTAGGTCAGAGCTTTTAGTGGAGATGGAGCAGACACTGGTTTGTGTGTCTCCTCTGTACTCATGTCTCTTCCTGTGCATCCTTGAGAATAGCGCTATCACCATGTTGGCAAAATTCCTTTAATCCGTGAAATATGATATATATTCTCTAAATTAACTTGCACTGTGGAATTACTTTTTACGTGGATTTATGCTTTTTGTAAAGCATTTAGCCTTTTTACTTCTCAAGAAAAGTCAGCCGTGTAGAGCAGAGTAATTTTTAATACCCATAACCACACAAATAATTGACATGACAATCTAGTATTTATGTGGATTTTAAAGTGGAGATGAGCTACAGAAAGTGATTTGGTGAAATACTGAAATAATCCATATATATGTAAATTGCAGAAAATTGTTTTATTATTTTCTTTCTGGGGAAGGACCCAGTGCCCTCTGCTCTAATTGCTCCAATTTTACCCTTTCTGCAAGCTGACATTGACGTTTTATCTGCTGAGTACGATGATATGAATCGGTTTTTCATCTGTTGTTTCGGAGCATTCAACAATTGCCCGCTGTGACACGTACTCATTTTAAAATAATGTGTATAATGATCCTGGAGGACGGGGGAATCAGCGGGGCAGATCTCAGCTGACCTCTTCTCGACACTATACTGTAGACTGTGTGTGTCTGTGTGTGTGTGTGCGTGTGTGCAATAGTGTGTGTGTGTGTATGTGTAACTGGCTGTATAGCGTCCCCACATAGCAGAGCTCATTGATTATTGGGATATTCAGGGAAAGACGCCTTCCATGTGAGTGGTTCTTAAACAATGTGACTGGGAGGCTGCCAGTGTTATTGACAGCTGCAGTATCGATCACACTCGTCTTGAACCGTTCATCGTGAGAGAAAAGGTTTCCCTACTAAATGAAAAGAACCAAATCATGTCACTATAGCAGCAACAAGCCATGACTCATTGACCACACAAGGAATCACACACATTAAGTGTAGTGTTCTCGTGCAGTGTGTCGTAACTCTGACTAAACACCAAGGTAAACCAGAGCTAATGAAGTCGTATAAGGTTGAACATGTACTTGTAGACTTCCTCATTAACATGCTGGTGAAAAATGTAAATAAACAATACAGAATATACAGCGTCTGTGACATATTAAATTGTACATAGTCGTTAATAAACATTGCTGCTTCGCATTGCAGGTGGCAGTTACCAAAGCTGCTAGCGTGGCTGTTAGCGTTTTACCTAAACAATTTTTTTGGTTACTTATCAAACATAATTTTAACGAAATCTTTACCTATATATTATCTTCAACATGTCTTACAACAAATAAATAAACCTACAGCATTGCCTCTATTATGCTCTAGATTGGATGCAAGTAAAAACAAGATTCTGAGCATGTACCACATGACTGTCTGTTTTTTACTGCACAACCAGGAAGCCCTGAACAGTAAGTCGCTAAAACTGGAAGTTGTGTCACTGCTTGACGCAAATGGACAAATAATATACATTTTTGCAAACAAGTCTTTTAAACTATAAAGTAATTATTCATGAACAAATTATTTAAAGAAAAATCAATGCCTTAAGGGCAACACATTGAATGAAAAACTCGATTTCCTTTCGTAATGAGTTCAATCTGCTGATTGCAGAGTAGTTCAAGCAGAGCCTTTGTGGGCCGAGATGAGCAATGGGAACACGACATGACAGAATAAAATTAGAGGTGGTTCAAGATTGGGCTGACATGGAAGCTGAACTGAAGCCAGGCAGAGTAATTAAACTGAATCACCTGAAAGATGTACTGTTTAGTGTGAGCTCTGAACTCTAACAACCTCTCTGACGTGGCTCAGCTCCCCTGATTACCTCGACGCCAACTTTCCAAACATTCTCATTCTCTATTCTCAGCCTTCGCTCCCTCTGACAGTTCCTTCACTTTCCAGTCAGTGACGGATCTGTCCATTCAAGGTAACCCCCTCCCTCTCTCTCCTTCACTGTGAGGGATCACCCATCATCAAGGCGTCTCACTGTGTGTTGGTTTGTGTGTTCGTGTGTGTACACCGCCGACGGCTCGCTGCAAATGAGCTTGGAGCGTGTTTCAGCTGGAGAATTTCGTTGAAACTGCGTGTTCATCGCCAACGCTGCAGTATTTTCCCACAGTAAGCACAGCTCGCCGAGTTCACGCTGGTCAGAGAAGACAGATGAAGGCACAGAGGGGCACAACGCAGCAATACAGAGAGAATAGGGCAGTTTAAATATCAAATGCAGTGTGAGCACCATCATTTAGGGCACAAAGGATTAGTTGAATAATCAAGCATTGATGGACAGAAAATATTGATTACGGCTGTAAAAGAAATGTAACAGAGTTTTGAAATGCTCTCCGCAAGTGTTAGGCGTGTTCCTTTATCCTTAAATGTGAGAGAAGCCAATCCAAGGGTTTGGTTCAATCAAGTGTTTTATTAAAGATACAATGAAGAGTTATTTCATAGCTATGGACAATTATCACAGCCTATGCTAATTAAGTTAGCAGTAGGAAGTTAATAATGGCCCCGAACAGAAGAGGTTTGATATAATTAACAGTAGATTTCATGTGATTGGTTATAAAATATTGGAAGGGTGTCACCGCAAATCACTTTGGATCTCCCTTATTGGTCCAGCCGCAGTCCCACGCCTCTTGTCACTGAATCCAGGAAGTGACATAGAAGCAGCTCTTCGTCATGCTCCTACGCTACTCTGCCGGTTGCTAGACAACTCTATCCTGACAGTCTGATGTTGTCTCCTAACCTAGCCTTGAGTAGAAAATGTCATGCTCCTGCCATCTCGGCTGCACCAAATGAACCATAACAAACTCTCTCGTCTCTCCCTTATAAAGACAGCTGTGAGACTGACCATCGTTGTGACGCACACACATTTCTAGCTAGTTTCAAGATTGAACATTCTGAGAATCAAAAGGTTATTGCTAATAATCTGTATGAAGGCCTTCATCTGGTTAAAACTACTATCTTTATTTGGTTAAGAGTTCAGTCAGACTCAGAGAGAAACTAAAATATTGAATCCTGACACAAGTCCATAATTCTAATAAAAAGTGACAACCCTATGCATTCATTCATCTGGTCTACAAAAATAGCTCAACGCTATCTATTTTCACGTTTTCCTCATTGTTGCAACAAGCCTGGAAAGTTGACATCTGAGTCCACCACACCTAGAACATTTCTTTATATCTTTGAATAGACATGCACCCACAGACTGTCAGCTATCTTGCTGTGCTCCTGGACTTAGCTGGTGTCTCCACCTGCCTCCAAAGCAGCAGCATCACATCGGTGCTGAAGAAGACATCTGCTGTGTCTTCCAGTGATTAGAGACCTGTTGAACTCAATTATATTATAGAAATGTACAGCTTTGCACCCTTCACACTTGTCTAACACACTTTAGTACTTTGTTTGTTCCAAAAGAACAACCGCAGATGCCGATCCACAGTGAAAGGAGAACAACACCTTCTGTATTTCAGGACGCTCACTGATTTCACCTCCACCACAAAGTCTGCGAATTAACTCTAAAACACTTGACTGTTTAAGTGTCTGGTTCACCAACCAATCACAGACCATCTGGACTGCAGTACTCACCTCGCAGACCATCACCTCCAACACTGCAACACCTCCCCCCTACATAAGTTACACTAGTATCTCTCACGGAGGAATCATAGTTCAGGGAGAAGGTACCAGAGAACAACTTGAAATGAGGTGTTAACCATCTGTCCGGAAAATGTTAGAAAACAGAGGAGCTCGCTTTTGAGGCCTACAGCTGCTGAAAGATTTACCATTTCGTGTTCCTGATCAGGGCACACTTTATTATTGGAATTGAAAGCTGAGCTGCCAAAGGGTATCCTCAGGATTATACAGTTCGTGCACAGTGAAAGCCGGGTGTTGATTGTTTGTTTATAATCACTCATAAAATCTGCTTAGCACATCTACTAAGAGGTGTAGATGATGTTGACACCTTTTAACATCATGTAGAGTTGCAAATTGAGAGGGGCCACTGGTTCCACAGGGTTAGGGGGGGGGGGGGGGGAGAAAATCCCAAAACTCAGGCAACCAACATGCAAAACTCAGGAATAGAAGCAGATGTAAAGATTAATACTAAGGGAACAGTCCCTCCACCCCCTAGAAACAAAGGAGCCCACTGGTGGATATTTCCAGTCTTAATCTAGGATAGATTGCGTTTAGATGAGAAACCATGTTTCAAAGACGTAATGGTGCCAGCTAGGGACCAGACATCTGATGTTTGAGTATCAGGCTTTATATCAATCAGGCAGCTAACAGTACACGTTAAAAAACAACGTGTATTAAAACGTTCTTATCGTATCCAACTTCAGCTCTGTTGCTTGGCAACCGCAATAAGGGCTGGACAACATGGTGATACCGATCAAGCAAATCCTCTGTAGACCACACTCTCATTTTGGTTCAGACTTTTCTCAAAAGAGACGTCTCCGTGGACGGTGTCCCCCAAAGGATAATGCTGCTTCATAATCATACTATTCTTGGTAACATGTAAACGGGAATATGAATGACTTTCACTATAAGCAATTCATGAAAAGATTATAATCAAAGGAAAGTCTTGTTCAGAATGACCTCAATAGTTGGATTATTGGTGTCCATGTAAACATTGTGTGTGGGATGGAAGTTTTTTGGAAATTGGTTAAAGGAAAACTCAGGCAACAGCTGATGTCTGACACAGGGGCAGGAGTCCAGTCGAAAAAAATTGTGCAGATTTATATTTTCAAAACCTATTTTAATTATTTCAGCCATTAGAAAGTGTGTTTATTTCATAATTCCTGTCAAAACGCTACAATACCCACAAGCCGTGGCTACTGTAGCAGAAATAGCAACCACTAAACAATTGCTTTCCAAAATTTGCACTGAATGTAAAGGGGAATTGATTCCAGCTGCATTATTCAACTTAGTATGAGTTTATGTTTAGCTTGTACCTGCTATTAGCAGAGTTGTTGGATGCGTCTTACCAAAAGTTGCAGTTAATCCCCCCTCTAGTTTCTACACTCACAGGCTTCTACCCTGCATTTTTTATCAAAGGAGCAGATACTTTCAACTGCAGCTTTTAATCTTTTGTACTGATGAGTCCACCAGAAGATTTTTATGCAGATCAAAGCCATAGAAGTTCTCCAACTGTGAACTGCTCTTTGTAATTATTGATAAGTGTCTGTCTGTCAGGAACAAAGATGAGAGGTGTTGCTTGGCTGTGCAAGTCCTGTCAGGAGGAGGTAGAGCTTGATAAATTGAATAGGAGACCAGTGGTCCGGGTGTCTGTTGTTTGTTCCTGAACCTTACCCTTTGTATGGTGTTTCAAATAAAGGGGGCCTCAGGGCGCCGTGGAGCTAATGTTGGGACACAGTGAGACACATAGTGAAGCTGAAGAGGAAGCTGTTTCAGATCAAGATTTTAATGTAAATATAAATTCTGAGAATGAAAGTGAAGGACGATGAGCTGGACTCTTCATGGCTTCACAGCTTCTTGTGGTTCTTTCTCACACTCACCTTTAATTTCACTTTCAAACTACTTCTTTTATCTTGGCGCATAGAAAAGTAAAGTAATACCTCACCCGAGCTGTCACAGCCCAAATTTGTAACTTTGAGAATATCCAGGTAAGAAATATATCACAAGAATCCGTTTAGGAGGGGAAGTTAAAGTGGCGTCTCTGTCTGAGGGAGATTGTTGCCATCTTGTGGAAAGGTTGACAGCCGAAGGGATGTTATCAGATAAAGGCAAAGAGCTTACACTCTATCATCCCGGATGAAACCTGCACATATTAAAACCAATGGGTTTATATTAATGCTTCCATTTGAAGCCAATTCTTTGTGTACAAGCACTTGGTGAGAGTGGAGTAAGGCAGGGGCAGGCATAGGCTTTTTTAATCAGGGCAAAAACATAGCCACAATTTACACAGAGGGACTTATTATATTGTATGTCCATTGTATTAGCATTATTATATACTTATTCATGTCTGAAAACAGCTTATGTGACTAGTTTATATAATATATAATAAAAGGGGGACCAATCAGATTTTGGTTGGGGCCAGTGCCCCGCTGGATCCGCCCCTGGAGGAAGGTTATTTATTTACTTTCAACCCTATACAACCAACCTACCCAAAATATATACAAATGTTCATATTTGTAATTGTCACTTCTTTTTTGTCTGTCATTACAAAGAAAGCTCATATATCTTCCATTCTTATCAAGTCTCACTTACTTACCAGTTTGCTCCTGTGTGATACATGTGCATTACTCTAATATATTAGCACTCATTAACCAGGGCCAAAGCCTGCAGGTATGTGCAGGAAGTGTCTGTAAAGTTCTTGGGGATTTTTTATCTTGTTGTTGTGGCGCCACACATTTGTCCCAGTATGACCGGTACTGGACAGATTGTGCGTTCCGCTTCATTTACTCCAACACGGTGATTGATTGACTATGATCATGAAGGTAATTACGGTCAAAAGTGTTACTGTTCTTCCAGATTTGGAGATGTACAGAAATTAAAGAGCCAATAAACCACCATGATAAACACTCTCAGTTTCCTGTCCAAACTCTACAAAATGACTCTTGGAGAGTCAGAGAGAAGCATCCTAGTAATTATCTTCAAGACTGTAAAATGCAAACTCAGCAGCTATAAATGTCTACAGAGTATGTAGCTCTCATAGTGTCATAGTACATTATTGTCTCCTGTTTATAAATTATGTAATGGAATCTCTTTACTTTCCACACCATGCTGAATAACTATAATAGCTTTGAACACGCAAGTGATTAACAGTTATTACTTGCTATGTGGTGTTCTCCACACGCCCCCTGTTCACAGCTGCTTCCCTAAGCATATGCAGCATCACTGCTGTGAGACACAAGTTCAACACCAGGGCCATGATGATGTCATACACACCACTCTGTATCTGCTCTTTCTAAACAAGTGAAACCACTTTGTTTCCTGTGAATGTGGCACGTTGCAGCTGTTTGTTATGGTTGCAAATACTCCTGCTATTGTTTTTGTCATGCTTTCCTCCTCCTGCTTTCAAACCATCTGGAGCCATCAGAGACCCTGAGACACCACGTTTAGTCGCTCCAGTTCACATTTCCACCACAACTCAGCCAAGCACAATTGCAGTGTTTTGCAGATGGTGCTTA
The DNA here is from genome assembly GCF_963576545.1 of Limanda limanda. Classification (NCBI taxonomy): domain Eukaryota; kingdom Metazoa; phylum Chordata; class Actinopteri; order Pleuronectiformes; family Pleuronectidae; genus Limanda; species Limanda limanda. Next base: position 25,680,627 of record NC_083637.1, on the reverse strand, counting down.
TAACTTCAGTGAGTCATTTCTCAACCCATATGGCTTTGAATTCAGTTTAAGTTTTTTTTCTTTGTTTGTTGTAGGATATTTTGAAAACTCTAATATTTTGCAATATTTCCCTCAATGTTTATTAAGTGTAAAAGTGCTTTGAACCTGCAAGTGCATCCTCTGTGTGTGCATGTGTGAATTGTGATAGGTGGTGCACGATTGGTGTAATTGAAGAGTGCTGCCTCTGGATTTGATCAGTCGATGACAACAGTCCACTTTAAAATCAGCTAACACAAACACAAAGAAACATGGTCTACCGTCCCATAAAGGACGTCCCCTCCTTTGTTAGCTGCATAGACCTTGAAGGCAAAACTGAACTGAGACGTTCTGTCCTACAGAGACTTTCCGTGATCACCGCCACTAGCTTGTCCCAACTTTATTGCTGTTTCCTAGCAACAGAGCGGAAGTTTGATAGGACGATAAAGTTGTAATGACCCTTGGTTTTAGCTCTTAGCGCTTTGGCTGAGCTGAAGCGTTACACTCTGGCATCGGATATCTTATGAGTTATCGGCGCCATTACCTCTGAAAAACCTGAAGGATGCGGCCACTGAATTGAGTCACAGCTTATGTTACGTCATGAACTTCTGTAAGTAGAGTGACACCTCATCCACCCTGTTCGGAAGGTTTGAGAAGTTTAGAATGACAGGATTAGCTCTTGAACTAAATTGGAATGTTGTTGTGTTAATATACAATTTATATATGAAAGATTTAAGTACCCAGGAGCAGACTGGTGGTGAGTAGCACCTTTTAATCCCTTTGTTTTGCGTTTTCACTCTTGTTTATGCTTTTGGAGTTTGGTTCAGATATTGGTAATTTGTTATTTTTTCTTATTTTTCCTGGAATTGTCCAGCACTGACATTTAATAAACTGTTACCTGCAGCTGTTGGAATGGAGTAAGGAGTCAGCGGTGTCCCCTGGACAAAACATGCTGTGAGGGATCATCCATTTTGTCTTTAATCTATTGTCAAATGTTTTCTCCCCTTGTTGTCTCTGCTTCTTTGTTTGGAGTACAAGGATTTACTACTGATCGAAAGAGCTCCTGTTTAAAAAGCTGAGTGAAAGTTGTGTGATGAGTCAGCTCCTATAAGAGTGGGGTTGACCTGCAGGAGCTGGCTGGTATTCCCAACACCTCCCAGTCCGAGCTGGCATCACTGCACAATAGCTGCAGTTGACTGTGCATGGAGGAGGTGGAGGTGAGAAAATGGGTGTTGGAGGAGGAAGCCTTTCATTTAAAGTCAAAGGTTCTGTAGCCAGTTAAGTATTTGGTTGCGCTCCAGAGGGCAACCTGATAACCTCTTTTTTCTTCCTACAGAGTTTACTCAGATTCCTGTCACTGTCAGCATATTCTGCAAAATGTTGACTCTTCAAACTGCTCAGCTTTGATGCACAAACAAAGTTGCTGATTCTGATGCACAAGATGAAGAACATCATTTTCATGATTATAAGGTAGAAGTTTGGAAATGTTTCAAATCACAAGTAACTAGACAAAATCCTGTTATGCAACCAATCAGAGGTGACACTGTTCCAATCATACAGACTGGATAAACCTATCAAACAATTAACTTTTATTTTAAGCCTCTATTTACCTTATTTTTCTTGTAGAAAATAAAAAGAATATGCCTGTGTTTTTTTAACCACAATATATTCCACAAATAATTAATAATAAAAACTCAGGGAGAGCTAAGATGCTGCAACCTCAACATTTCCTGCCACAGCACTCAGCTTCTCATACATCCTTGTACCGGGCCTACAAGGTCTGTCACTTCACATTTGGCCGAGTTGACTAACAGTTTTGCAGATTTAGATATTCAAGGCATCTGCGCGTATGTGTGACTCATGGTCTTGGGACACTCTGAAGAAAACCTGCAGCTATTTTAGGCTGCAGAACCACCACGACACACTGCCTGTGCATGCCGAAAGTGGACCATTGTTAAATTTGCATCTGACCGGCCAAGGTTAAGTCTTTAAAAGGCATTAAAAGTCCATATACGTCATCAGGGTCATTGTGGTCATTACAACGTCTTAAGATGTCTTAGGTTAAACTTTGCAAGTAAAATGCCTTTGTCGTGTATTCACTAGAGTAAATGATTTTAGCATGTGTTTAAATATAATGACAGGCCGATATTTATGATGCTTATCTTCGTGACTCTCAGACATTTCCAGAGAATTCTCCAGATGTTTATTCAAGTAGGTCTGTCCCTCTTTGGAAAGACCTTTGACTTTGAGAATGACCTCTGACCAGCAAATGGATGGGGGTAAAGGGAAGATCCATGACCATTGCATTTTCATCTTCATGTGCAAAACACCTCCTTATTTGGGCTGATGGCCCTGTTGTGTGATGTCATGTTATCTCTAGGTTTGGGGTCCCACCTCCCACCTATAAAACATCTTGCCCTGCAGGGAGAAGGGAGACTTCACCTTTTGGCTGTGTGATTTCTCCAAGTCTCTAGAGCTTGTCCTGACCTGTACTACTTTTGTGTAATAAACATCATTATACTTGTAAGTACTGGGTCTGCGTTCCTTTCCTTCATCATCAACCTTCTACAACCACATCAACCTCTCGGCCGACCAGAATATATTTCACCTTTAAAAAGAATCACATTCAAAGGCTTGATATTTTTTAGGCACGTTGCAGTGAAAGGTCCCAGGTAAATGTTCTCAACTCTGCCAGAGACAATAATAAGAATTTTTGTTCCAGTATGTTCTGCGGTGTTAGTCTGTCTATGATTAAATTATAAATTAAACTTTCCAGCTAGCCCACGAACTATACTGAAGATGGGTAAATTCTTTATTGATAAGTGGCTTGAGAATGACGAGTAAAGCCGGTTCCTGGAAGGTCAAACTTTTCCTTTCAACAGGAACATAGTTTATATGAACTGAACTGTTTCGCTTGTTGCTGCCAGCAGAGGTTAAACTGGGTTAAACAGGAAATTAACTTAAGAAGTTGATTTAGCTAAGTTCTCCAGAGTCTGAAGGAGCTACATCCTCTCATCGTACTATACAAAGAAACATCGGCTCTCCAGTCTATTGCAGTCCTAATGGCTTTTTAATGACAATCTGGGTAAACGCAGGGAACGTATCTGAAAAACGGTGTTATTATCGTGACTGATGTTTGTGTATGTGCGAGAAATCGTCAGTACTTAAAAGTCCAAACCAGAAAAACAAACCATAAGTTTTGGCTCGGGTCTCGGTTCACTGGGTCATTACTGTGAGAGCGCTCTCCACTCCGACACAACAGCAGCTTAACAGCATGAGCACACAGCTGAGCAACAGAGTCAACAACAGAGAGGCAGATGTGGCAGCGCACCCCTCGTCTGTTTGACAAAAACAGCATCAGCGTAAACAGTAACACAACCGCATCACAGACGAGTGGAAGTCATTCAGCAGGGAACCTTAATGACTAAATAAACAATAGAGCTGGCAGGAAAAAACAAATGAAACAAAACAACCACTGGGACGACATGTTTGGGGGGGGTGTTTATGTCACATGTCTCCTGTATTGTGTGTGTTTTTGATCGTGTACGCATGGTTGTCGTCTTGTGAAAGATAACCAAAGACAACCAATAGTTTCTTGTTTTGTTACGTGTCACGACCTAGTACACTTTTAGCTCCACTTTATATTTTCACGACTATCTGTTTGGTAGATGTTTTGTATGTTTGTTTTATTTGCATGCAATATTTTAGAAAAACGTATTACTATATTATTACGAAACCTGGTGGAATGATGTGATGGGGGGTGAGGGAAGAACCCGTTAAATTGTGCTGCGAGATTTGGGTTTTCAACGTTTTTCAACATTTTCACCATTTTCCCAGGGAATACATCACGGATCTTAAAAAATGTGTATATTTAGGGAACTGTTATCTATGAGTGTGTGAGATTTGGTGCAGTTTGACAGAATTCAAAGGGACTGGTTGGCCTTGATGGAGGAATGCACTCTACTGACTGCCATTCCAACTATTACTGTAACCATGACAACAATCATCCTGCATCTTAAGGATCTTTGCCTGAACCACACTAAACCATGGCTGTTCCATACGATTACCTGTGTGTTTATCATTGTGACCATGGTGACAGAGGTCCAGTATGACACTCATCATTGGGGCACTCTATGTCAGAGGATGTAAGTTGTATCAGACACTATAAGGATTTTCCAGATGGAGGAATTTGTGGTATGCCCATATGTCATTACATGTGATGAACAATGACATTTGATTAAATACAGAGTAGATTTACCTATAAGCCTCAGCAATGTTTGCAATATAGGATACAAGGATTAAATATGTTTATTTTTTGCCATTATTTAATGTATGCAGTGAAAGACTGACATGAGGGATGAATACAAATTAAAGGTGGGAGAGAGAGTGGGGGGAATGTCTGCGAACCTGCTGCTTAAAGAGCTTTAGAGCCTTTGACCACCAGCTAATTATTGTGCTTATTTATTTGTGCTAATAATTTTCCGATATTTTTCTTTGCAGGCTGTAAATGTAAATTTCTGTGACCTTCAAAGCACCTCATTATGGAGCAGATTATTTTTCAGTTGCTTATTTTTGACCGTGAGCATTTTAACTGACAGGTTTCTTTGTTCTGCAAAGGTGCTGAAGATAAGGCAGGTATGTGTTATACAGTGAGAACAGAATGAGCAGGAGCTATACAAGTGGAGCTGTCAATCACTTACTCAATAAGGTTTATGATATAATCTGTGGAAATCTTCTATGTCTATTTATTTTCTGTTTGTTTCTGTTTTCAACTACTCTTAGTCTCTCTGACCTCCCTCAGCCAGTACAATCTGTCAGGTTTTTTTTCTGCCTCCCACTCTCTCTCCCTCTCTCTCTCTTTGTCTCACCCACTCACTCGCTCACAGGTTGATTCAGGATAAGTGTTATTATACAATAACTATACCAGACAGATGAAGGGCTCTGAAGATATCAGAGGCAATCGTTAAAGGGGCAGAGCAATGTTTTGTAACCAGATAAACCATCATACTGTAAATGACCCAGGTTCCCAAGGTGATTCAATTGTTTATACAAGTGGAAAAAGCCTGAGTCAAAGTTCTGTGCCGTATTACATTATAGAGAAGTTTTCCTACATATCCTCAATAATCTTGAAGAATGTTTCTCATCTAGTGCAGTGGTTCTCAAACTTTTTCTCTCATGCACTTCATGCCCCACCCGCTCCCCTGCCCCAACAAGATGATGACAAAATGGGCCAAGTTTAACATGTGTATTTACATAACATACACATGAACATTAAATCCACATTACTTTCAGGAATTACTGATGTATAAATAAAAAAACTTTTTCAAACAACTTTTTTCAACTTTTTCAAAAAATAGTGCCATAACTTTGATTAAATTTAACTTAATTTAAGTACTTTAGGTGATATGTATTACTACATTCCTCCATCAGTCTGTACCTTTTCAATAATAGAGAAATTAATTCAATCGCGCGACACAGTTTGAGAATCAGTGCTCTAGTGCAAGTGTAATGCAACAGCCCTGAAACAAGTAATTATTTTACAAGGCTTATTGGCTCTTTGTGAGGTATCTTATGTTTCTGCCTTGTCCTTGTCATAAAGAGCCAAACTGAGGAGGAGGAGAGGATTTCAGGTGTTTTTAAAGTTGCCCTGTTTTCTCATTACACTTGTTCATACTCACAAATATGTCTCACAAACACGTCGAATGTAATTAACTTCTCACAAAAACATTTGCAAAGCTAAATGTAGAAAAATGTGAAAACACCTCAATGTTTACTTGCTGGCTGTTTTTTTCTCTTTCTCACACAATTCTGCGTTTCTTGACATGTTACTGCGACATCTATATGGGTGGACTGGTATGAATCAATTGGCATCAATGCGCGTTGTAACACGCCACCAACCATGTTCATAGGCACACTCCCATGAGAACAAACAGAGCAGAGACTCTCGAGTAAAAAACAAAACTAGAACAATTAGTGATCGTAAACTATACGGGGTACCTTTAAGAAACCTGGGAGATATGTTGTATTTGCAACTATTACATTTAAAAACAAACGTTTAATGTAAAAATATCTATAAAACAAACTATACATCACTGTTTAAGATGCATGTTTCTTGTCACAGGTTAACATACTATATAAATATGAGATTTACCACCATATATATCTACAGGTTGTGCAGTAATATGCTGTGTGAGTGGGTCTGACATACAGGGCTGATGTCACATTTTCACATCCACAACCTCCTCACATGTTCAATTGTCAGCTCTAAGATTTCAGCCTTCAGCAGTAATGTGTTACAGATGACATGAACAGAGAATCTTCTCCATCAAAGTTTCTTTCTTTTAAGTAATTCACATCAGTGAACCAGCATGTGCAACAACACAGAGCTGGAGCAAGTTTTAACATCAAAATGAACTGCAGCCTTGGAGCTATCATTAACATTATTAATTACACTGTACCTGTGCTTCTTCCGACGTGACACATCTTAATGGGAAAAGGCACTTGCCAAATTACAGGGGCTGATTTGCCTCTATTTTGTTTAGGCTACAGCAATCTATGCAGACACACACCTGAAAAACCTACTAACACTCAAGGCTCTTATATACTACTACGTGTCCGTTTCTCGGAGAGTTCTCAGCAGGGGGCAAAGACTCTTTTTGATTTTTACTTCTCATTCAGTCTACGTCCGGAAAAAATTCACCGCCAAACCCATAGGTGGCGCAACGGAAGACGAGCTCAGAGAAGCCTACCCCATTTGGGAAGAAGAAGTCCACGTGTCTCTGTTGACATGTTAGCTTGCGTCCCACACACTGAACCATGGCAACTAACAGAACTAAATAAAGTGACACCCAGCGGGTCAAAATGCTGATGTAATCGTTTCTTAGCGCAGCAGTTCCCCGGTCTTGTTTCCGAACTGTGTTGCTGATTCCACAGCTTGAATCTGCTTGAGGCTACATGTAGCTAGAAGCTACCCTGAGCTAGCTCCCCCCCAGCTTCCACACACAGTCAGCAGGGACTCCCGGCACTAACAACTACTATCCAGTGTTTGCTTCTAACCTGACGGTATTATAGAAACAGTGTCATGATAGAAGTGGAATTAAAGTCGTGACGGCGGGTTCTTGCACTGTTACCACCGCAGTTAGCATGGTGGCTAGCCTAGCCCGCTAGCCTGGCCTGCTAGCGCCGTTTTGAAAGCTCGTTATAACCGTCTGTGACCGTGCACACATGCCCTCAGTGCTCGAACGAGCCACCGTCAGCCGGACAACTCCGCTGGCTTAACACACACGTCACATTAATCGTAGAATCATAGTTGTGTTTGGGTTTGATGCTACATGGAAGTAAACAGGAAGTAAACAGGAAGTTTGAGGTCCGGAAATACGGAAATGACGTCATACGGAAATGATGTCGTTCGCGGACCAATCACAGCCAAGAGCGGTCCGTCGGGTCTCAAACATGAAGACGGATAGTTAGAAAAATCAGACGTGTACGAAAAGCTGTACGAAGCATTCGGAGAGGGCGTTTCACGACGGATAGGGCGGTCTTATCTGTCCGTAATAGAAGAAACGGAGAGGCATAAATTGGCCTTCACTAACAGCTGGCGTTTGGAACGGATACATTTTGCATTCACTCAATTGACTGTGCAGCAGACAGGTTTTAATCGTCTCTGGCTCTGATCCACAGTGATGGGGATGTGACCCCTGGGAGAACGCACTACTTTGGCAAGACAGTGAGGTGAGAGAGCGTCTCAGTTTTTGTTGGTGTTGTGAATATGAATCACCTTGGAAAAAAAACACAAAGGAAAATTCTCTTCTGTAATGACAGACAAGTCAATCATCTTTTTTCTAATTTTGGTGTTAAAGAATGAGATTATTTTTCTACCGAAATGCAACATCTCATGAAATAAACAATAATGTTAGTTTGTTTGGTAATATCATTTTATAGTCATAGTAGGAGCTCCATTTACTGACTGGAAAACACCAAGCAGGGCTCTCGTTTTGCACAGCTGCTTCCGTGCTCTCAACCACCCTCAAGCATTTATTTATAAGGCATTAAGATTTAATTCCTCGAGGGAATTGAACCCATGTCCTTTCCAGTCACTAGACTGGAAGTCTAGATTCCAACCCACACCAACTCAGAGCTCTAGGGAGAGAGGGTAAAGTTATTTTCAAGGGCAGGGACCTCCAGCTCCTCACACTCTCATGACCGCTCCTTTTCTTTGAATCCTCTCCTCCACTATTCATCTCCTGCCCTGTCTTCACTGCCTTTTCTCTCTCCACTTCTTCTGCCTGTTCCATACTGAAGAGCCTCCTCTCGTCAAATGGCTGCTCCTACTGCAAAACAACCATGTCAAGTGAATTCGCCAGATCTCAATCCTGAGTGCCTCAGGGTGAATTTACAGAGCTATGCTTTGATTAAACAGTTCAATGGTCAAAGGAAGAAATGATAAAGAAAAAATATTATTAAAAGAGATTCTTGACTTTTCTCGGGTTTGCCTGCTACATGAGTAGTTCCTGAGGTTTTTAACACAGTTTTAGATTACAAATTTGATTAAAAACATTATCTCCAGGCATTTTACATAGTGAATGCCATTGGACACCAGACCTTGCACACCTTTTCCTGTGATTAAGTCACACATTATCCATATTTTGCAAACCTTTATTATATATATAATATATTTAATATAGTCAATGTGACGTTGTGAATTTTGCTGAGTGATACTGCGGCTTGAAGTTTTTAATACCAAGGTAGATTTTTTTCAAGGTTTTGCTATCGACATAATCACATGAGACCAATCAGAACACGTTTTGTCAACAATGTCACATTTTGAGGGAGCAGCGGAGACAACCTCCTCCTCCGATACCTTCCAGTCTGATATAAAGTTTATTTGTCGATTTATTTAACCTATTTGTCTTTAGTAAGTTCTGTCAGTAAATTTTGTTTTTAACAGACTATGATGGAGCCAACTTGAATCTAGGATCAAGCTCAGGCGAACCAACTCCTGTCAAAGAAAATGTATGAACCAAAAGTGCACAACTGCAACAAACAAATGGGACTTTTGTCAAATGAATACTAAAGAAAAATCTATGATTTTGGAGCCAGCTGTTGCCGCAGTTCATCATAATGTCTGGTGAACAACCTGAAAAACGTCCTGAAGATGCTTTGTTCAGTTTAAGCACCTGAGCCAGTGAACCTCAATATGAATAGTTCGGTGAACCTCTTTGAATTATTCATTATATCATGCTGTTTATTTCCATTGTGGTTGATGTGCAAAAGCTTTGAGGGTAGATGATCTGTATTTATATTGCTATTTTTGATCTTGATGAAAACTCAAAGCACTTGAGAGTCCAGTTTTGCCATTAACCAATTCATGCATATTCATACAGTGTATCTATCTGCAGTACTTTCTCTATCATACATCACACACTGCTGGCACAGCTGTCAGGGTCAAGTTTGGGTTCAGTTTCTTCCCACATATTAGCATGGGGAATGGGGGAGAGTGCACACTTTGTTTGTGAACGACCCGAGTCCAACCCACCCCTATACAATACAAGACTCTATGAGTTTACAATATCACAAGCAAACACTTTGCCAGTTGCCAGCTGGAGAGGAGAGAAATGGACGAGACAGTAGAGGTGGATGTAAATTGGAAATAAAAGAGAGAGAGGCCGGGATCAGTTGTGGAATCATTAATGATGAGCTGCTTAATGGCGTTTGCTTTCCAGGCAATATGCGATGCTTAGAAATCTCTCTTTTCCTTCTGTTTTATTCATCTCTTTCAAGGACTGATCTGGATTTTAGAATAAAGAGTAAGTTTGAATTTCAGCAGTTGATACCTCCTTGACTGTTAATTGGACATGTGTAATAGAAACTTCACTGTAAATGAGGATTCCTGCTGAATCCAACCATTACAGGTATCTGCCCGTCCAACCCCCATCAGCAACGCATTAACACAACACTGTACTATATGTCCTGAGGCCAGAGTTTAGACAGGAATAATGTATTACCAAGGGAAACACTCCCAGTGAAACATAACACACACACACACACACAATCCTTTTTTTCATGATTAAACTTGCATGTGTGTTGAAGAAGACAAATGATATGTCCTGACGATGCAGCAAAAATGTATTGAATATTTTGTCTGACACTGAATGACACTGACCTGCCAGTGGCGGCAATTACTACACCATCATGAAATATTACACATTTAAAATGTCTCTTCTAGTTGCCTAATAGGGAGCAGATGCAAAGCAGATGTTGTGCTTCTCTTAGAGTCACACTCATCCTGTTTAAAACTGCCAACTCAAGGGAAACAGCAATTGAGAAATAAAATACATTAGTTGTATTATATTTTTATATATTTTTTTTATTTTTAACGTGATGGGATTTTCTCAGTATTTTCAAATATTACATTTTTAGTTTTATAAGTGACAAAGTGATTCAAATCCCTTTAAACATGAGCACATTTTTTACCAGCTGATCTCCACCAAGCTATTTATAATAATCCTCATCCTTCTTCATTGACATGTCGTGTAATTGAAAGGGCTTAACCAGCACAACAAAAAAAACATTTTAGGACTAAGAAATTATAATCCTCACTTGCATTTTCTGTTTGAGTTATGTCAAATGGATTTTGGTTCCTTAGCAACATGTAGTATTTTGAAAACGTTGATGCCACCAAGGTATATTTCAGACTGTCTGAGGTAATGAAAATGTATATCATACGAAACACTGTTCCTACTGTTGTTGAGTTCTTACATTTCGGTGAACAATTGCCACTGCAGTAATGTTGATAGAATTTGATCACACCAGGAGACCTTGGCCATTAGCATTAGAAGCGTTGTGGGTCTTGGCTATCGGCTCCATCCTCCAAAGAGCACTCAACATATAGACGAGATTATAATAATATTTTTTTTTTATATATACACAATACACTTTTTAAAATAAGACATTAGAAGTGCTAATAACTGAGTGGGCCCCTTTCTCCAGCTCATAGCAGGCTAACTCTTTATTTAAGGTAATACAGATACAACAGACCGCAGTCACAGTGGAAACAATTGTTGTTGCTGTGAAGTTCGAGGTGTCAACTCCAATCAATGATACTGTTGTTTCCAATTTGTAATTCAGAGGGCTTGTGCAGAACCTATTTTACACACATGGGCTGGTGTCTTGGCCAGCTTTCTTTCTGAAACTGCAGTAATTGATCCTCGGTTAGTAAAGGACGGCTGTGGGACTCAGTCTGCAGAACCCTGAACTGGAGAATCAGTTGTCTTTGCAGATGTCATGGACATGCTGTTATTTGAGCGACAGAGCTCTGATCCCCCTGTTATTCAAAGTTGAGTAATATTGGATGTATCACATGTCCAAATCACACCAAAATCCAATAGTGGATTTTCTTTGCCCTCTAACTATACACATATCTATGTGAAGCTGATACGATGATGGTGAACGAACAGTTCTTAAGATTTATGGAATAAGTAGATAGATAGTTTGGATTATTTGATAATACACACATAGTACATTTAAGTTGAAGGGCCTGTTTTGCCAGACATTCATCTTGACATGAACCTTATTGAATTTGAGTCGTATCATTTCTAATTTGGGCAATTGGATGCAGAAAGGTAATAATTATAACGAATGCTACCAAAGTTTTTTGTTGTTTACTTTTGGACTATTGTGTCAAACGTCCAGGATGCTCTTTTTCTCAGCTGAATCACAGTTGATAGACGATGCAATCGCCTGCAAATGTAATTTTCACGGTAAGCTTTAATCACACCTATAGGACTGCCAAACAAGTCTCTTCCCTCCAGCGAAAAAACTAAATTAACTGCTTTGCTAAATTTCTGGGCCTCAGATCTCTGTAACATTTTGTAGATAGCTTGTGTACTGTGTGTAATTTCTTTATACAGGAAGAACACCTTAACACAGCCCTCAGTACACAGCATGCTTTTATGTGAAGTTAATTCCTGCGTTTAAAAGTCTTTCAAGATAATTTCATCTTGCACTTCCCTCATTACAATTTACACACAGGGGCCACAGACTGTTGCAGAGATCTAACACACGGCCTCACTACTGTAGAAAAATCTCTCTGGCTACACAGTCTCCCTACAACCCTGACCAGTTCTATATCCATTCCCTCCCTAAGTATATCCTAAACGAACAAGCACAAGGGTGGGAACTTTTTGCAAGAACTCAATGAGTCCTCCTGGCTTCTGACGGTATATCTTTATATTTATCATACACTAACGAAAGACCTGGCCTATAGGAAAGTCCAGAGACGAGAACCCCTCTACTTCATACCACTTTTTTTCTGTAGAAAAAGCGTGTGTGTTGCCACTGGAGTCATCGCTCATAGACAACCTAGATAACTTTAGCCTAATCATTCGAATATAGTGTCATATCCAAAATTTGGATATGAATTAAATATGAATTTAACACTATAGACTGAAAATGTGTAGATAAAGTGAAAGAGGTTGTTGCTCAAATTGTAAAATTGAATCACTTGTCGATAAGTGGAGGTGGTGCAGGTAAAGCAAATGAATGAAACAAATTATTATTATTTAGTGAAACCTGTGACCTTTTGGAAAAATGACAGCCAGCACTTACTGTTGCTTTTAGTCTCAAATAATCACCTTCTACTGCTGTAGCGCACATTTCACACTGTGTGGTGAACCTCAATGAGCAGCTTTGCCCAGATTCACCTGAACCTCGAGTCCACAGTAATGGGCTCCTCAATACAGAAAACACACTCTGTCTCTTCAGTGTTTTAAATGAAACTGCCACCTCTAATCTACGGCAAATGTCCACAAATACATTTCACAGTACCTTCATCAGAGTATCTCTGCCAGTCTTGATGTATGGCAGTTTCCCTTTAACCCACCACAGACTCTCTGAGCTGAGTCCTACGCATTACCCTTTTCACTCAACCTTTTCCTCTACTACCCGCTCAGCTTCCTCCTCCTCTTCTTCTTCCTTTGCCGACGCATTCAAACCAAGAGCGGAACTCTAGAGAATCTCTTCAGTGTGGAAAGAACACTATTTTACAACACAGAGAAAACAGAGGCTTTAAACCATTTCTCTTTTTAGTTTCATCTCTTTTCATAAAGCTCTTTCAATAGCACTGATAAAATTGTGTCATGGGGGAAATGGAGACTTGCAACGAGGAACACATGAGGGACTGCTCTTGCTTTTCTCTGGCCAAGTTTTTGCTCTGATGGAAAATTATCACGGTTAAAGTAGGGAAAAAAGTTTACTCACCAATTTACCTAAAATATTTCCTTCAACAGTAATGTAAACAGTTGTGAAATTGGGTTTGATTAATTCTTTTCCCAGTAATGTCTTTATTAGAAGTCTAGTACTGGGCCGTGTGATTTTACTCTGTTAAGATGCTTTCATTGCACGTCTTTGAGGCATGTGATTACATCATTAGGTCAGGGAATAGTGAAGATGGGAGCTTGCACTGTACAACGTGGGGCTGTTTGATATGCTGCACTTGCAAATTGATTTCCAGATTCCCATGAGCCGATATGAGCCCACAAAGGATACTGCAGGCGTTACATGAAATGACAAAGGACAAAAGGCAGTAAAGGAGTGTAGCATTTATGCAAGGTGTCTCATGAGAAACACACACACACACACACACGTGCATTAACAATGAACTACTGTAGCATTCACTCCCCCATTGCCTCCATCGCTCCACCCTTCTCAAAAATGTACCCAATTTTGCAGTTATTTCTGTTTTCACGCTGCTTGGTCTCGGTGCCACTGATCCATTTGTCCACCGCTCTCAGATGCACACACACAAACCACAACTGCAGTGAATCAGCAGATACTTTCTGCATACTCAGCACAATTGAAGTTCAGCAGAGACCTTGGAGAGTGGAGAAAGAGGAGAAGTCAGGTCTGAGAAATCGCAGATGGGCACTCAGAGACACACTCTGAATAATATTTATTTATATAGCATATATAGCATTTAAATGCGCAGACACGTTGATAACGTCAAAAATGTATTGTAAAGCTTCATTGTCAGTCAAGTCATCGTTATTATATTTGTCAGTGCAATCTCAAGAAAACTCAGGTCTAAATCATGTTTCATAATAAGATTTTAAATGTCTATAATAATTTGTTTATATCAACAATGGATCACATGACTACTTCCATTAGAAATCAATTAACCCTAACAAGTCTTGGACTAGTTTCGCTTGGATTTTAATGCTTTTGAATTTGCCTTTAAATATCATGTAAGAATATTTACCTTGCTATTGTTTGGTCTCTTTTTATTCAACCTCCACACAGTATATTAACATATTGGACCCAAAAGTAAACACAAAGCATAAAATATGATGTGGAAAATTATGTGGTTGTTCACTTTAAAAACATAAATAAAGTTGATATTGTAAAGGTATGTTGTAACTGTGAAGACATACATACAAACATCTGGCAACGTGTACCTATTTGAAATAAAAAGTAGGTATAATCAAAGACCTTTTTCTGAATAGCAATACAGCACTGTGTTCTCAGTCAGAGGACTGCACCCTCCTGTCGGACATGCTTTTACTATAATATCTCAGTCTCTACTCGCCCTGTCAACACACACAAAAACTAGCGAAGAGTTTCAAGTTTAAATCAGCTCCATGGGGCTCTGTGTTTATGCTGTGATAGTGTGATCATCGACTCCTTAAAGTTGTTAAATGGTGATATGTCAGTGGTAATAAAATATACTTGAATTCAGGTAACATAGCTGCAAAAACCAAACTGATTCGCTGACTGCCTGACCTTTCTTCCACCTCAGATTTGTACAGGGGTTGTTTTTGATGGCTAAAAATCCACACTTCCTAATTCCCCACCATGATCACAAATCTGCCCATAAAACCAGTGACGGCCCAGTGAGTGGTGCATTTATCCCATTGTGTTCGTCTTAAGAAAGAGAGCAGCTGCAACTGACCTGTCATGACATCTGCCTCAAGCAAAAAACAACCAAACAGTTCCAGCCCACGGCAAAGCAAAGTGGAAACTGTGAGCAGGCTTTGTGAGGAGACTGAAAGATAGTGGCGGTCATGTAAGTTCATCCAGAAAACAGCATTTGTTGTAAGTGAAATCAATTTCAACTAGAATGGAACTCAGTATAGTGCATATACCTCCACCAGGCCCAAGAGTCCTTAAATGCAGTGGAGCTGCACCAACTTACTCGCACTTATTAACATCAGTTCTCTTATTATGTCTGATTTATTTCACCAAATACACGAATCATTCCCTAGGAAATCAGTGAAAATGTCAAAAATCGTCCCATATGCCAATGTTACAGAAAGTAATTACACATTTCTGGATCTGACCTTTGATTCTGCACAAATTGTAACTGCTTCTTCCCGAACCTGCCTCACATTTTACCACCAAGTTCGTGTTAATCAGTTTGGTAACATGTTCCTGTGAGCATGTGTGTTTCTGTGCAGGGCTCAGCCAGGTAACCCGTCGAGTTGGCAAGCGTGGATCTGGTTGCCATGCACTACCTGTACGGACGTGAGAAAGTGAACAGCAGGTACAGATGGTCAGTAGGAGTGCATGGCTTCACACGGCTGATGCACACACAAGCAAGCATGTGCCGACACAAACCAAACAATTTACCACCAGATTTTTCAATTTTAATGCTCAAATCCCTGCTGTATATTTACATTATGCACAGGAATATATGGAGCAGGAAGTAATAAATATGTAAATCATGGGCTGTCCATCTTTTTAATATAAATCACAGATTGTGACAGAAGCCAGTATGTGTGCCTGTCCCCTCATAGGTTCTTACTCTTACAATATGCAGAGCAAAATCTATTTCCTGATGTAAAAGAGGGAAATATGCACATAAAAGAACCTCATTAAGACATGACGTGATGAGTCACAACAAGTACAACATAATAACTGTGATGGCAACATCACATGAATGTTAAAAGGGAATTATAATGATGATGATTTGACAAATAAAACTTTTTTTATTTGTACAACCCACATTCACGGATCACAGTTTGAGAGGAAAACATAGAAACCTTGCAAAAAAGAGATGACAGAACACAACTGGTTTAATCTGAATAAACCTATATTGTTGATTAATAAGAAGAATGCATGAAAACAGAGAGTATTCCTGTTTCTGCTTCAAATACTATCTAATCTAAAATGAGATTGAAAATGTTAAACTAAATCAGTTATGCTATACAGGTGAACTCTTTTAAATATCCCCTACCCACCTTTACAGGTTCAAGTTGATTCGTCAATAATGGCAACAACTTTTATAAATAGCAGCCTCTATAGTAGTAAGTGCTCGTATGGAATTTTTCCCTCTGAGTGAAAATGCATGCTGTCCTAGCCCTCTGATTGGTTGAGCTTGTTGCACATACGCCGGATGATTCACGTCTCTGCAGAGGCTCACAGAGGAGTCAATGTGCACGCCTTTCAAATCCCTCAAACCTGCACATGAACATACAGATTGACACTTTTCAGATTCCAAACAATGATGAAAACAAACAAATACAAACAGTCACATGAGCCTTTCTTATCGACCCCATAACACAATGGCCTACTAAATGAAAAGTTCTGATGCATTGAATATGCAAATACCGAAGTATCATGTATTATCAGGTCTCTACGTATTAATCTAATATAATTTTAACAACTTAGTTTGTTATTTGCTAGAGAGTTCATGAATGTAGGAAATTGCTCTTGTTAAATCCCATTATCCTCCAAAACTAAATCTTCTGTGGCTTGTCTGAGGCTTTAAACTCTGTCAGTTCATGTAGAAGACAGAGCTAAACCGAGTTGTGAAGATTCCTTACCGTCATTACCATAATTATTAATTACTTCCAATTATTCCCTCCTGTGAACATAAACCATTGAATCAAAGCGAGTCCCAGCACTGGATGAATTCTCGCGGGTGTCATTGTGTGTGTACTAATTTGACCTAATTATTTTGTAAGATAAGCTGACATTTGACTCTGTTGTGTTATTTAGAAGTGAGAAGATGTTAATGAGATCTCATTTGGTCTGATATCACCACCAGGCAGCTTTAATCTGCTGCTGTTTGAACACTCTGAGGGAAACTGGTTCACCTTAGGTCCCAGGTATAGTCATTATTACCTGCAGCAATTATACAGGGATCTGTATCAGGAATGCTTATTCACAGAAAGAAAAAAAAAGATTTGGTATAATTCCAACATCAGCTTTTCATTCTGACGTTAAACCTGTGACTGGTCTCGCTTCTTCTGCAGTTTGTCTGATATTCATGAGCCAAACACCAAATTGCTGATTTGAAGGCAGCTGAGCCTCTTTGAAAAATCTGATTCCTTAAAGTACAAAATAACCTCATACCTCACCTATGCTGTCTCACTTATGTGCAAGCGAGTTAATATAACCCAGGCATTTCATCCTGTCCATCACTTTTCCTCTCTGCCTTTCTCTTTCTGTTTATTACTCTCTCACCTTGCCTGTGAAGGTGCAGCATGAAACCCATTGCTTGGTCAGTAACAGACAGTTTTTTAATTTGATAGAGGTGCAGATTTATTTCTTGTTTTGCCTTAGATGTGAGGGATTATGCCAATATTCAGCAATGGGCACAAAGAAAGCGATGCATCAATCTTGTGATATAAAGAATGTTATTTTTACAAGATTAATGGCAAACAGAGTGGGACTATATCCAGTGGTCGTAAATAATACGGACATAGAAATTGCTGTCCTCCAGGTTATCTGTCAACAAAACATATCTGCATTAACACACAAACATATACATATGTGCATTAGTGTCATGATGATTTCACATGACATACACACTACTATGCATATTATAATACAGGATTCATATGTTTCAGATTATATAGATATTTCTACTTCTGATTTTAAGAAAAACAGAAAATGGTGGAGAGCTTCTCTGTGACTATACACTGAAATGTAACCTGAAGGATATGATCACAGTCCAATATACAGGGAAACTATTGCAGTACAGTCTGACTGCACAGTATTTCATTAACTAAAATAAATTGTAATTAACATGAATTAAAACATTATATTAATATGATGCATCAAGCATTTCAATGTAGCATGTTGTGAGTGTTAACACTAAAATAAACAGTAATGGAACAGATGGTTTCCATACACTACTCCATGAGAGATCCAATGTGGAGCCTCAGGTAGAGGGAGAGAGACGGGGCGGGGGAGATTCTCAGATGCAAAGGAAATGGGAACTGATAGCAGATATACTGTACCTCCTCCCTATATCCCAACAGTTCAGCTTCTATTGCCTGCACTACACACAAACACACACACACACACACACACACACACACACACACACACACACACACAAACATACTTACACACAAACAATCAGCGGTGTATCGGACTCAATCATTTAACTTCTAGAGCACAAGTTGTTGCCCTTATTACTGCATTGCGATAACATCTATACACAGCAACGTAAACTCTATTAGAGCAGTATGCATATTGTATCAATGCTGAGAATATTAGAGGCTTTAAACTCAAAATATTGACTGATGATCTGAGAGCAGTGCATTTTCCTCTCCAAGATACACAGATTTTGTTTTATGAAACTTTATGAACATTTTTGCCCAATATTCATTTCAACTGAGGAAGCGAAGAAAGTTATTTTAATGAGTTTTGTTTTTTTTTTCATTCTAATCCTGTTGACACTTCACTTCAGCCCAGTGGATTCATTTTGAAATCACTTCCATTATGTCTTAAATCATCTAAATTTTCCCATTTCGATCCAGTTGAATTTTTTGCAGTCCCTGAAATATGTGTCCGTTTTCCATTTTCAGGTTTTTGAACAACTGGAATGGCACTCAAAGAGCAGATACCTCCACCAAGGCCTAACTGTCCCCTGAATTCCTGGAAAAGGAAAATAAATCTGGATCTGCCCCCTGATATAGATGTACACCAACATTTAATGGGTTCCTCCAAGAGTCAAACCACATCCCTCCTATACTTTTCATGGTTTTCTATCCAGTATTGTGTAATCTTGCCATAAATAACTAAAAAAAATACGCAGATGAAAACATAACCTTCTAACCATAATCTTCTTTGAGGTTGTAACCATTGAATCTGTAGCTGAAGCTGTTTAATACCATCTGTCTTGGTTTTAAACTTGCTTGTTCATAGGTCGTTCATCCTTGGTGTCGAGTGTATTCAAACAGCTTCCGATAACAAAAAGGAAAGAGTGAATTCTGCAGCTTTTTACTCATGCTTGTTTGATGTGAGCGGCAGCACGGATCTCTCCACCATCACAAGTGTCTGACTGTTTTGTCAGACAGCTCGGACTTTGTGGTGGTGAGCCGCAGCCGGTCCTCTTCAGCAAACGTTATTTATGGACGTTTTAATGGACGTTGGACCCGAGGATGCAAGAGTGGTTATATTTCATCCAGTGGGGTTCACGGATCTTGTTGTCAAAATGAGTGGCTAAGACACTGAGCTGTGGATCATCCTGTTCCAAGCCGACTCGTCCTTGATATCATCTTGCGGGCATGTGGGCCTCACTATTCCTATTACACAGCTGTGTCCTCGGTGGAGAGATGGGAATCTTTTTACAGCATCACACATAGGGTGATCAAACACTTTTCATATTTTGCGTAAAACTCAGATACAAATCAAAATTGTCTGTCTAATTTTTCCACATGGCTGAGACAGCTCTTTTAATCAATTCAAGCAAATCATCTATTTTAGCTCTTTTTTGTGGACAGGAAATTGGATTTGAAAAAGCAGCGAGCTCTGTAGCAGAACGGCTACATGAGGAGACAGGCGTGAAACTGGAGCAGGGGCCGGCAGGAGACTTTTGCTCTGAGTTAACACTTCAGTGAGTGCAGAGGAGATTTCCTCGTCCCGGTTCAAGAAGCAAGTGGTGGCCGAGCGTTGCGTCTGGGTCTGCTGGGTTCATGCAGGGGCCAGATAGGAGACTTTTGCACTGGTGAAAGTGCAGACACAGGTCAAGCTGTAATTTATTGAAGATGGTGGAGAATTAATGGTGCTGAGGATGAGGGTAGAGAGGAGCGGACTTTTATGTTTAATAACATAATATATATTAATAGTATAATGTTGCAGCCAATGTTGCAAGCATGGCAAAAGCGTTGTTTAATAATTTATATAATGTCATGCATTTCGATCTGATATTAAAAATGTATAATTGATCAAATCTGAAGCATAATTATTATTTCATAAAATTAAACAAGCTCATCAGTACATTTCTCAAAGATATATGGTTTGTTTGTTGAAAGGCTAAATGTATGACTGAAACACACTATGCAAATGGTAAGGAACAGTTGTTTTGGTTGATATTTTCTCTGATATTATTTCATATAAAAAAGAAATAATGTCAATGTCAGTTCTGTCAGTCAAATTCATGTTTCAGACATGTTCATCAAACTTCATCTTGCTTGAACAAAGGGTTTGTTGAATTGTGTTTTGGTTGAGTATTTGGTCATGTTTGATTTGAAAAGACAAGTCAGACCAACATGACCCCAGTGGCTGCAATAAGAACAAACAATAAGAAATCACAAGGCAGAATTTCAAAAATGTGCATAAGACACAGGCTGTGGAAGGAAGTCTTTTCTTATTACATCACTTTAATCAACTATTACTTTTCTGGGCAAACATACAGACTACAAGTGCAGCACTGTGGCTACGTTTGGCTATGTCTTTTATTAGGCACCCTCTCAATTGGAGCTCTGGGGTTAGGCTCCTTTATAAGAAGTACTCTCTTTAACATTTGGTTAAAGATGAAAGGTATTATGCATAAACGTAAAAAATGAAACATATTATCCCTTAAAAAGTAGCTACTTGTTTCAAAGGGCTCTGCCAACTGTAAGCATCCATATTAACATTTAAAAACATGCATTACATTTAACCAATTTGACCATTAAAAAATGAAATGTTATCATCGCATCATGAAAAATAAGTCTTTTTCAGCTGTGTCTGCTTGTTGGTTCAACATCCATTACATCTCTACAATCATCCACCTCCATGTGCACCATTGGACATTGCCCAAGAGGAAACCACTTGTCCACACATGACAGGTCTACATGACCTCTCCTTGAGAAAGGTCACCCACAACTGGGCTTCAGTTTCTCCTTTCCTTTATTTCCCTTCACTCTTGTCGTTTTTCACTCTCACTTGCCGTCTATATGAAACACTATGTTCAGTGATGGTCCTGCGCCTTATGAATTAAATATAGTATTTTCTCCTCACTCCAGCTGTGGTCTGCTCCCTCTTCCACATCTTTTATACAAGCTCTTTCACACACGTTCAATATGTAGCAACTAAGGGATCATTTCCTTCACACCTCCAGTAGATGGGTAAGTGAGATTGCGTCTGATTTTCATTGAAGGATATCTACTAGAAATAATTCAGGAAATTGAAAGTGTGAGCTTTTCAAAGAGATATTTTTCTTTCCAAATGGAAGAGTGAATAAAATAACATGAATCAGACACTCAATGCTATTTTTCAATAAGATCTGTTTTCAGACTAAATCTTGTCACAACCCATTACTATGGTTTTGACCTCCTTAATTTTCTTTTTCATGCTCTGTTTTGAAACTTTGCCTTTTCTCTCCCTGCCTCCACACGTTTTCCAGGGACATTTATCTAATTCACACTGAGATTACAACTCAACACCAAGTAATGAATATAGAAAAAGGAATGGTCCACCCCTTAATCATCTTTCCAGAAACTGGCTTCAAAATAAATACTGATCTTCCTTAATACTATCAAATATTATGTCCAGTCGCTGTATGACATATGCAGTGAGTGCTTCTGTGAGCCATGTATTTTTCCTATTTTCCTCCTCGGATCCCAGTTTCTTTGGCTGTCAGCTACATACTCTCCAGGGAAACACCTCAAAGCAACAGCACCTCACTTCTTTGTATATCAAGCACCTGGCTCCAGCTCCAGGGGCTTTCATTATTTATTATTTATTCTCCTCCTTCTGAATTACAAGGGCAGGTGTATGATAGACCTGCCTTCATTCATATGCATTACCTGGTTAACCCCAGTCTAATGCGTCTATACCTGAGGCTTTCCCTGTCAGATAAAATGTATGTGTGTGCAGATGGCACCATGCTGGGATCAGATCACAGCAGGGGTTTAAACAGGTCTACTGCATGTATTTACTTTTTCGAAGACAAGTCGTTTATCTGACAAAGCAACCCTTCAGACTCCTGAGGGTTATTCAGATTTCTACCTCTACATTTTACAGAGAAAAAGGATTGAACTCAGACAAAAGCTACACCTGCACTGCATGCAGTCTCAAATTCAATCTTTGCTACGTTGTTAAATGTTTATCTAGAGAAAATTGGTGCACAGCTGAATTTTACTGTTGACAATATCATGAAATTATTATAACTTGACAATTATAAGAGGGATGCACTGTCACTGTGTTATTCATTTATAGGCCAAACGAATAACACAGTGACAAAGCTACTGTAAAACATGATGGGTTTATTTGCTTTGTAGGCTTATATGTAAACTGTTATTATCAATGGTGTATTGTTATATGTTTTATTGAAAAATAATACAACTAAACATAAATAAACATTTATTATTACAAACTGTAACTGAATTAAAGACCCTTTCAATGTCATAGGTAGGCATATGTGCTGTGTGTATTTCCCATGCATCAGCATCAAGCTAAACTATGATGGCGTGCTGTGACCTTACTCCTGACCTGACCCCTAATCAACTTGCCAAATTGAATTAAAATAGAATTAAAACTGCTTATTGAGTGATTGGTGTGAATGGCAGACAATCACCTCTGATTACAATACACCTGCCCCATATGATGTAGGGAGGGAATAATCATTATCTCGATATTCTACAGGGCTTCTGCTCGCTGAATGTGTTCTTAGAAATATATCTCCACTGCTCCTCAAGAACTTGGACGCAGGCATAAGAAGAGCTTCATTATTATCATCACATTCAGTCTTGGCTCTGCAATTTTTATATCATTTTCCATTGGCACTTTTTATGTAGTTTTTGAAAATAAAGAAATAAAAAAGAATAGAAATGTATTTGTCAAAAATGTGATTTTATATATGACACATCCTTTCATGAACTTAAGGAACTTCTAGAATATAGAGCTCAGAAATCTAAAAAAAAATCCATTATCAAACACCCAAAGTGAAAGTCCAGAGGGATGACATGATTCAATAACACTTGTCTAATCTAATGCCATGCTGTGAGATGTTTGGTGTTAGGGTGTTGGGTGGAGGGGAAGGGAGGGAGTGGGACTGTGTGACAGAGTAGTCTTAAGCCGTCTGGTGAAAGGTGGTGTTGAGGTGACGTGGGTTCCTACAGTGTTAGTGAGACAGCAGAAATGGGTTGGTCGAGGAAATTACGTCCAAACACTTGCAGTGATTGGACGAATGAGAGGAGGTCTGGGCTTGGAGCAGAGAAGAGAGACCCATCATTAGACAACAGTCAACTTCTAAAAAAAACATAACAGTACAAAAATACTTACAGAACTATGGATTGTTTAAACACATCACTAGATAATTCTCTCAAGGTCCATTTTGTGCCTGTTTGGTGATTGTAGTTAACACAGTTCTCACTAAATAATGAATAAGAGCTTTTCAGAGTTATACTGCTTTTCATCAAAACTAAACCTATTTTTTATGGTATTTACATTTTTTACAGACAGCCATTCAATGAAAGTACATTTTGAAATAACCTGTGTATTCAGTGTATTCTAAGTAAAGGCAATTTTAAATGTCTAACGCAAAGCAGAGCCTTCTCATAGACACTGATAATTAATTCAAACATATACAATACAGCATAATCCAACAGGACACTGTGGCTGCCCTGTTTTTTGATGGGGTCAGGAAATGAAGAAGAACTCTTTTCAAATGCAGCGAGGACACAGCATCTGACTGTTGATTACTTCCGATTAATATATACACAGCCATTATGCCAGAGGTGGGTTCATAGCCAAAACTGTCTCATTGATACTCGGGCCAACTTTCCTCGGAAGGTCAAACTGGTTTTTATCCTTTTGGAAACTAACCTGTGAACCTCCCTTCGTTAAGGAGTTCCTTGATCGGTGTCCATATATTTTACAAGCTCAAGGATGGGATACAGGAAGAGACAATTTGTTCCACTGGCATATCAAGTAGAACAGTTATAGAGGAATTTATAGTGCCAGCAATTTATTGTTCTTATTTTTGACTTTTGTATAAGCTAAGTTAGTTCAGTTTGTGAGTTTTGCTACTAATTGGACATGTGGTTTTAGTTTCTTCGCAGGTGCAACAAGTAGCACAACCTCCCAAAGTGTGTTTGAATAAAAGGAGTTTTGACACTAAATTCATTTCAATTTATTGTATTTCATTTGGTTATGTCTTGTTTATGATAACAACCTCAGTAAACTATTATATATATATATAAAAAATAATTTAAAGTCTATATTCCCCACGACTTCACAGTGTGTGTCTGCAACACCGAACAACAGAGGCAAATTCTGTCTGGTCCGACTTCAACTCAAGCAGCAGGGTCTGCGAGGGAAACAAGAGCAACCAGATATTCGCTGTTGAGTCTGTGGAGCCAGCCCCGGGCCTCAGCTGGCCTTTGAGAAATAGATTTCTGTGGACAAAGATGCTCTTTTGGAGAACAGTCACACTGTGTTTATCTGCTCCTGCTTCCCTTGTTGTGTCAGCTCCAAGTACAGCCCCTTACCCATACTGCTCAACATACAGTATTTGACTCTGGCCAACGCATATCCCTGCCTTTCATTTTGAGCAATGTACATAGACAAACAACACAAGAGCTCATCTGTATTTAGAGATCTCACATCTGCTAAACACTCTGAAAATAGTTCTTTTGTTCATCTTTGAATTCTCAAATACATCAGAACCTTTCAATTTCCATTTTATACATTACACCGTATATAATATATAAATTAAATATACATTAGAATAAATTAACAATAAAAATGAATTAACTGTTTTAACAGTAGTTGTTATAGACTGATTTACTCAATACATCCATTACAGACTACAGTTTTTTTTATTTTTTTTATCATTATTTGGATAAATAATGTTTGGATTCTCACAGATTATGGTCACTTCGTTGTTTCCTGCTCCTGTACCTTTTGGACAGATTTTTGTGGTGTTAATTGATATTGAAGACCTTCATTTGAGCCTGATCCTGTCTCTGAATCTGCATTCTGAGTTCTTTGACAAGTGTGCTAGGTCTGGCACCAGACTTCTGAACTACAGACAAGGGATTTTGTTCTAAATTTGTGTGCATTGATCACTTGTTCAAATTGCACCAAACTCAGCATTGCATTTGATGTTGATATAAGTTCAATGGTTTGCTTGATATGCATATAGACAGTCATTTGTGGAATTAGTAAACATATGTTTGGTTAAAAGAACAGCAAGAGGTAAACACTCAGAGCTTTCTGTAAAGATATGATGTTGGTGGAGTAGAAGTAGTACATTTCTATCACTCACTCACTACACCCACAAAAATATGGCAAACTTGCTGTCGTCTCTTCTTTTCTCCCTCCTGTCCTTCTTTTCTATCTTTTGATCTTGGAAGCCAGATTACCAACTTGTCACTGCATCCTTGTGTCGCCTGGCTTGGGTGCAGAGACTCTGTGGGTGTTGAGTTGTTGCCCCTGTAATAGGGGTTAATAATTGTATGTTGAATTAAAATTGCATAATGTTCTAATATCCCCCACCCTTATGACACCGCTGTTCTCAGGTAAACCAGAGAGAATTGTCTGTTTACTATGGATTCATTATCTGTCATTCAATTTCTATTGTGTCGGTCAAACAATATCCTCAGCCACCTCCATATTCTAGTTATTTGCAGATCTCCTCTACTTATTTGCCCTCCCCCTTCAAAAGAAGATATTTCCAACAAATATCTGCTTCAGTGGAGTTGAAAAAAATGAATCCGCACAGCTGCTCAGAGTCCAGAGTCTAATCAGAGTGCAAATTATTGATATTTTTCCCTCTACCACTTTGAAAATTATAGGTTCAAGAGTACTGCTGCAGAAAACAGGTTATTTAACCAACCCTTTTGTCTTTCTCTCCCCATTGATTGCTATCTGCCTCCTCCCAGTTGATCTGCATCATCCCTCTTCATTCTCCTCCTCTCTGTGTAAACACAAAGCAATACCTCCAGGGAATAAATCTGTAAGCGAAGGTTTACTTTGAAAATTAAAGTCACTTATTGAATCAAATGAAGCATGGACTCAGGGAGGGAGAATGGAAAAGGTCAGCAGAGTGAGAACATTTAATGAATATTGAATCCACCCACCACCACCACCTTCCTGTTTCACACACACACAAGCGCACACTAAACACACACCTGCAAGAGAGATGTTTAAATCAGAGAAAATGTCCTTGCGTATATTTGGGAAAATCTATAAATATAAAAGCAATAACGAAAACAATAAAAGTATGTACTTGCAAGATTTTCCCGGGGAGATTGAATTTGTTGGTTCGGTAACACATTGTGTTATAAAAGGGCTGGGGACCAGAATATTTACAGCTCTGCATTTTCTATTACAATGGAACAGACAAAGAAAGTGAGTTTGTGTTCATTGATTTCTTTTTGAGAACATAGAAAATATAGTCGCTGTTTTTTTAATTTTCTCTACAAGATTGTGATCTGTTTAAGTCGAACACAAAACTCAAATGATTCCAGTCTGTCAAACCCATGACTAGTGTCCCAGCCTGGGACGGAACATGTGAGCCTGCCTTCCTAGGAAGCATGTCCTGAAGTGGGCCGAATCAGGCATCGATGCAGCACTTCTGGACGCCTTGTGGCCCAGACATAGCATATGTGGCCCAAATATCCCAAAACAAATTCGGGCCACCTTTGGCGGTATTGCTATGGCTTCATCATTCCATCCAATGAGTTGGCCAAAACCTATTTGCTATGGGGGTCAATACTGGTAAGTGCTTATGCTTTACCCTCTCTCATCTAGCTTATATTAGTACATTAATAAAAAAGTTTGAGGGTTATAATTTGAAGAGACTATAAATATTATCACAATTTTACATATTAATTAGTATTATTTGTTTGACTCTTGCTGCTTTCATCAAGTTGTTTCCCGTTGGAATCTGTTCTCATTAAAAAAGCATCGAAACAAAAGACAAAACACTTTCCCTACCTGCTCAACACCTTAACTGATGAAAACAGTGGAGCTGAAAAGAAATGGACATTTCCCTCAGGATTTGGCGCAGACCAAAACAAAGAGAGTGAATATTGGACCCCTATCAAGCGGACAAAGACGTGACTCCGGATGAATGCTAATTTTGCTAAGTGGATGTGTAGAAAACCAATTGTTTGCTCACACATTCACCTGATCAGCTTAAAAGGTAAAAAAACAACTGATTAAGTATTTCTTCTAGGTCTCCAGTGCCTTCAAATGAATACAACAAATCAAGTATTACTTTATATTGAACTATTTGTGTTTAGACTTGTTTTTAGTTTGTATTCTTTCTACAAACATTGCTGAAATAGCTCAAAGGAATGAGACACTTGTTTGGGATTTTTGGGACAGCACTATCACCGTTTCTTGTTCGTGATCATGTTAAACAACACAAATTTCAGCTTTCTAATTGAACCTTTATGTCAGATGCATCTCCTTACAATCAGGGCTTCTAGTTTACTCCATATGTTGTCTATATTGTGTCTGCATATACTCTGTTTCTGGGATTCAATAAAGAAGGTAACCTGACCCAACATGTTCTCATAAAGCACAGTGAAATTTCCATTATGTCTTAAAACTAAAAATCAACTTTAAGAGGAGGAGACACAACCAGAATCAGGCCATACTTTGACATTTAAATAGCACAGGGAAATATAAGGCCAAACTGACCTTGTGGTTGTTCGCCATTCAAATCAATTTCACTTCACTTCAAACGGTTTTCTTATTAACTTTGAGTCAAACTCCACCCAGACCTTTACTAAATAATTTGATCCACTGTTTCCTAAAGTTTATCTTGCTTTAATCTCCTCATACTTGGATTAACCATGAACAAAGGTCTTCACAATAAACAAGTGATTTGTTATAGTCATGTGATCCATTTGTGAGAAACATAATTGTCTCTGTTCTGTAGGATAATCGATCTGGGTTTCAAAGGACTTTATTAGTGCTTTTGCATGTCACCCACTAGCTTCTTCTCAGACATATTTTAACTTTTGTTATATTTTGAAGAATTCCAAAGGTTCAGGTTACAAGTCAGACACTTACCTTACAATCCAACAATCTTTTAAACTGGGACTAGAGAAATGAATCTAATCAAAAGTTCATCAGGTAGACATGATTTTAGCCTAGGCTTGTACAGTTAGTTCTCTTTCCAATTGTGTGTTAATGTGGTGTTGGAATAATCAGAAAAATCTGTTCCTAATGGAAAATTACCTTGAACGGCACCTTCAATTGGAACAGCGACACGGAAAGTCTGCTAAAATTGTTAACGATGAGTTGGTGACATCAACACTTATACACACATTTACATAATCATACAATCAGCTGTTAATAGTTCATTTGAATCTGTCAAATATTTCATTTGCGAACTGCAGATTTTTTTTTTTTATGGGTTGTGTTAATATGTTTTAAATTGTCTATATGCACCTTGATGAATGCATGAGCCACCTCCACCACCTCAACACATCCCAACTTCCTGCTCCATTCTTCAACACCACCACGAGTGTGGTCGGAGGTACTCATACAATACTAACTTATTGCTTCTCGTGGTCTACCTTACTTAGAAGTGCCCAAGTCTATTTCTCTAATTCACAATTATTTAATTCTTATTCCCTGATTCTCATCTCTTTAAATCATCTACACAAGTTGATTTTGATTGTGACCTAAAAAATAACCCAAACTATTGAAAATTACACACTTCTAGGCACCAAAGATTTATTGTGACAATCACTGGAAAAGTCGTGTTTTTTTTAAACATGGACGTAAGAGTCATATAGCAGCTAAGGGAGAACAACGTGTAACCAAACTTTTAGTTTTTTCAAGTGCAGTGTAGCACCAGTAAAGGTGTTCTGAATGATTGCCTACATTTTCATTGAAGCTGACTGTAAAACACAGGGACGCTGGCAGCACCGTGCATGATATTACACACACTATTAGGGCCACATCAACCATATCCATTTCCTATTAAAAGTGTATTGCCTTTCCATGCCAGTAAGCTTTGAAATAGAAATCCTATAGCTGAATGGGAGCCAGGGTCACCGACTTAAAGGAGCAGAATCATTTACGGTGTTTTGTTCCAGTCTCTAATAGTCCGGTTCAATAGAAACCCCTCTGTATTTTTCATTTATAATTAACTGATATAATGAATGAATCCTATTAATAATAACATATATATGATATTAACCTACTATGAAATAGTAAGGTATTTTAAAATGAATAATTCCCTCACTGAATATTTTTAGATCTTCAAAGTGACACGATAACTCATTTCACATTTGACATTTCCGGCTGTAAATTGCATCAAAGAAGTAAAAAGTTGAAGGTCCCCACTGCTGACAAACTGGAAAGTGTGAGAAACTGATAATATTTTAAATATCCAAAGTAAGGACAAGTACACCTGCAAACCAAGGACACCATGAAAAAATGTGGGTATGCAAAAACACGTGCTCTGGATTAGATACTGTAGAAGTTCTGCATGAATGTGTGTGTGAAAGGTTGAATATGGAGAGTAGAGTTCAGATTAGAAGTGCTGTATAAAGGCAGTCCATTTACCATATAACCATCAACAATGGTGGTCAGCATTGTTGGCAATTAGCTGTATAGACAAATACATGGACACCATATGCATGGCTAACTTTAAACTTTTAGGTATGTACAAAGTCAGTCAGAGAAGCAAAGGGTGATGAATGAACCATTGACAAATATTTGAAAAACTAATGTGAAAGATTTGAAAGAAATCCCACAATCCCAGCATCTGAATATATTACAGCTCCCGACACTCCATCAAATCACCGGCAGCCGCCTCCCATGAGGAGGCTGGTCCTTGCTGAGCCTTGCTGATAAAGCAGGAGCAGTCCCTCCAAAACCCGGTGGTACATGAGTCCTGCAGAGCTGAGAATGAGCTCAGTTCACGATATGGATATCTGGCACATTTAGTCAGGAAGTGACAATCCAGAGACTATCTGCAGCAAAACTCAAAACCTTTCTCTCTTGAGATTTCTGAAACAGCCTCCTTATCTTTTTCAAAGCTCCAGGTTGAGGTATTACAGCGAGAATCTGTAACAGAAATGAAAGAGACAGAGGGAGAAACTGACTTAATTAAACAACAAATCTGCTTCTACTCAGACTTATATTTTATAGCATTAATATATCGGACCAAAATACATTGTATATTTCTTTTTTATGCCTCAGCACCGACAAAGCATTATGTAGTTGGGTTATCCGTCCATATGTTGTTACATCCAACTCTCAGTCCATTCACTTGCACTCATAGATGAATAAATTTGTTTTTTGTGGTCAAAGGTCAAGGTTACAATACATTCATTTTTGTGAATACCCACAGAGAGTGTCATTATATATGACACAAAAATTCACTTAGAACAAAGGATGTCCTGATTATAATACCTCACAAAAGTATTTTTTTGCCTGGTGAACATGGTTCAAAGGTCGAAGGTCACAGTCCATAACTTCTGCCTTTAGGCTGTTCTTGAAATTTTGAGCAATGGTCACTTGGACTTGAAGATGAGCTGATTGTATTTCAGAGGTCAAAGGTCAGGGAGGGACTGAAACAGCACTGGTGAATGGACTCTAGCTTTACAGACTGTGAAAATAATGTTTAGTTCTTGTGTTACATCTAAAAGTCAGAGATGTTCATCTCAGGGTGAAGATTAAAACCAGCTAATTCATTAAAAATGAATGGCAAGTGAAAATAAATCCTCTATCAGCAAGTAGTTTTTGTATTTGTAGTCAATAAACATGCATTAAACTTTTTTAACTTTGTTCTAGCCTACCATTGAGCTTCTGCAAACAGCCGTCTTTATAAAGTTTTGAAACACTTCTGTTGAAATGAGTCTGAAATAGCTGTTTGGAGGATTTTTAAACAGTGAACGTTCCATTAGTGAAGAGCTAATTCAAGCCGACTCTGAGTTAATGTGAGGGCTGCTCCTGTTGTTCCATGCAGTTAAATTAGCACATGTAATAAGATGATCAATGCCTGTTTATTGCGGTCACTTAGGCATAATGACTGTGTTTGTTCAGCCAGTGATTGAATGTAGGCTTTATTTCATTATGCCTCCCCAACACCCACAGGACAACAAAACCTGCTTATAAAAAAAAAACACCATCTCAGTCTCTGTCGCTGTCTTTACTTCCCCTCTCCCCCCCTTGTTTTCTGGTTCTTGCTTTGTTCCACCCTGTCTCTCTCCTGCGTCTCACTGCTCTCATATTCCACTGGCAGCCAATTCCTCTCTGTCTACCTAATGGAAGCCAAAGGGAGGCAAAATGATGCTGTCATCAAACATGCTTTATGTAACAGCGGTGGTACCGTGGGCTGTGTGCTGTGTAGTGGCCTCCCTCTGGCCTTATATCTCTCTCTCTCTCTCTCTCTCTCTCTCTCTCTGTGTTTCTTGACTTCCCACTCCCGAGACTCGGCTGCAGACACACATTTGCGCAGGCTCACACAACCAGTGACAACCAGAACAACACTCATTTCCCGTTCAGTCCCTTTGTGATCCATTAACCCCACTGATTTTTATCTTCAAATACGTCAAGTAACCTAGGGGAGAACAAGGGCATCTTTAATTAGACTACAGAGATAACATGTTTGTGTCCAAGAAAACAGAAACCAACCATTCCGATCTGAAGTTCAAGCTGCTCTTTCTAAAACACGACATGAAGGCTACAAAATTCAGTGTCCCACTTTTTATAGTTTGAATGCAATATTCAAGGTTACGCTGTTGTGAAAGTTAATTATAATATTTATTTTTCATCCAATGACAGGGATAATATACTGTGTAATTAAATGCTTTTATTTATATATATTTTAAATGTGCACAGGGAACAGGCTGTTCTTATTCTGTTTTGTAGGAAAAATTACCTGAAATTAATGCAGTAGAATTTGTATTTATAGAGCCAGGTGGCTGGGGACACGTGACCTATGCACTGCTGTCTCTCTGTGCTATGAAACATCTCCAAGATTGTTTTTAAATAACCCAGAAAAAATAACTGTTTCATTGAGTGTGGCTCCGTCAGCATCAGATTTATTGCGGACATTTTTGATCATTACGCTGCGGAGATCACATGTTGTTGACAGCACATCGACACCGGCGTCTGCTCTCATCAACAGAAGCTCTCATGATCTGTACGACACTATTGTTTCATCCTAAAGTATTTGTATTATTTTTCATTTTTATTTTTGGATCTGTCTTTAAAACATCATTAACACACCCACTCGCTCGTGGTGAAGGGTCTCGGGCTGTGTACTCACATCAGCTCATTTGGACGTTTAAACTGCAGAGCCTCTCACTCGGACACTTGATCTCACATACAGGAAGTCAGGAGATTATCAGTGCATGTCTGAAAGCAGCTTGAGACGAATAAGGGAGCTGGGAGCTTGTTTCTAACTGTAAGTGGATATAAAAAAACATCAGGAAACCAAAAGTAAAGTACTCATTATGCTGCATGTTAAAATTGTATTGTTTCATGATTATAGATGAATTAATGTGAACATCACCTGGTCGGCTGTGTCCTCAAAAGACGTTCCAATGAAATGAAATGTGTCCTCAGATGGATAAACTGACTTTGGCCTATGTGGAAATTTTTTATTTCAACCAATGACTTTAAAAACCCTAAAAGTTACCGTTGCATTCTTTTGTCAGGGAAGTAATAAAAGATTTCTGTAACAAATAGATACAAAGTGTTATGTTTGTACTATTATATAATTTGTATCTCTTTTGTTGTGCGGCCCTGAACTGCTGCAAGGCACCTTCCCATGATTCCATTATTCATTCACTCTCTCTTTGTCTCGCTCTCACTTCAATTCAATACAATCCACTTTCAGTTGAATCTGATTTATTGACATTAACGTTCTGAAACAATATTATCAAGGCGATGGAGTGAAAGTTATTTTGGTCTGTCTGTCCGTCCCTCTTCCTTCCCCCTCTCTTTCTCCCAGCTTAATATCGTGTAAGTGGATTTGGTTCAGCTATTGCTGAACCAAGCAATAGTACTACTATTTGCATGGATGCTGTATTAACGTTTTCTTTTCCAAAGCGACAAATTCAGACGATCAATAATAAAAATCTTTCCCTCATCTCATCTCATATGGAATCCAATAAGCTTGCCTGGCATGAATATGGGTTGTACGTGCGTGTGCATATGTGCGTGTGTGTGTGTATTACATTATCTGCAGAGGAGTCCATAAGTCTGTCACCACAGTTCCCAGTCACATGAACTCCTATATTGCCTGAGGTAAGGTATGGTTTCTATGAAGTGAGTGAGTTTCTTCACTGTTTCCTTTGTAACTCTATAGTCAAGAACCAGAGTGAATGTTCATGAGCCACACATCACAAATGTACACTCAACAAAAACAGTAAGTAAATACATTAAAAAAACATTAAAAATCAAAACCTATTCGGATATGACCTTTTTTTCCAATGTCAAATAAATTAACAATTACAGTAGTTTGTATTGTTTTTACAATTGTTTTATTGAGCAAAGAAAATGGACTCATCAAGCAGCTGAACACACTCCAGATGTTATTTGTACAATGGAAAATAAACATTGTTCAGAAGTTCTCACAAATGTGTTGCTCTTGTAGTTACCTCCGTTGTGGAGGTTATGTTTTCACTCCGTCTGGTAGTTTGTTGGTTGGTTGGTTTGTATGTTTGTTTGTCAAGATCACTCTTGACAAGGAAGTGGTATGGGTCAGGGAATGAAGTGTTAGTATTTGGTGCAGGTCCAGGAACACTCCTACACTTTCTTTAACATTGCGAAATAAATAAATAGTGTTTTGTTTGTTTTATTTTGTTTATCGATATTTTCAACCATTTTCCTCCTTTACCTTGGAGAAAAATACCTTTTCTTCAGTAGTGTGATGAGTGTATTAGTGTGTGCAATTTGGTGCAGCTGGATTGAATCTTAGGGGACTATTGGGCCTTTGTGTTGGTATATGTGCTCTTCTGAGTCCCATTCTAGTTTACTTTATTTTCGCCTTGTGTCCAGTTCGTTATAAATCAGCTCCACGAAGTTTAACTGTGGAGACTGTGCTGCTCTTCATATCGTGAATTTTTCCATCTTCTTCTTTTTTACTAATGTTTCAGGTCATTATGTTGAACCCCTGAGCAACCAGTTTGTTTTTGAGCGCAGTAATGATAATCTAATGATGCACGTAGTAACAAGTACATTAGTAGCCATACAACTTGATTTAACACTGCCTTTGTTTGTTAATCCTCAACAACAGTTAATGCACAGTTAGTGCAGAGTATGTATAATACATATCCTTAGTCTGTGATCTAAAAATGTTTACCTTGGGGCAGTTAACCAACTACCATTGCACCAAACTCTTTTATAACTGTTACTAATGTATCTCACATTTAAAATTTAAAGAACTAATTGCAGTAAAACTTTAAGGGACTGTTGCATGCTAATGACCAAAAAAAATCCAGCTTTTCTTGATATAATAGTTTATATGATATGGCCCTAAAAACATGATTCTCATTCTTTTCAGCTGAACTCCTTCGAGGAATATACACTGACGGATCTGAAAGTAAACCTATTGTTTTGAATAGAGTGTGAATAAATGATCCAAGCTTTCAAGCTACAGGGGAAAGACCATCTTATTGTAATTTCACTGAGGCTCCAGGTCAGTTTCAGAATCAGAATCAGAATTCTTTTAATTGCCAAGTATATATTCACATACAGGAAATTGCTTTGGTGTGGTTGGTGCACATAAATAACAATCAGACATTAAACAACAATATATATATATATAAATATCAAGCTACAGGGGAAAGACCATCTAATTGTAATTTCACTGAGGCTCCAGGTCAGTTTCAGAATCAGAATCGGAATTCTTTTAATTGCCAAGTATATATTCACATACAGGAAATTGCTTTGGTGTGGTTGGTGCACATAAATAACGATCAGACATTAAACAACAATATATATATAAATATATATAAAACAATATAAAACGAAACAATATATACAGTGAGAGAGTTATGGGCATGTAGCCTACAGTGCTAAGGTGCAGAGATTTTCTGGACTAGGCGGTGACCGTTAATATTCATTTACAAGGAAAACATCTGTGTGTGTGTTGTTGTGTGTAAAAGTAAAAGTAACTTTGGTTTAGAAGCAGCAGCGGGTCCAGGAGCCTGTGCTGCGGACGCACAGCTCGTGGAGGATTTCTATTTGCTCAGAGTCTCCGCTGCCTCCGTTGCCTGGTAACGACGCAGCGCTGCTTTCCATGAATTGTAGTTTTAAAGAAGATCGTTTCCACTCCAGTGACAGCCACGGGGCTGCGAGAGAAAACTACATATCCCATGATGCAAGTGTTCAGGAAGCGCCCTCCCCTTTTGAGCACATGACTCGTGACCCAGAGCCACAATAACAGACACAGTTGCAGCGTCTTCCGGCTAATTTGACTGACCTAGCTTGTGTCTTCCTGCTCCTTTCCTGTCTCTGGTTGTGTGTAGTTGTTGTTAAAATGCAGCTGCAGTGTTTAGTTGTTGCTCTGTGTCTGTGTTGTGCTGTCACGGCTGGAAAATACTCCCGGGAAGTGAACGAGCCGGAGCCGAGCGGCAGTGATGGACCCACGGTGGAGTTCAGGATAGCGAAGCTCAACCAGGTGTGGGAGAAAGCCATGAGGGTGAGTGTTCCAATCTGTGGTCTGTGGGGTTTGGTCTGTGCTGTCACAATCTGTGGTCTGTGGTGTCTAAATCTATGTCTGTAGTGTCTAAATCTGTGGTCTGTGGGGTTTGGTCTGTGCTGTTCAAATCTGTGGTCTGTAGTGTTGAATCTATGGTCTGTACTGTTCAAATCTGTGGTCTGTAGTGTTGAATCTATGGTCTGTACTGTTCAAATCTGTGGTCTGTAGTGTTACAATCTATGGTCTGTAGTGTTAAATCTTATGATCTGTAGTGTTAAATCTATGGTCTGTAGTGTTAAATATATGTCTGTAGTGTTAAATCTATGGTCTGTAGGGTTTAATATATGGTATGTAGTGTATAATCTGTGGTCTGTAGGGTTTAATATATGGTATGTAGTGTATAGTCTGTGGTCTGTAGTGTTACAATCTATGGTCTGTAGTGTTAAATCTTATGATCTGTAGTGTTAAATCTAATGATCTGTAGTGTAAAATCTTTGGTCTGTAGTGTTTAGTCTATGGTCTGTAGTGTTAAATATATGTCTGTAGTGTTAAATCTATGGTCTGTAGTGTTAAATATATGTCTGTAGTGTTTAATGGATGGTCTGTAGTGTTGAATATATGGTATGTAGTGTTTAATCTATGGTATGTAGTGTTTAATCTATGGTCTGTAGTGTTAAATCTATGTCTGTAGTGTTTAATGGATGGTCTGTAGTGTTTAAATCTATGGTCTGTTATGTGTTATCGATGGTCTGTAGTTTAATAGGGATGCTGAGCTCTAATGTTAGCAGCTGCAGTGCCTGTACACAGTGATCCGACCACACTAACACAACAGTACACTTTACATAGTGAGGTTGAGACCTTTGTGAAAAACGAGGGGGAGACTGAGAGACAGGGGCCCCGCTAGAAATTTAGATTATAATCATTATAATAATATAATGTTATAAGTAGCAGATGTTCCCTTTACTTTTCTACAGTAAAATCGTCTGACACTTGACATATCATGTCATCATCATGAATACTTGACAATACACTTCCAAAGTTTGTCTTTGGCCTTTCTGTCGTTCCATAGGACCCGTACCGTAAGACCACAACTAGATGCGCATCAATTTTCAAAGTGTGGCTGGCGTGACTGGGTCATAAGATTTAGTTGATTTGTTTTCAGCCAATTAGCTGGATGAACTTGGTTCTACAAGGTTATTGGGAATACTGTTTTAAATTATCTCAGCTGATGGTCTTTGAGGAACTCAATTACCTACCCTGTTGCCCCAGTAAACTTCAGAGGACCTCTGCAGAAAACTGCAATAGTGGTCATCTCTCTGGGGGAAATATCCACTGTTGGCCATAAAGACAGAGTTCTAATGAATTAATACAATATAAGGAACAGTAGAATGTACAGGGCTGTTGTAGTCATGGCCCTGAGGTTCTGGAACGACCTGCCTGAGAAGATGAGGGCAATTGAGTCAGTGATGTCCTTTTGAGTCTCATCATAAAACCCACTTTTATCAGAAAGCCTTCCCTGATTTTATTTACGCTTTAGTTTCCCTATTTCTGTTTCACAAAACGTGTTTTTATCTATTACATTTGTTTTAAAACTGTTGACTTTATGACTAGTCTTTTTTTTATCTAGATGTCATTGTAAAGCATTTAGTAATGTGGATTTTGAAAAGTGCTGCATAAATTTACTCTATTGTGATTTTTTTGATGATGTTGATGATTATTAATTAATGTCCAATGGTAAAAAGAAACTGTGAAGCTAATCTTCTTCCGCAAACCATGCTTTACTCAAAACATGACCTGCCCTATTTTCAGACCAGTGCAGACTGTGATTTCGAGGTTTGTCATCAAGTTCGGGGAGAGGTTAGGATTGAGTTTCAAATTGTGAAGAATGTTTCCATCTCTATTTGAATTTAATCTTCTCTAGGGATTGAAATTTTCCATTTTCACTGATCGTACCCCTACAGTTTATCTAACTTACCTCCCAGCGTAATTGGCAGCTGTCACACTGTTATTTTTTTCTTTGTCACCGTTTCTATTTCAAGTCACTCTCCCCCCTTCTCTCTGCTCACTCTTTCTCCCTCCCTCTGTCGCAGTAGTTTTACGATGTCCCTTGTTTTGGTCCTGATAGACGCAGTTGTCCCCGGTGCAGCAGTCTGAGCTGCACAGTGATCTGA
The DNA here is from genome assembly GCF_963576545.1 of Limanda limanda. Taxonomy (NCBI): domain Eukaryota; kingdom Metazoa; phylum Chordata; class Actinopteri; order Pleuronectiformes; family Pleuronectidae; genus Limanda; species Limanda limanda. The sequence continues at coordinate 25,642,599 of NC_083637.1, read as the reverse complement.
AGATTCAGGAAAAAGACGAGATGCAATGGAAGAAGATGAAGGCGGAGGGGCTGGATGAAAATGGAGAGAAAGAGGCCCAGCTCAGACGTAACTTCAATGGTGAGACAGTCTCTGCTCACTAGGACCATCAGGAATTGTGTCCCTACTTCAACCTGAATTCACTATTGAGTCACTCTGCCCTGAATGTTCAACCACAAATCTTGGCAGTCGCCCTCTGTGCTGAAATTTTAATGATTTTGACAAGTAATTAACACCACTAACACCAAGGAACACATTACTGTTGACATGGTAGCTTAAATGTAATAAACTGCCATTTGGCTGGTAAGATAATTCCTGTCCTATCAGCGAAACACGCCCCAGAGGAAATTTAATTTCTCATCTCTGCCAATGTTAGTTTTAGTTTTTACAGAAATTAAAAGTGTAGCTTTAAGGAATTACTTGCAGATTTCATTATATTTCTAAGCAAAGGATGAGAGATTAAATGTGAAATCTGTGAACATTGGATTAAAGATACTTTATTGCTTACAGCAGCTGCACCTGTGATCATTTCTCACAGGTTTTACCCAGTCAGAGTTCATCCACACAAATGCATCTTCAATTAAAAACTCATCACTGTTGCCACGTTACCGCCTGCCAAATGCAAACAAGTTTTGAAAGGCTGCTGTTCCCTCTTTTCCCAACTAACTGCAGAGTAGAAAAACAGCTTCCTGTTCTCACATCCCGTGGGAATGGTCACATGGTATGAATTAGTATGGCCAGGGATTACTACAGATTCAAGGCTGAAGTGCACATATTAGTATGAATGTAGCTTCAGACATACTTTGAAAATCACAGTCATGATTACACCCAGAGCTGGTGTATCAGTGTGTGAAGGGTTTCCTCACCAGCCATATACTGACCACCAGTGTGTTATAACATTCTGCTGCCATCAGCCAGTGGACTTTCTTCCCTGTGCAAGTCTCCCCATCCTGGACTCTCTAACTCTCCAACATTAACTCTCCTTCCAAACTCCTCAGTGGAGGAGTGACCTTCCAGCTCCAGGAAGAGCAGCATGGCCACGATGTGCTCCTTTTTGAAGGATAACTATATATTTTTTATGAGGACCTCTTCTCTCCCTCACTGAATGACACCATCTACTTGAGTCATTCTAATTGGGCGGAAATATTGTGCCTGTAACTATCAATTATTTTTTACTTTTTGCAGCACTTCTTTCTGATCCTCTCAGTTTGAGATGCCAAGAGACAGTTGCAATAAAATAAAATGTAAAATATGAAGTTCTTTCACCGTTTTTATGAGAATTATAAACCAGATGTGTGGACACTGTCCTAATGAAGGGTCAGCGGTTAATAAGTTACACTGATGGGTAACTATAGTGTTGAGATGATGCTGAGTCAGCTGATGCAATAAGAGTTTACTGGAGCAGAGTAATGAGCGTAGAGCTTCTTCAGAGCAAAGTCCAACTCTGTGTATCAGTCCAAAATGTTGGCACACTATGAGATGAGAGATAAATTGTGCTGCACAGTATTTTTTGCACATAACTGGTAACATTTTTACAAATTAGTTACAGAAATGCTATATACGGGGCAACATTATCAGTTTTCTGTCATGGGAAATTAGTGTCCTGGAAGAATTGGATGTATTTTAATGTTTTCCCTTTTTGTTACCTTGTTGTAGAAGCGTGCTGCCATCCAGGCGGGAGGATACATGAGAATTTCCCTCCTCTTTCATGCTCATCTTTAGATATTAGGTTTTTCATGTGTGCTACATTTGTCAGGAAAAATGACTGCTTCCCGAACCAAACATTCTGTGTTCGTAGCTTATTTTCCGCTCCTGATTCATTAGGGATGCTGCTCGCTTTTTCTGTTCTTTACAACTGGTGTGGGAACTGTGGAATAAATGAGTTCCTGTCAAGGGTTGTGTGGCTCTGGGTAATTTGTACTGTGAAATGTGTTTTCAATAATGAATGTATATGTCTTAGTCACTATATTCTCCTGAGCTTCTTTTCATGACAGGCGCAGTTGTAACTGCTCACAGGCTTACGTCGGCATCATTTATATCAATGTTAATAAAAAATTAATGTGCTATTGTCGTTTAAGTGATCTTGGCCAAGTTTGGGATGGATGGGAAAAGAGACACACGGCCGCTGGAGAGCAACTCCCTGAAGGACCACGACACCAAGGAGGGAGACATATTTGATGATCCCAGGCTCAACAAACTCTGGAACAAGGTACACGTTTGAATTTGTGTGCAAGATTTCTATATGATATTATATATGCTTAAACCATTTATATATATATATATATATATATATATATATATATATATATATATATATATATATATATATATATATATATATATATATAATAGTTTCCTCACCCCACACATGGAATATGGGGTGGTATGTTAAATTGATTTAGGTAGATAGATAAATCAATGAATAATATACACTATAAACTTTAAAGTTCAACATCTATTTCATTTCATAAATTTGTTTTCACTGTTCATATGCAATAATGGCATAATGGCAACTCTCTAGTGCATTTTCTAATAGACCTTTAAAAGATATCTTCCACATTGACCTCAATTCCTCTTATTACAATCTTATTTGTCTTATTACCTAATACTATCTTGAATGACAAAATCAACAAAACTAAACCAAAATCTCTGTGGCATCATAGGCCATAACAGATTGATTTGTCAACATGTAGTGTCACGTAACACCAATGGACTCATCCGGCTCATCTCTTAGCTTTCCTTCAGCCAGTTACAGAGGCAAACTAGCTTGTTTGCATTCTCAGAGTGGAAGGCTCCCCTCTTCTTCTGAACCACGTTACCTAAGAGTGAGAAGAGTTTCTCAGAGACAGAAGTGGCAGGGGTGGCCAGATATCTGTGAGCCAGGACCGACAGCTGCTGATGGGTCCCTGCCTGAGTGGAGCACCACTGCAGCGGGCACTCCTCCGTGCTGATGCTGGGCTACGCTTTATCAAGGCTCAGAGCCCTGTTAGGTCCCATTTGGCATGATTAATCATCTATTCCAACATATATGTGTGTGTATGTATATATATATATATGTATATGCCCTGTTTTTCACAGTTTCATTGTGAGATGAATATTCATACTCTGTTGCAGAGGATAAAAACGAAGCCACAATGGTGACATAAAACAAACATATACAATAATCTGAGATCAGTCGACACCACTTAAAACACACAAGGTATACTAAATGATTTACCCGGTGAAAGGTCTTTGAGGTTAGAGTTTTCTCTCAGCAGCACCAATAGACCTTTAATTGAACTTTTTATGGAACAAAGTAATACATTTTTTTTTTTTAAAGCACAAAATAAAATGTATTTTGTCCACAGGCCCATAATTTCAAAAGCTTGTGCTTTGGCATCTATGCAGCTTGTTAAGGAATAACAATCTGGAAAAGTTTAACTTATCTCATAATTACTCAAATTACACAATTTAAGTCTTGAGTTGCTTCAGCAGAAAAAGCTGAAGGTTCAGGGACAATCAAGGCCGGAGCTCCAATATTCTCTTAACCCCATGTATCTTCTATATGTCATGTAAAATGGCACTATAGACTTCTTGCGTTATACATCTGTTGATTTTATGAATATTTAGATGTGTATATTACAGTCATTACTGTATTTCATGCCTCCATCCTTCTCCAGCCAGAATATAGTACCTGTTAACCTGCTATTTCTAACTCCTTCTGTCTCCGATACCTCCACCTGCACCAGGCCAAGAACTCGGGGAAGTTCTCCACTGAGGAGTTACTGAGCCTTAAGAGGGAGTTCCAGCACCACAAAGACAAAGTCCACGAGTACAACATCTTCATGGACACAGTCAGCAGGACTGAGGGTGAGCAGCGTGAATAACTCACTGTGCACTAATGCCTTTTATAGGTTTTTTCTGAAGCCAAGTTTATGAGCAGTTAATCCCTGTTCTCCTCTCTGCTGCTGTGTCACAGCAACATATATTATATATTTGTCTTCTCTGCTCTAAATAGCTCATTTAATCACATATGTTTTAATAATAGACATAATTATGCTAAACTTGTGCTCCTTTACATAAAATGTTGGGAAATTTCTGAGAAACATTGCAAGATCTATATTTTCTATGTATCAGGACAGTTTCTAACATAAAAATACACAGTAAATGCCCAGGCCCAAGTGAAGACGGCTCCCTTTCTGTTCGTAAACTCTTATTTACGTAGATGGCAGGTATCCCCCCCGCTCTGAGCTCTATCAGTAGTTGTCACATCATATCAGATTGTGAGTTTTAAGTCGAGCTGACAGGCCACGCTGTGTCACGGGAGGCAGGTGAATCTTTTTTGGACGTTGATTGACAGTTTGCAGACGTTTTGTGCCCGGACTTCTCCGTTAGATCTCCACAGTGCCGTGTTTCTGCCGAACAAGCCAGGGGGATTTTTCGGTTTGTCTGAAGCATTTAAATATTGAGCCAATCACATGCTGCCTGGAGGGGGAGTCTCCCCGTGCACCACCACCACTCCACCACTCCACCACCTCTGCATACCGCCTGCATAGGTTTTCCAGACTTCATTTCACCTCAGATTTTTTTTTTTATTTGATCCAAATGTCAACCGCTATCATCAAGTCAGTGTTGCTTTGTCCGCTTTTTACCTCCACACCTTTGTCAGGGATGAAACAGTAAGGAACCTCCTCTCCTCACTGACAACTCCACCAATAAGAATAGACTCACAGGCTACTCAGGCTTCTTATGGAAAAAATATGTGATACAAGCCAAAATGAAAATCCACCCTTGTAAAATGCAGTAACATTTTACAGGTTATTTTATGACTAAAACTAAACTCTCTTATTAAAGGCTGCTTTTCTTCACCCCTTTTTCATGGCTTGAATTTCTCTCCTCTTCATCCCCCCCTCGAAACCACCATCCTATCCCCTAACCTCCCCCCCTTGTCTCTTTGTCTGAAATCCAGAAATCCACAAGAACGTGATCTCTCCCCTGGAGGGTGATGTCAAAGAGAACGGGCTGCACCAGAAGCACACGGACCTGAAGCAGAAAATGAGAGACCTCAACCAGGGCTTTGAGCGCCTCAGCAAGCTCAGCCACGAGGGCTTCACCGAGGACAGCGGTGAGGGAGACAAAGCAGACACACACACACACACACACACACACACACACACACACACACACACACACACACACACACACACACACACACACACACACACACACAGAGCTCACCTCTGCATCCAAGTCTCACTGCATTTATCTCATCAGCTCAATGACTTGGATTTGTATACAAAGTAACACACTGTGCTGTACTGTGTATCACAACTGTTTATGGCGAGGGGTTAAGCTACATGTAGGAGGCAGAACGTCAGACGCGTGCAGATCTCCTTGTCTTTCCCAGTTGACTTCCTCGTCCGTTTCTTCTATGTACATGGCACATCTGTTTCATCCTGAGATATATTTATTCTTTCTACTATTTTTAGTTTTGCATCCGTCGCGTGTCTGAAACGTCATCAACACGCCGGTTCCCCATCTGTGAGTCCTCTAGATAATCTCCTGCTGTATTCTCACATTGGCTGATTCGGACATTATCCAGAGTATTTACTTTGGGGTTTGGCAGAACTCCGACTCGGACAAATGGGAAGGATGTGAAAAATACGATTAGGGAGAGTGTTGTTTACAGCAGCTCGGAGTGAAGCATCCATCCACTGTCCTTGTGGAGTTTCTCTTGCAGGAAACATCTATTACTCTGATTAGACCGTTTTATTGTTTTCGGTAATTCAGCTGCCATGAATCGAGGTCGCTGCTGTGCAGGTTTCAGTGGGAGTCTGTTGTGGAGTTAAGATGAAGGCAATGTTGCGTCTGCTGATTCATACTGACTACTTTACTTCCTCTCTACTCACTCCCCTCCAGGCTGGTTTGTCACCTGAGAACAAAACAATGTTAATCTCCCTCTCACTGTTTTCGTCATCTGCTTTTGTCATTAGTGCCGTTTTGTTGTGGCAGAAACTCAAGCTGAGAAATAAATGCAGGCACTTACTTTCTGTTTCTCCTGTTTCATATTGAGTGTATACACCAATGATTGAGCAACCAGGACAACTTGTTACTGTGACTGTATCTTAGGAAACATCTGCTGTGACTGCTCCTCTTTCAAAGCTCCCTCCCTCTCGACTGAACCAGTATTTGTGAGGCTCCAAGCTGTCTCCTTGGATTGTTTATCTCTTCATCTCTCTCTCTCTGTCTGTTCTTCCTCCATAGAGTTCCGGGAGCCTCGTGTGATTGAGCTGTGGGAGTCTGCCAAGAGAACCAACCTCAGCGAAGACGAGCTGGACTCGCTCAAGGTGGCGCTTACATTTTTCGGGGACATTCCTGTTCTCAGATATTACTTTTAGTTTTTATCAGAATTGCTGCAGTCCAACTCTTAGAAACTTTTAAATCAAGAGCTCTCCTGGTAACAGCAGTATTAACTTTTCCAGTATATGTGGTAGTGAAGTACTACTTATGTATGGTGAGCCATGAAGCCGAGAGAGCACCTTATTATGGTCACAATTTATGCATTACACATTTTAAATGCACTGAAAGTATTCCACTCGCCGGTCTCTAAGCGTGCTCTTTTCACCCTTTGTCCCATGGGCAGATGAATGCGCTGAGCAACTCCATTTCAATTTCAATTTTTTAAAGACATCTAGCTACCAAGTTCAGGCGAATCTCAGGGAAGCATGCGGATCCTATTTTATGGCTGACATTTTCTATCTAGTTACTACTTAAGATGCATATCAGATCCCCTGTGCTGCTGTGCATGTAATTGAAGGTGAACTGAACTTGCACCCCTGTGTGTTCGCTGCCCTCCTTTTCCTGGTCATTTAGGAGGAGCTGCGTCACTTTGAGACCAAGGTGGAGAAGCACAGCCATTACCAGGAGCAGCTGGAGCTGTCCCACCAGAAGCTGCGACACGTGGAGGCTTTAGGAGACAAGGAGCACATCAAGAGGAACCAGGACAAGTACAACACACTCTCTGAGAAGACCAGGGAGATGGGCTACAAGGTAAAAGTGTCAGCTTTTACTCCACACTACACCACACGGTTCAACTCATATGTTGCAAAATGGGAAGAGAAGAAAACTGCACTTTTGTGGAGGACAAAGGTTTACAAACTCATAAACAATGTGTTAATAAACAAAAGGTCGTTGGATAATAGAGATGAGCCGGATACTCGGCTGAAACGAGTATCCGGTACGGATAAAGCACTTTTGCCGAGTACAATTATTATACGAGTAATCGGAGTCATTATCTGTGCTCGGACTGAATGAAAATCCTCACACAGCTTCACAGCGCTCCTCCCGTCACACACGGCTCTGCTCACTCACTCATAGAACAGCTCTCTGTCTCTCAGTCACTCAGGTTCACTGCGCATCGGGACTGTTCCATAGGCTCAGTCAAGGAAGCAGAAATGATTCGTTCATTTCCCGACTGGGTCTTCGGGTACGAGTCTTTGGATCATTTTTCACGAGACCTGCATTGGCTCAGTAGAGGAGCGCTGGAGATGCGAGGGACGTTCACTGTCTCCCGGAGAAATGAACACTCTGTGTTTTAAGTATAGAAAGACGTGAATTATATTCGTTCACAAGTCATAATGACTGGTTTTGTTATTTTCACTTTACATTTACACTTACTTTACAGTAAAGTAAACCTCTGTTAAATGCAGTACAACATGACAGTTTGTATGGTTTGAAATTGTCATTTATTATCACACTGGCATTTAATTATCACAGCAAACAATTACACTGCACTAAACTTTAAGTGTTTTAAGTGTGTGCCACTGGCACAGCTGATGATGAAAGTCAAGCCGCAAATACACACACACACACTCACACACACACACACACAGACAGACACCCCTAATCCCGCTCCATGGCTCCATGACTTCAGAGGATATTAAGTTGACTTAAATTGATTTCCTGGAAACTTCAATATCTTAACCAAACTACCTTAACCCTAACCTTAACCCCTAGCCTAAAAATAAAATATTAACTAAACCCTCACCCTAAACCTAACCTACACCTTAACCTAAACCTAAACCTAAACTTAAACTTAAATTAAACCTAACCTCAACCTTAATCTAAACCTCGTCCCTAACCTAACCCTTACCCTAATCTTAACCTAAATCTAAACCTAGACCTAAATTTAACCTTAAAATATGTCTTCAAATGAAATGATTTGAATTATGCGGACTTCACAAGTCCTTAATGTGACTGTCTAAATAGATTTGGGTCTCCACAAGATGAGTAATACCTGGGCACACACACACACACACACACACACACACACCTAGTGTGGAAATAAATTTAAAAAAAAACAAAAAAATCATAAAAAAATTTCAAAGTTAAAAAAGAAAGTTATGTTGAACCAGCCCACTTCCGGGCTAAATCACACCCACTTCCGGGTTAGGCCCCGCCCACTCCGAGTACGGATACGGATAATTCATATGGTTAACAGATACAGATACAGATACAGATAATGCTGCACTCGCTCATCCCTATTGGATAATGTTGAAAAGCTCCAAAAGGAACACTTTGCTCGAACCTCACACAAAGAAAAATCCTGTTATAAATACTGCACATTAATGTTTACACATGGTCGACAGCAGTGGTGAAACCAGAAATATTTACTATAGTACAATGACTTATTCTGTGGGAAAGTTGTGATTGATAAATCCTGATGTTTTTTTCATGTGACCAGAGGTTAATGCTAAATAAATATTAGTTCCTTCGGTCATCTTTATGTCAAGACCTCTCAAGAGGTGTTTGTATTGATTTACTATATTTACAGTATAAATATAAACCAGTAATACTACAAAGTCTCAGTCTGGAGGAAAACATTACAGTAAAACAGTTGGTTTAACTAACAAGCTGCAACTCCAGCTCAAAATATCTCCACTAATTCCAGAAATCTGTGTGGCTCAAATATCTCGAGGACCAATCATCTTGTCTTTTTCACTCTGAGCGTGTGTATTTTTAAGGGCTTAAGGAAGTGCAGTGTCAAATTTGCTACTATTTAGACAGAAGGTACGTTAAATATTCAAAACACTTTGAATAAGCAGATGACCAGTGCTCTGTAGTGGTGGCTTGGACTAATCAATGCAAGGGATTTTGTCAAACATGACAACAGTGCGTTCACGCCGATGGCAACTGGGTTCTGAGAAGTGAGCTTCCTGAGCTCTTCGAGCTTCACTGAACTTTGAATACACAGGTGAACAGCAGCAGTGGCTCCCGTCAGTTTTGAATTGCCGTGGCTGAATTATTGCAGGTCACTGTTACAATTTTAGAAAGAAAGCAACAACTAGCATTAACACAATCTAAACAAACAGCCCATTAGGGTTTAGAACGGCACTGTGCTAGTTAGTATCACTTCAGAGAACAGGGGTTTTTGGAAAGTATATTTTGCACAAATAGCATATTTGATGCTGAACAACAGATTAAGAGGAATGTGTTTGTATTTCAATCTGTGTGTGGTAGTGGTTACTTGTATTGACATAAGCCACTTTGCCACTGACTGTACATTCTTTGTCTTGCTTTCAGATGAAGAAACACATGCAGGATTTGTCCAACAAGATCTCTCGTCAGGGACTCGAGCACAATGAGCTCTGAGCGGCTCAGATCAAGGTCGTTAGGTCGGGGGAAGGTTGACTGAACTGAAATAATCTCCTCAGTAACCACACACAACGTATTTCACATTCCCCAAATTCCCTTTCATCCACTGTACAAAGAATCTGTTTTTACATTGAAGGTTTTCTACTTTTCTAGTGTTCTTAGTTGTTGATTTCACAAATGTCTGCATTAATGAATTTGTTTGTACATATTGTGCATATATGATTTCTTGTTAATCAACTGGACTTATTGTGAGAACTACCAGGTCAGGTTTTCAGATGGGGTATACATGAATTCAAAATTACTCTGCAGCGAATGACAGGCTGGTTTGGAAGAAATGTGAGCTTGTTGTACAAAAACTGAAGATGTAGCTTCACTCCAACAAAGCCAAATGTAGTGTGGGTGGTTGTTGTTAAGGGCCAGACAGCAGCAGTGGAATCAGACTTAACCAGATGATGTATCGAAGATGGTTCAGGTCCCGGGGGGGCGGCCAACCACCTGCATCAGAAGACATATTGGCACATCGATGCCCAGACAATTTATTTACACCTCCCTTTCCTCAGCTCTGCAAGTAATAACTGCTCCATCACATTAGCTGTTTCTACTGTAGTGACTCATGCTTCAGCTGAGATATTGTGACGATGCTGTTATTGTCCGATCGATATCAAGTGAAGGATGCTTTGCGAATTCGGGTAAGAAACACTGAAACCTGAAAATGTAACAGCAATCTTTAATGTTCAGAAAGATACATGTGCCAACAACATACAAATAATAATGTTTTAAAAATATAGTTCAGTATCATTCATATAGTCTTTGACTAAATAAAAGCAGCTACTATTTACAAAAAGTGATTCTTGTAATGACATTGACAGATTGTGGTTTGAAATAAAACAAAAAATGCCTCTTCCCCCGTGTTCTTTCTCCTCACCTCCTCCTCAGAGACACTGGTGAGGAACTGCCACCATAAATATGAATTACCCTCAAATATTGGACTATTTGTCCTGATGATATCAAGTGGGAGGTGAGAAATTGGAGCACACACACTGCGCTTTTCCATTCATCAATTCTTGCCCTCTTATGGACCAGAAGCAGAGACATTGATTACAGGGATGAATAATGTTACTGGCTGTCTGTTTACTCAGTCATGTCCTGCTTGGGCCACATGGGCCTGGATTAATGCAATTTGCACCCGAGATATAACTCAAAGCTGCTTATTTCAATCGAATGCCTATAAGCTCTTATGTGGAATGATTGCCGAGCTTGCTGGGACTCTGAGCAGCTGATTGCAGGTGTCAGTGCGATGGGAAGAAGGGCTTGATCTCATTGCGTGATCCAAACCGATGATAAATAGTATGAAATCAAGCAATGGCAGTAGCTAACCCTCTGTGAGAGACGAAACAAAAAACAACAAGAACTATCCAAAATAAGAATTTCCAACAAATGTCACCAAGTTATCAAGCGTCTCACTTCTGTAATATCGGTGGTAAACAGTCGTTTGTGGTGTCATGATCATTGTATATTGATCGGCAGTCATCCTGAGAGAATCTTAAAAGAGGTGCAAAAAAGTTCCTCAACAGTTGCCACAGTGTGCTTAAGTGCCATGCAGCCAACGAAAAAGTTCTAGGTTAAAAAGGTAACCAAACTCAAATCTATAAGTAAAGAGAAAGTACAGCATATAAATAAAACACATCCATGTGGCAACTGCATAAAAAACATGTCCTATTTTTTTTCTTTATACTGGAATGGATTGTTTGCGGGAATAAAACTGTTCACTGGTACAACTCTGTGTATGTGTATGTGTATGTGTTTGTGTGTGTGTGTGTGTGTGTTTTTTAAGTGTGATGATCAGCTGCATTTGAGCATGAAGCTTATTCAGAGAGATGGAGAGAGTCACTAATGAAAATTGTTTTTTAAAGTGTCATCTACTCAGTCATTGCACTCAGTGCGGTGGCCTCGCCGCCGGTTCTCCTGCTGAGTCAGTGTGTCCTCCTTGCCCTGGTCATGCTCCGCCCCCACTCTCCGAGCCGTTCCCATGGCAGCGATGTCGAGGTGGGCGTACCTGAGGGAGCCCTCTTCTGGTGGGCAGAGAAGAAGAAACTTATTTCATATGTTTCTGCAGTTTGACACATGTTCTTTAACCTAACAGGAAACACATGCTATGTAATATATTGTTCACTTACTGATAACATTTAATAAGGGACATTTTCCTACCTGATAGTGTTGTCCATTTATCTATCAAGCATTCATCTTTGATTTAAAGAATCTGTAAATTGCTTTAAGCTAGGATGTTAACCTTAATTTAAAAATCCTTACCTGAGAAATGTAATTTGTTTAAACGGCTATAAATTATGTGTCACTATATTAAATTGCTTCATTTTCACCACCAAGAAAATGTCTTCATTATGCCACATCAATCAGTAGTAAGTAGCAATAAAAAATAAATTCACGTCTGTTTTCTATGAATAAATTTCCTCCCCTTGTTCATTAAGTGTCTGTATTGGTTGTATCTCGTTGCTGCAAAAACACATTTTCATTTCCACATTTGTTTTTTATAAAGCTCATAAAAGAGATGGATGTCAGCTGGGGAATAAGCACCTGTCACTGCATCCTATCAAGAAAACCAACTGTGAATATATAAATGTTTTTGCGTCTTTCGTGATGTCGTGTCTGTGTCTTGTTGTGGTGGTGGTGGGGGCTGACAGAGGGACAGAGAATAAAGAAGCACCAAATCTAAAATACTCATTCAAGGCTCTGGACCAGCAGAGGTGAGGAGAGTTACCTCTGACACCACGGTGCAGACTGGAGACCGGCGCTGAGCTGGACTCCTGCAGGTCCAGCTCACTGTGAAGCTGCTCTCTGGTGGTCTTAGCCAGAAGGAGGCTAATGGGGATGTTGACATAGTTAATATTCCTGTCGATGTGGAGCCCAGCTTCCAGGGTCCCAGACGGAGAAGCTCCACAGGGAGACCGGAACATACCTGAAGTCAAAAAAAGAGCTGTTGAAGTGGCAGCCTGGATGATCCTGAGCCAGCACTGTGAAGTCTCAAAGGGTATAATGAAGCTGCTTCTCTTTTAAATAACAATCTCTACGATTATTCATGACTCATCAGTAATGTAATTTTCTTACCACAGGCTGAAGCTGGAGGTGGGGGGGCAGAGGGTGTGGGAAGGGCCGCCGGCTTCTTCAGAGCCACGTCCGCACTGTCGTCACATTCCTCTCTCACATAGAGATGAGCATCTGACAACAGGTTTTATTTAGCACATTAGCATTTGACACATTCACTTTGTGACAGTCACACAGACAGTGACGGAATTACTCAAGTGTAGTGAAATAACTGTCAACACTGTATAACAAGGAAGTTCTTCAATAAAAGTCACATTTGTTCGGTTTGTATATGTGGGTGTGTAAGTGTCCTGTAGATCGCGATAGTGGCGACAATGTAATCTTATGTGGCAATGGCAACAGCCCACGTAATGTCTTCTTAAAGGGCTAGTTTCAGCAATAAAAGGGTCAAATTATTCTTGGATGTAGGCTTACAGCAACCACAGGAACACCAACTACATTCAGAGCTTTGTAACCATTGTTGTGCAATAGGAGTAGACTTGACGTTGGCTAATTATTAATAATCATGAAATAGGATTATTAAAATAATAAAAATTATCTATCAAAAATAATTAAATTATTAATTGAAGATGATCAGTAATCAAATAACAATAAAACCACTAATGAGAAAATAGGAATTATCAATTAGAAAGTACAAGCTGTCAATTAACAATGATAAGGTTATCAACCAAGAATAATGAAAATAATTAGTCTAAAACAATAAAATTATCAATTTAAGAATAATACTATCTATATTAATAATTGAGAAAGGGGGGCACCACCCTGGTTACCAGGGACCAACGATGTCAAGCTATAATTATCAGTCTCATAATGATAAATGTCAAATTAATAATGTCAATATTTTAATATTAACGATTACTTAATAAACAGTGAAGGCTTCTAAGTTCGAGCACAGGCGATCATAATCCAGCTGCAATCACATACATATGCACAAATAATCACAGACTACAGATACTTTAATTACAAAAGTATTTATTAAAAAGGGGAAATAAAGTTATAATGTTATTCAAGGATTTATCATTTTAACAAGCTCCAATATTTCAAAGGTAAACACAGCAGCAGCACTTATCACAATTCAGAAAATACATGGACAACCTGCGGTCTACCTATGTATGTCTGTCTCTATGTGTGTGTGTGTCTGTGTCAAAGTGTCTCTCTGTGTGTGTGTGTCTATGTGTGTGTGTGTGAAATAAAGTTAGTGTTATTTAATGATTCATCATCTTAACAAACTCCCATATTTCAAAGATAACAACAGCAGCTTATCACAATTTAGAACACGCATGTAACCTCTGGTCCATCTATGTGTCTCTGTGTGTGTGTGTGTCTGTCTGTGTCTATCAATGTGTGTGTGTGTGTGTGTGTGTGTGTGTGTGTGTGTGTGTGTGTGTGTGTGTGTGTGTGTGTGTGTGTGTGTGTGCGAGAGAGAGAAAAAGAAGGGGGGTGGCGATGACGCGTAGTGACATCACATCTAAGATGGAGGCCGATCATGATTCGTGGAATCAAGGCCTAAAAACTCTCAAAATGGCGGATTGACTACAAAACAAGATGGCGGAGCCGTTATGAATTTAGAGCCAGGATGGGAGGAGAGAGAGAGCGGAGGCGTGGCAATAATAGACTCAAAATGGTGGGTTAACTTGCGTTATTCAAGATGGAGTCTATGTTAATGACACCATGTGGCCGGAGCGCACACTGGTGGTCGTCACATGAATTACACAAAGGAAATTTTAGACAAAGAGAATTCTTATCTCTGCTTGGCTTTGGGGCCGAATGGTTTCCAGATGTGTTCAGCCTCTCTAAGCATAGATTTAACTATGTGACATGACCTGTATTATAAATACAGGTCAGGAGTGTGTATAGGTCGGTTTAGAAGGAGAGAGAGAGAGAGAGAGAGAGAGAGAGAACATGAGAAAACATGTAAGGAGAGTCCAAAGAAGCTCTTAAAAATACGTCTGAGATGAGTTAACAGTGATTCACCCCTCAGCCCTCAAGCGAGCGTTGTGGGCCGAGGTTCTGATCGGTGAAATCACTGCAGACTCACACAGACGTTAACAGTGCGGGCGGAGGCGCTTCTCGCGGCCCTATTTACTGCAACACAAAACATTGCGATCCAACCGGAAACCGGAAGTAGCGGCTCGGAGTAGTGGCCGGCTAAAACAATGGAACACGGAAGTTCCATCAACAAAATACACTCAAGTATTAAATCAACACGCTACATATTAAAACTAACATCTGCCCAGACAACATAAGCCTCTTACTGTGACCGTGATTTCGTGGGTTGCATGCGACTTGGCGCGAATCCCCGGAGGTTCAGTGAATCGCTTGAAGTTTCTCAGACGGGCTCTCGTGAGCACCGCAGCTGGGCCGGAGCCGATCCGTTGTGCTCCGTGACGAGATGAGGTTTCGTCTTCTTCTGCAGCAGCGGAGATCGTGCTGCCTCACAGGGACGTTCGGCTGCTTGTAGCCGTTGTAGATCGTGTGGAGAAAGAATAAAGTAAAGTCCGTGTGGATAAGGAAACAGTCTGAGATCGTCCAGCGAGCAATTTCCTGTGTTGGTCTTTCCAAGTTAAAAACAGGAAAAGTCCTTTTCAAAATAAAAACGTCAACTAAGGTAAAAGAAGAAATGAATGAAATGAATTGAAATGAACAAAACAAATGTCTTATCGCCTCCATTAGTTACTGAGTCGTGTGGTTAGACCTCTTGAGGTCAGAAAACAACTTGAGCAGCGTGGAAAGGAATATGACAAAGAGAGTCTCTTAAAAATACCGAGTTAACTAGTAGAACCCCGGAGGGGTTCTGTTGTCGCTTGGGCATCTGAGTGAAGAGAGAAAAGTCTGTGAGCAGAGGGGTTTTGTTCTACCTGGGAGGTACCTGCCCCCCTGGAGGAGGGGTCAAGGGTCAGTGTTGCCCTCAGCCAATTAGATGTCAGGGTCCCGACCTTAGTGGGCGGGGATTCGACCTCAGTGGGCGTTTCAGAGTCTCATTTGGGTTTTTGCAGAGCGGCCTGCAACATCTCCCCACCAGGCCCTGCTGGAGGGGGGGCACAGTGGGGGTTCAGGACATGCTTCCCCCACCAAGGCGAGGCTCCAGGCTGTCTAGAGAAGGTGTGAATTAAGACTGAAACTGGTTGAACTGGTTTCAGCTGGGCCTTGTAGGCCTCAAGTATTTACAACCTATTGTTTGATGGTCACTCAGGACCTCACCCCCAACATTCCCCCTTTGGTCTGAAAAGTGGGTCGTGACCCGGTTTCCAGGGCACACTAGGGTCGAGAGTCCATAATCCATGTGAGGTAATCCTTGAGTGGAGTTGAAGCATTGAAAGTTAGTTCATCATGAGGCAGAGATGCATAAATGTCTTTGAGGAATGGGTCTAAACAGAGAGAGGTAATTGTCTGGGCAGACAGAGGCTAAACAACATATATTCTAAAACACGGCGCACATTTCAATTTCACATAATGCTTATCGGCAGTTATTGTTAACATACTGATGAATTTCGGTGAAGAGTGAAATGAAAGAAAAGTGGAAAAAGGAACAGAAGAAAATGTTTGAGTAGGTGCTGGTGTTTTGAGGTAATCATGTGTGTTATTCTGTCAAACCAAAACATTTAGAACGGCGAGTCACGTTCTGTTGTTCGTTAATCTGTGAATATATGGTAAATCCTATTTCTAGGTTTGCAAATCTACAGATATTGAAATTTTTCTGCCAAGACTGAATTGCCAACTGTACCCGTGAGGGCTGCACAACCGTAGTGGTAACGACTTCAAAATCCTCAACGAGGTCTAAGGAGTTCACTACCTGAACATACGTTATACAATTTACTGACAGAGGGTCTAAAGCATGCAGCTATTGATGGAGTGAGTGGTTTGAGCGGTCTTTGTTTTAAAATTGGGATTTCTTCCCCCCCCTTTTCAGGTGTGGAGGTGAGAGGGGGTTTCTGGCAGTGCCTGGTCCTTCCCAGTCATTGAAGTCATCTTTAGGAGTGGAGAAGGAGGGCGTCTGCTTCTAGTTTCGCCAACGGGGTTCAGTGTCTGGTCTCTCTGTGGAGCCTGGAGGAACACGTGGCACAATGTCTCTCATTGCTTCATCCACACATCTCCGTATTAATTCCTCTGTGCCAGGATGCATCCCATGTGTTGGATTTCGGTCACCATCACTATACTCCTGGTATTGATGAGGTTTCCTTTGGTTACAGCCCCTACTTCTCTGTGGAGAGGGATTCAGGTGCTGAGGTCGAAACTGTTTGTGGGGCTGGTTGAAATCCTCACCCCCTTGGTTTTGAGGGGCACCCTGTTGGAAGGGTCGTTGTTTCTGGTTCTCTTTGCTGGGGTTCATCTTGGCGTGGGGAAAGTTGTCATCTTCCAGCGCCGGGTCCACATTTGTTTGGACTTGTTTGAACTGCCAGAACCACGGTGTCGTCTTCGTTGAACCCTCGGTTGTCTGGATCGAAGCGATAAATGTCTTTTCAAGGGGCTCTTGCCGCCGGTTGCGGATTTCCTCTCTTTGAGGGGGTGCTGAGTCATCAGTGTCTTTTGACTCGAATGTGCCAAGGTACTCATCTTCGTGGCCACCATCTCTTGCACCGGGGTTGGAGGACCATCCAGGACGCGACCGTGAGTCATGGTGCGCCTCTGCCTGAGTGACAGACTGGGAATCTCTTTCAGCCCTCCAGGACGGATTCCTTCCGTCGTCGTGATGTGGATCAGCATGGCTCCGCGCAGGATGTGTTCCTTCTGGCTGGAGTGGATGCTGTGTGTCCGCTGGACAGGCATTTGATGTTGCCTCATAGCGGTCCCAGGTCACTGCACGTCTAGGGGTTGAGTCCTGCTCCCCCTTTGGTGTTGAGTGGGTCGGAGCGGTGGACTGCTGGGTGTGTCTGGCTCTCCAGAGCAAAGCTCCCTCTGCATGAGGGTTGTGGAGCTGTGCTCGCAGCTGTTCTCCCAGTGTCTCTGTTCCGCTGGCTCCACCGGGAATGACGTCAGCTCCTGGCCCTGTCATCAGGGATCTCAGCTGGAGGGGGGGACAGCTCTGTTTGACTGTGCCCCCCTTTCTGCTGACCTTTGACCTGCGCATGCTCCTGCACCGCCTGGTCCTGTTCTTTGCGGGTCTCGATGATGTGCCGCAGGTGGGAGTTTTTTTCTCCTGCTCCGCTCGACATGCTGCTTGCATGGCTATGAGCGCCTTCGCATGTTCTTGGGTCTGCAGCTCGGCTCTCTGCTGGTAGAGGAGTGTCAGTTGACCCAGAGCATGGGGTATTTTTGGATGCGGGCCAGTGGGGTTGATGAGTGCATGGACAGTTCTTGATCTTACGATCGCAGGTACTTATTTCATACTCACTCAACTCACTCACCGCATCATTAGAAAAAAAATTACTCAGACTGGCTACAGTCTCTAATAGGACCTCTGGTCCTGAGGGAGCACTTGCCCCACGGTGTTACATGCTACTCATCTTCTGAGTGCGAAAAGGCACCTGGTGGACTGCTCACGCTTGCTTAGAAAAAGTGGGTAAAACACTTAATTAAAAAAACTACACAACAAGATGCACAGGTGAGCTTCACCCTGTGTCTATAAAGTGTCAATGAAGGATAGCTCGGTGGCTCAATCCTTAAGACCTAGTTGTTCAACAACTAGTCTTCTCAAAACTAGTCTCTCAAATCTAGTTTGTCTCCTTAAGATCAAAAAGCATGCAGAAAATCTCCAATAAAAATTACCAACTACTGAAACGCAGTCAGCAACCAACCAAAGTTACACAAAAGTCTGCTTAGCAAAGGGAATTAAGAATAAAGAAAATTCAAAGAGAAATTAGTTTCGAACCTATGTCTCTCTTCAAAGATTAATCATAATTATTGTGCATTGAGATGACACAACCACTTATATGCTAGAAGCAACCAACCACGGATACACAAGGCACTAGTATACCTGCTTGGGACAGATGCAAAGGGATTACAATAAAAATTTTCAAAGAGAAATAAATTCCTAGAATTATTTTTCTCTTTTCTTAAATTATTTATGATTCTTGTGCCTCGAGAACACAACCACCGATTGCAATCTGCAGCCAATTACGGATAGACCAGGCACTGGTATACCGGTTTGGTAAAAGTTCAAATGAATTAAAAATAAAACTTTGCAAAGAAGAATAAATTTCCAAAATTATTTTCTTCTTCAACAACGAATCATGATCAATACCAAATGAGAGAAAGCAAAAGTTTTGAAAAAATCAAATTTTCAAAGAAATTTAAATTTTTCAAAAAAATTAAATTTCTGGAAAAAAAAAAAAAAAAAAGAATCTGGATTATTGTACACAGTATTATGATACAACTGGAGTTAGATCGCCTCACAGGGGGCACCATTTATGTTGTGCAATAGGAGTAGACTTGACGTTGGCTAATTATTAATAATCATGAAATAGGATTATTAAAATAATAAAAATTATCTATCAAAAATAATTAAATTATTAATTGAAGATGATCAGTAATCAAATAACAATAAAACCACTAATGAGAAAATAGGAATTATCAATTAGAAAGTACAAGCTGTCAATTAACAATGATAAGGTTATCAACCAAGAATAATGAAAATAATTAGTCTAAAACAATAAAATTATCAATTTAAGAATAATACTATCTATATTAATAATTGAGAAAGGGGGGCACCACCCTGGTTACCAGGGACCAACGATGTCAAGCTATAATTATCAGTCTCATAATGATAAATGTCAAATTAATAATGTCAATATTTTAATATTAACGATTACTTAATAAACAGTGAAGGCTTCTAAGTTCGAGCACAGGCGATCATAATCCAGCTGCAATCACATACATATGCACAAATAATCACAGACTACAGATACTTTAATTACAAAAGTATTTATTAAAAAGGGGAAATAAAGTTATAATGTTATTCAAGGATTTATCATTTTAACAAGCTCCAATATTTCAAAGGTAAACACAGCAGCAGCACTTATCACAATTCAGAAAATACATGGACAACCTGCGGTCTACCTATGTATGTCTGTCTCTATGTGTGTGTGTGTCTGTGTCAAAGTGTCTCTCTGTGTGTGTGTGTCTATGTGTGTGTGTGTGAAATAAAGTTAGTGTTATTTAATGATTCATCATCTTAACAAACTCCCATATTTCAAAGATAACAACAGCAGCTTATCACAATTTAGAACACGCATGTAACCTCTGGTCCATCTATGTGTCTCTGTGTGTGTGTGTGTCTGTCTGTGTCTATCAATGTGTGTGTGTGTGTGTGTGTGTGTGTGTGTGTGTGTGTGTGTGTGTGTGTGTGCGAGAGAGAGAAAAAGAAGGGGGGTGGCGATGACGCGTAGTGACATCACATCTAAGATGGAGGCCGATCATGATTCGTGGAATCAAGGCCTAAAAACTCTCAAAATGGCGGATTGACTACAAAACAAGATGGCGGAGCCGTTATGAATTTAGAGCCAGGATGGGAGGAGAGAGAGAGCGGAGGCGTGGCAATAATAGACTCAAAATGGTGGGTTAACTTGCGTTATTCAAGATGGAGTCTATGTTAATGACACCATGTGGCCGGAGCGCACACTGGTGGTCGTCACATGAATTACACAAAGGAAATTTTAGACAAAGAGAATTCTTATCTCTGCTTGGCTTTGGGGCCGAATGGTTTCCAGATGTGTTCAGCCTCTCTAAGCATAGATTTAACTATGTGACATGACCTGTATTATAAATACAGGTCAGGAGTGTGTATAGGTCGGTTTAGAAGGAGAGAGAGAGAGAGAGAGAGAGAGAGAGAACATGAGAAAACATGTAAGGAGAGTCCAAAGAAGCTCTTAAAAATACGTCTGAGATGAGTTAACAGTGATTCACCCCTCAGCCCTCAAGCGAGCGTTGTGGGCCGAGGTTCTGATCGGTGAAATCACTGCAGACTCACACAGACGTTAACAGTGCGGGCGGAGGCGCTTCTCGCGGCCCTATTTACTGCAACACAAAACATTGCGATCCAACCGGAAACCGGAAGTAGCGGCTCGGAGTAGTGGCCGGCTAAAACAATGGAACACGGAAGTTCCATCAACAAAATACACTCAAGTATTAAATCAACACGCTACATATTAAAACTAACATCTGCCCAGACAACATAAGCCTCTTACTGTGACCGTGATTTCGTGGGTTGCATGCGACTTGGCGCGAATCCCCGGAGGTTCAGTGAATCGCTTGAAGTTTCTCAGACGGGCTCTCGTGAGCACCGCAGCTGGGCCGGAGCCGATCCGTTGTGCTCCGTGACGAGATGAGGTTTCGTCTTCTTCTGCAGCAGCGGAGATCGTGCTGCCTCACAGGGACGTTCGGCTGCTTGTAGCCGTTGTAGATCGTGTGGAGAAAGAATAAAGTAAAGTCCGTGTGGATAAGGAAACAGTCTGAGATCGTCCAGCGAGCAATTTCCTGTGTTGGTCTTTCCAAGTTAAAAACAGGAAAAGTCCTTTTCAAAATAAAAACGTCAACTAAGGTAAAAGAAGAAATGAATGAAATGAATTGAAATGAACAAAACAAATGTCTTATCGCCTCCATTAGTTACTGAGTCGTGTGGTTAGACCTCTTGAGGTCAGAAAACAACTTGAGCAGCGTGGAAAGGAATATGACAAAGAGAGTCTCTTAAAAATACCGAGTTAACTAGTAGAACCCCGGAGGGGTTCTGTTGTCGCTTGGGCATCTGAGTGAAGAGAGAAAAGTCTGTGAGCAGAGGGGTTTTGTTCTACCTGGGAGGTACCTGCCCCCCTGGAGGAGGGGTCAAGGGTCAGTGTTGCCCTCAGCCAATTAGATGTCAGGGTCCCGACCTTAGTGGGCGGGGATTCGACCTCAGTGGGCGTTTCAGAGTCTCATTTGGGTTTTTGCAGAGCGGCCTGCAACATCTCCCCACCAGGCCCTGCTGGAGGGGGGGCACAGTGGGGGTTCAGGACATGCTTCCCCCACCAAGGCGAGGCTCCAGGCTGTCTAGAGAAGGTGTGAATTAAGACTGAAACTGGTTGAACTGGTTTCAGCTGGGCCTTGTAGGCCTCAAGTATTTACAACCTATTGTTTGATGGTCACTCAGGACCTCACCCCCAACACCATATAGCAGTTCATCGTCCTCAATTTGTTGCTTTTCTCTCTCTCTCCTCTTTCACTCTTCAGTTATAGGAGCTCTTTGTTTGTATACACTGGCACAGACTTGTAGGGAAGGCCATCACAGTCCAATCATTTCTCAACATTGTCCACATCAGAAAAACGATTCCACTTTAATAGTGTCTCTCTGTAAAATCCAATCCAAACTCTCTCTCTCTCTCTCTTTCTCGCTCATGTTTACACTTTTACCTTCCTACAACAACCCAAGTCTCACGAGACTTGAGAGTGAGACTTGTCGTTGAGCAAGAAATGTTGCCAGCCTCTGAGTTAAGGCCCAGCATAACAATACATCAGAAAATCCCTTTACGAGGTCGTTCCTCGGACTGTCAGAGTTGCCACATAAGATTTTACTATCTGCCACCAAACCGGAGCTGCTGAAGGAGATGATCTACTGAAATGAGTACCATTCATTAATTTATTCCCATTTAAGTTAACGAGTAAGTAAATATTCTCAACAAATATGTTTGTAAATGACAGAATCCGTTCAAGTCTCAAACTTTCATCTTGAACCATCATCAGAATCAGGATTGAGAACAGTTCAGTCTCAGTGGATCTTCTAGCCATGAAGACAGCACAGATCATTTTAACTATATTATACTGTCAGACAATTTAATTTATAACAATTGGTCGTATTTTATACCGCATAAAACATTCATGTTGAAGTAATAAAACTGTCAGATAAATATAGTGGAGTAGAAGGTATCAACTTTCTAGTGAAACATAGTGGAGAAGAAAGTGTAAATATACAAACCCACCTGCAGGTGAGGCGACTGATGGTGGCGGGTTGGCAGCCTTGAAAATAGAGGACAACAAATTAAGATTTTATCTCTTATCCTCTATAGAATTTTTTTAAAACTTGTACAGCTTATTACTTTCTTTTTTTTATGTGTTTCTTATGAGGTCAACTTTTCATTTGCAAGAGGACGACCGCACTAATGGTCTTTCTTTTATGGCTCGAGCCGAGACAGGCAGATAAAATCTCACCTGGGTCAAGCATCTGTTCCTCGCTGAGCGCCACTGCTCCGGTGTAATGTAGTTGTCTGCACTGCACTGTACGTGGGAGACAAGAGAGGTTATCGTCAAGGAAGGACTAATGGTAATGGCTTTCCACTGCAGCAGTCAACAGGAAAAGAGCAGGTTTCCATTCTGGTGAGAAATGTTAAAGGGAGAGGGGGAGGAGGTCTGAGCCGCTGTGGGCAGAAGGGCTGCTTATAGAGGGATTGATGAGGGGCAGGAAGGAAGGGATGGCAAGGGCATGAGGTGAGGAGGAGAGGGTGATGTACAGCCGAGAGGCCGGGATGACATCTTAAGAGGTGGCAGACTGGAGACGTAGGGCTGGCGGCCTCAAACGTGAAAAATCACCCCGACAGTTTGTTCCAATTTACCACTGTCTCCAGCACACAGCGGTTATTAACGCGGCCGGCTGCCGCTTCAGGATTATTATCTGTCATACAGTCTGTTTCAGTGCGTCTCCAGGAACCAGGCGTCGTCTCATTACCCAACGTGCAGAGTGTGTAGTTCTATTGAACTGCTGACACCGAGGACTGATGAATAAAGGAGCTCATTTGTGGTTCGTACAACAGGACTCGGCTTTCTGAGGGTTTCTGTCGGTTTCATCACTATTCATTAACTTTCTCGCTCTCCTTTTGCTCTTTCTGTCTCGCCAACTTACACACGAACAGACACACAAAACACACACACACACATGCAGACACACACTCCCACACAAGCTGTCAGAACTCACAAGACACACTGCTTCCTCTCCTGCTCTGATGATTTGTTGCATGCTACACAGGGGGGGGAAAAACACTTTGCAAAACCCATCAGAAAATTAATTAAACACAATGTGGTGAAATCTCCTCTGAGAGCTTCTGAGGTTTCAGACCAAAGTATCTGAGGGAAAACAACGAATCCAGACAGGCTTTTAAATTGAAAACCATACCTCTTTTTGTAAATCACAACTATTGTTCCCCTGTATCAGTGGCTCTGGGGCAAAGTGGCTCTCCCTAGATGTGAGAGGGAACTTAAGTCGAAACCCTGGAGGCCGGGACGTTTGCTCCTGGCCTATTATTTGCTCTATGCTGGAGGACAGTCCAATCACATGTTGTGTACCAGGTTATTAACCCTAACCCACCAATAGGTAGTAGACTTTGAACTCTTTTTCTCTTTTCTTCTTCTTTTCAGATACACGACAAAAGTCATGCGATATGCAAGCTTGCATATAAGTATGCAACTATTTAAAATAAGAATAGAGCAGGTCTGCAAAGTTTTAAAATGAAGATTTCCTAGTCAAAACTCAAGTTTTAACATTTCATACTTTTTACTTCAACATACATGCACCAGTTTTCAAACCTGGAAACAAACTGATGCACTGGGTGAACAGTGGCACATTTAAGACCCTGAAAATGTGCTGGAGAAACACTGTAAAAAGAGTGTTGCCTTGTGTCTTGGTCATCAATTACTTCAATTGTATCGGATTCGGCTGCTGCAAAGTACATCTGAGACTCCAGAGGTGTTTTGTGGATTAGAAAACTTCACCCACCCCTCCATCAGCATAGTGGTAAATAGATAATGGGTGAATTTGTGCATTGCTAGGTGAACTATCCCTTTTAGTAGCAGGGATCATTTGTCATGATTTGTGTTGCTGATGACCCTCAGTTTGAATCACAGAACATTGATTTGTACAGAGAAATCGTTGTATTTCCTTGTTTTTCCGCTCCTGTGGAAAAGCCTGCCCAGCATTTTACACTTTTTTTAACTGCAGCACGAGCCTTTAAGGCAACGACTGCTGTAAATCACAATTACAAAGGCAGCACCCAAGTGAGTCTTTGGACTCAATAGCAAGTAGCAGTGTGTATGTGAAGAGGCCAGATAAGTGCTTTTTTTAGCTGCTGGTGCATCAGAAGCAAACAAAGCAAAATTATAAACCCAGCAAGGCCAAAAGTTAAAGTGACTTCATAGACCGAATAGAAGAAAAGTCTATCAAAAAGTAGATCCTCACATGGACTGACTGAAAGACTCTTACTATACAATTTAATACAATTCACAAAGAAACTCCCATTAAAGTGAAAGCTACATTTGTAAAGTTATCAACAAAAAGCACATATTACAAACTCTAAAATAATATGTGCTGTTGTGTTGGAAGGTATATCTTATATATTGTTCAAATTGTGTACAGTATGTTGAAACATCTGGATAGTTTTTATAAAAAAATGTAATTGTCAACTCCTTTCAGTTTTGATTAATCCTCTGTTTTATTATACATCATTGTTTTCCGTGAAGCTTCCTTTGTATGTGGAACATACAGGCTAAAATATTGAGCTGTATTTCACATGTGATGCAAGAGAGACTGTTCTATTTGATGTCACTATAGACTTTGAGATTCCCTTTAGTCAAACATGTTCCCTGATGAAGGTCTCTTTAAAGGGACTCTTACCTTTGTTGCATTTGAGAATTACAGCACATTCAAATCATCCCGCCTTCCTCCAATGCCCCACCCCCTCGTTCCCATCCGCGGTGTTTTTTTGAAGAAACTTTATTTACAAGCAGACTTAACCTACTGCCTCCGCGCACGCACGTGAGTTTTTGTTTACCAAAGCAATGGATTCGGATTCAGAAGCACCGGTAAGTTATATACATTTACATTCACATATGATGACGGGCCCGAATGCGCCACAAGAAGCAGACGGAAAACCTGCATGTCCATGCAGCAAACAGACAGGTCTGTCGGCCAATAAGGTCCTTCGGTCCGAAGAATTTTATTGGTTGAAGTTTTCACTAAATATTATGAGAGTGAAATAATTGTTTGTTTTTACTCCTGGTGGGTCTGTCTTGCATTTTAGAGTGTCATTACCTTATTAATACCAATTTAACCTTATCCAAAAAAAGTGTAAAAATGCAACAAAGGTAAGAGTCCCTTTAAGAACATTTTACAAACTGGAATTGATCCCTGTGAGGTATAAATCAACTGACAGCATGAACACCTCGGATAAAAGCCACCAGCAGGAAGTCTGCTAATGCCCAAAGCAAAGATCTGACTGGGGACGTGTAATGTCCGAAACATGTTCGACACATCAAAGGTGTGAGCAACCTGAAAAACACATGGTTGGCCCAAAACAACATGGCAGTAATCTGTGATGGCCAAGCTGAAAGAGATGGGTCTGACGTTTAGAGAGGCCGATGGAGGGAGATGGTCTGTTTTTTCCCTAAAGGTACAAAGAGGATTAAGATAAGATTATTATGTCATGCCCCGGCCAGCTACAGAATTTCTCAGTTAAGCCTTTTTTTTGCAT
Source organism: Limanda limanda (assembly GCF_963576545.1). Classification (NCBI taxonomy): domain Eukaryota; kingdom Metazoa; phylum Chordata; class Actinopteri; order Pleuronectiformes; family Pleuronectidae; genus Limanda; species Limanda limanda. Next base: position 25,616,404 of record NC_083637.1, on the reverse strand, counting down.
AATCCTGCTAACTAACTAACAAACAAACCAAAAAATGATTTACTGTAAAAATGTAGAAGCTCTCCCCAAGAAAGACAGAGGTCTTACTCACAGATTATAGAATATACAGTCTCACTGAGGCCCATTGACTCAATGCAGTAAAATGTCTTTGACAGCAGGAGATAACTCTGTTCAGCGATATCACTTGTTCTAACTCTGCCTGTTTCCTCTTCCACACGATCCAAACCTCAAATCTACTGAGGAGTTCATCCTGGAGAATTAGCACATGAACATTTACATAAGTTTCTCTTTCTAAGCACAATAATACATAATATGCCACTGTGGGCTTAATAAATGCAAGCAGACACATTAAAGAGAGATTAGCATCAGTGGAAAACCACCCAAGAGTTGCAAGAAGTGATTAGTGTGATGATTTGCAAGCCCTTTGTTTCATTGATGCAAATATTAGCATGGAAATGTGAAGTCAGAGGATTTCTCCTCAGCGCTGAGCTTCAATTACATGATCTATTTCATAAATCATAAATACAGAGGAAAAATGTGTTTTTTACTTAATCACAATGTAATTAACCATATCTCCTCGGGGCGCTTAGACTCTGGAAATATAAAAGCTTGTTTTCTCTGGTCCTATTAATTGAGGCTGTGTAAACATGGGCGTATCAGATTAATAGAGGACTCAGAAGACACTCTATATGTGGCGATGCTCTCTCTGATGTGCTGCTCTACTTAGCTGCTGCTTAACAACAAAGAGCGAGCAGATCACCCAGATTTTAGAATCACTTCACTGGCTCACTGTAAACTTAAGAACTGATTTTAAGATACTCGTAATAACCTTTATGGCCTGATCTGGACTCACACCCAAGCACATTGTTGATCCTCTGACACCACACATGCACGGATGCAACCTATGGTCCTCATCCTCGGATTTGGTAGCCAATTTAAAATGAGGACCAAGAGGGCTCTCTTTGGGCGCCCACGCCATGAAACAATTATCGCTCTTGAAATGATAATTATCCATAATCCATAATGCTTATCCTTTGAAGGGTCGCGGGGAAAGCTGGAGCGAATGTCAGCTGACATCGGGCTACAGGCGGGATAAACCAACATACAGAGACAAACAACCGCACTCACATCCAAACAGGAAAATTTAGAGTCTCCTAACCCCATCTGCATGTCCTTGGACTGTGGGAGGAAGCTGCAGGCAGACACAGGGAGAACATGCCAACTCCTCGGATTCAAACCAGGAACCTTCTTGCAGTGAGGTGACACTGCTCACCACCATACTGATCCCCTTAAAGCCATATTTGATAAATGAGGTTTTACTGAGCTGGTTGTCTGAACTTGTGATGGGCTCCATATAGAGAGGACTATTGATTATGTCAACATCCCTATTGGTTCCTATGTGCTGTATAAATACAACTTATTATTATTTTATGTTATTATTATGGTCGGTCGACTGTTTGCGTGATTTATTGAGGAACTGAAATAGTGTGACCTGGCATTACCTGTGTTTCCTCACAAGGCAGGCCTCCGAGTGCGAACAGGGGTCTGTGTGTGGACCTGCCCGCACTGTCCACAGAGGGCGCCCTCTCACTGCCCCAGGAGTGTGAGTGCTGCAGCGCGGCCTGACTCTGAGGCCTCGAGCTCGGTCCTGAGATGCTGCTGCTACTCATCCCCTGACTTCCCCCTCTATCTCCACTGCTCCTGCTGTCCCTGCCCAGCTCAGGTGGAGCTCCCTGGGCCGGGGGTTCCCTCAGGTGCAGGGTGTGGAGGAGACTCCTGGGGGTGTCGTAGCGCTGTCTGAGCAGGCCGGGGATCTGGTACTCCTCACTGTGCCTACTAGATGCACGTGAGCTTGACCTGGAGGGGAAAGAGCAGGAGGAGCAGGGGCAGTTAGCAGCACTGTGGTCGTGGGTGAGTGTGGGCTGAAAAGGTGAAGAAGGAGGTGGAGGAGAGGAAGGAGGAGCAGAGGGAGGTGAAGATGTAGCAGGTTGGCTAGCCACAGAGTCAATCTCCTCCCCTCCTCCTTGACTGGCCGCGTCCAGACTCCCCGTACACGAGGAGCAGCTCCCTGAGTAAGACGACTGACTGCCCGTCGCTATCCCAATGCCACTGTCCAATGAGCTCTGCCGCCCGCTGTCATGGAGACCACGAGGGTGGAGCTGGGCCAAGGAGGGGCGAGTCCCAGAGCCTCCCATCACAGCAGCGTAAAGCCGATCATCTGCACTGGCCAGCGCTTTCAGGGTGGAGGAGCTTGACACGGTCTCGGTGGACAGGTGCAGTCTGGCTAACGGCTCCACCCAGAATGAAAGTCTGCTCCCGTAGCTCGTGTCCGATTGGCTGGAGGAGGAGCTGGAGATGCTGCTGTGGTCGTCCCCGGCAACGGATGTGCTGCAGCTGTATGTTGAGGCTGAAGAGTGCGAGAAACTTGTTGGATACCAGGGAGGTGATGATTATTTGATGAGACACACACATTGAATAAACTGACCAGAATGCTAAACAGCTGTAAAAATTCAATAATATACTGTTATTATTATATAAATCATGTAATTCATTTGGTTCTGAATGCAAAGATTTATGACCCTGTCAAATTAGTTTTTAAATGACTGTTTTTCTTCTCTACAGGTAGGGTTGTCTTCGGGTGTTTAGATGCAGTGAAGACATAAAGTTATATATTTTCCAACCTCTCTGGGCTCCAGATGTAATTAACTGGCCTCTGACTTCACACGTTTTTCTTATATACTCAGATAATTATCACATAAACCAGTGATTAAGGCTTTGTGTGAACAGAATATTAAATAGTGATTTATTGAAAAGTGCATCAACATCTGAGGGCCCAGAGATCTGGCCCAGATTAATGAGAGAGTTCATACAGAGTAACATGTTGGTCAGTCACATATACTGTGAGGTGAAGCTCAGAGAACAATATACCTGTGCTGCTGTTGCTGGCCAGGCTGCACTGAGACAACATGCTGAGTCTTTTCTCCAGGTCTGACGTCTGCTGGCTGATACGTTCCTCTGCTGAACCTGGGTCTGCACTCAGGTCTGCTGAGCACACATGCGACACACACCACACGCACAGACACACAAAGAGCACAACGCTGTTATACGAGCGTCAAAGTCTCAGGGGCATTACAATATGAGTTCGCCGCAAAATTGTTTTACCTAAATCCTTCGGAATCATTGTCATTATTAAAAGTCTATTCTCTACTTTTCACGGTGCTACATTAAAAAAAAGACATTTACACTGTACCATTTTACATGAAGTACGCTTAATACTAAAGCTCCATTGTTATGTGACTGACTTTCATTTCACATTTTACCCTGGGCTTAATATATTCTGTCTATGCTGAGGACAATTACAATGGCAGGTGCTTCCCTATTGAACACAAAAACCTTTACTATAATAACCATTAGAATGGCAAACACTAAAAGCCCTATCAAATATAAGGCAATGTTTATCGAGAGCTTATCTAATGCATCTGATGAGCTGTGTGTATGAAATAGTCAAATCTGTATAATATAAGCTCATGTACATAATCAAAGCATGGATAAAAAGTATATAGTTAATTGAAGAACTGCAGAACCTCCATTCACTACACTAGCAAAACTAAACTATTAACTAAATATAATAACATATGTTGCATAACAATAATTAGCACTTAATAAATAAAATATCCACTGAAGTAATGGTGATGATTTACAACCGATTATTAGAGCCAAGTTGAAGGGAGAAAATCCTTAAGATTAAGAGATTTGGAGAAATTGTAATATTACGAGAACAACAAAAAAAGTCATATTTTTAACAGCAAAAGTTTGAATTTAATGAAAAATTCCTTAAATTAAGAGATCAAGAAAATAAGATGTATAAGGAATCAGCAGCAAGGAGAACCCAGTTCCACTCCTTCTGGTTCCAAACCATGAACCAATCACATTGTTTCTTGAGGAACTATGAATCCTCTTTGAATAAAACACAGATTAATATGACATATACTCTTAAATTATAACTTTATTCTTGAAAATATTATTATTGTAGTATTATCAATTTATTCTGGAAATCACAAGACAATGAAAGTGTGGTAGAATGTCTTTATGTAAAACCCATGTCACGGCACCAGGCCTGGAAACAGTTTAGTGTGTAAGTGCAAATGTAAACATCAGAAGTTATAGGAGCGTCTTTAAGTCGTCTGCCTCGTGTGTGAATGTGTCATCAACCGTTTCTCCAGCTTGTAAATTGAACATTTCCCACAGGAGGTTACAGGCTCTCAACTGTCTGTGGGAAAATCAATTTAGTGTAAAAATCCAGCCAATTACACACTTAAAGCTGTGCTATATAGTTTGGAGGCGGCTGAGTGTGAGGGGGGAGGCATGGCTTCCATGGTGTGTGTTTTGCTATGTGAGCACATCGCAGTAGGTCAGGGTGTTTGTGTGTATAGGTGTCAACAATCTCCCCTCTTGGATTTCTGCCTCTGGATCGCAGCAGCTAATGCTAGCATGTAGATGCCGAGTTTCTTCACTATGCTATGTGAGGTGTCAGCTAACATTTGCTAACGTTGCTAGTCCACACTAATTATAGCTGCTTCACAGCACTGGATATCGGTGGGGGCAGTGGGCCCCAGAGCAGAGGGACGCAGGTCGGCTGACAAGAGAAGAAATCTGGCAGAGGAACCGAAGTTTTCATTTTCAGCCTGGATCAGTATTTGTTAGTCCAGTTGGAACTTAAAGGGCCCCTTACCTGACACTAATTAGACCATTGACTCCTATTTGAGCAGTTTTTCCCAGACAGGAAGTGTATGAGATTCACAACCAACATAATCACATTGTGTCAGTGCGTTGCTAGATGGATGTGATCATAATGAGAATAAATTAATATCCTTTTGTTCTCAGATGCACATGGACACACAAAGGTGATGCAACACACATTCCCACGCCTCACAGTCGTTCACCTCCACCAACCAATCAAGTGTAAATCCTAACTCATATGTAATGAAGTCGAAATTAAGTTATTTTCTCATCATCTCGGATGCTGTGGTTCAGGAGGTAAAGTTGGTCGTCCAATATTCTTGACTTATGGCAAAACGTGTTTTGTCAAGTCACAGTGACCTTTGACCTGCGATCACCAAACTCTAAATATTTCATCTTTGAGTCCAAGTGTGCGTTTGTGCTAAATCTGAAAATCCTTCCAGCCACTCCTAACATTGCGTTCACGCGGATGGCCTGGACGGACAGAGGAGTGGAGGTACAAGGCATCATGTTTACAGAAACGTATTTCCTTTGACCAGGTGGTCAGCGCTGCAGAGTGATAAACTATATTTAGCATTTAGCTCTCCATACACAATGTTTTTTAGAGAGTGAAAGGGAATGTAAACAACACTTTTCTTAGTTTCCAAAAAAGCCCCATGTGGTACCTTTAAGTTACACTAAATCTTAAGGAAATCTAGTCTTGTTCCACGACTGCAGCCACTCAGTGTTTGGGGAAAGAGAGCGATACATCAGTGAGTTGAAGAAGAAGGGTTTGAGATGATTTTGACCTTCTGCATTACAGAAGAGCAGCGGACAACTCCCTGACTATAGCAGGACATAAATAATTCTACAGAGACCTGACAGGAAAGTCCAGACCAATCAGTGTGATGGAAATGAATGTGGAAACTGGGTCCAGGTCAAAAATAGTGAGATACTATAAAAGCTTTATAAGATAACTGACTCTGAAGTTATAGTTTTGTCTATAAGCTGACCTGTAATGTTCATATCTTACCATTTTAAACCACATAAACTAAAAATAGCTCCTGAGGAATATCAATGTGTACAGTTAACGCACATTCCCAGTGTGCTTGTGTCTGTGTCTATTCGAAGGCATCATAGAGATGTCAGATCCTTGGTATGTGCCCTGCGCAACTTTTCTCTTTCCGACTGTCACCAAACCATCTGTCTCCATCTTTGTGGTCTCAGGAATGCCTATGAAATTAGCAGTATGTTACAATAGCGCAAGGGTCACACACAAAGGCTCGACCCCTTGATCCACACGGTGACTCTCGGGGCTTTAAGCATGTGCTGTTTCCGTTAGCATGGCGCCCGACACGAATGCTAAACATGCACACTAAACAGGTAGTAAACCTTTATCATGGAAGTCCTCAACTCACACACCAATGGGACTGATCATTTCAGTTCTCATCAACTGACATGGTCGTAATTAAATTCTGTGTAGGCATATATGTATTATTAACAAAGTCAACGGATTCTGTTAACAACTTGTGTGTGTGTGTGTGTGTGTGTGTGTGTGTGTGTGTGTGTGTGTGTGTGTGTGTGTGTGTGTGTGTGTGTGTGTGTGTGTGTGTGTGTGTGTGTGTGTTCACCTGGCAGAGAAGGTCGGAGGCCGTGTGGGGCCCTACTGGGGGTGACACCCCTGACGATGCAGTCAAACAGGAAACTGATCTGCTCTCCTTCTGAACAGGACAAGAAGAAAACACCCGCCCCTGGAAGGTGGACAGGGAGAGAGAGAAACACTTTAAATATGAACACAGAGATAAATAAAGATAAAAATATCAGTTAAGCTCAGTTAAAATCAGTTAAAAAACAACTAATCTTAATATAAAGTTCAGTGCATCTGATGGCAGAAGTAAGAAAAAACTGTAGCAAATGGTGAAATATGGAGGAAAAGAAAATGTTGGCGTAAGGTCAAACAATATTCATCGAGGCGCTGAAAGCTGCCGGAGAGGGGAGGATGTTCTTTGAGTCAGCAGCAACCTTTTCTTCTAAAGGTTACATAAGACATCTATCAATTCACCACCCTCTCGCCTATTAAGCCAACACAGAGGTAGGTGCTGGGAAAACACAAGACCAGCGAAAACAAAATGAATGAAACATCAAAATGTCACATAATGGAGACATTGAAAAGACAGCCACGACGTAAGGCCTTACTCAGGGCTTTGGTGAAATCATCTTTGGTTTTGTGGAACTGAGTTAGCTGATAATAACAGAGCAAAACAGCTGAGGAGCAGAAAAGCCGTTCACTGGGAAATTTAAGAAACAAGTTTAACGTTTTATTTATGCACACTGAACCCCAGAGCTCCTCCACAGTTTTCCGGAGGAGGTGTATGTGAGGACACCTCCACCTGACCTCCTGGTATAAGTCCAGAGGAGTGGATGGACTCACTAGGAGTTGATGACGCTTCTAACACGACGGACACAAAAAATGAAAAGAAAAAGAGAACAAACAATCTCCAGGGGAAAAAACTGAGCCACACACGTTCAACACATCAACAAAGATATCAAGAGAGTTTGTGTGTTATCTCTGCAGCAGAATGAAGACCCTACGTTCTGCCTCTGCACTGCCCCATCAGTGGATATTACATCCCTTCCATTTAACATTTAAATTTCCTCCTCAAACTAAGTGCGTATTCAGGGATTTTTGCTTTCGCAGCATTTATTAGATGTTAAGCTGAATAATCGTACAGAGGTCCGGCTTGAATCATCACTAAGCTTTATTGTAATGGAAATTTGCTTATCAGTTCACGTCCTTAGAGTTTTGTCTCGACCAACTCCTGAGTCAAAAGGCTTTCCACTGTTATCTTCAAACACAGAGTAGCTGATGATGCAATGGGAGCAGTGATAGTGAACTAAAACAAAGTTAAGTCATCATGGGACAGAAAACCAAGAAACCAGCTGAAAGATGCTAAAAAGAAATGTAGAGTTGTGTGATGATTTACTGTGAGTTCATCACCACCACCACTATCACTGTTTCACATTTCACAGTCATTTAATCTGTGTTTAAAACAGCTTTAAAGTCTACCAGAAATGTCTTTGAGCATGAACGATCAAAGCTGTTTTTTTTACGTTTAACGCGTAAGGTCTGCAACTTTCTCAGAAACAGAAGTGAGATCAGGACTGTCGGTCTTTCCACTGTTTACTTTTTATCTAGTGTGAACACACGTCATCAGAGGTTTTGTAAAGCTTTTTCTTAGTATTTATGGGGCATTGTCAGTGTGACCTTTATAATAAAAATGAGGTATGTTCTGGCATTATAAAAATTTCTCAGAAGCCTCTGTCATAATGTTTTTTTATTTGTTATGAACACCAATGGGGCCTTGATATTTCTCACAAATATTGTGCAGACAGATCTTATTTTCTTAACCATTGAAGCAGTGGCACATTGAATTGACGATAAATTACTTCTTGCATTCCAACTTTCTGACTACTCGCGACCAATATTCATCTTCATTTTTGACTTCAACTTCCCTCCTTTAAATTGCTTAGGCCTGGTGCACAGTGGAGGATATTCAACTGTTTTTAGTTTTAAAAACATTAGAAACCACAGACAAAGTGAAAGATTGAAGGGATTTTTCATATTCTAAATGTCAGAATGTACACACTTGCTGTTTGTCTGAAAATATTTCAAAGTAGTGATTCCAGAGACTTGGAATCAAACGGAAGCTCCGACACAATCAGTAGCATTCAGATTATTTTGTGCATCCCTCCCACTTGGGCAGATTATCGGCCCTGACTGGCCTTTAATCGGGAATGCCCCTGCGATGTTGGAAGAGGTAAATTGGGTGTAAAATCCAGTCCTATGGTGTCCACCAGTCCTTAATAAGAGTGAACAGTTAACATTTGAATAAACTACTTAACAACATTCTGCACTTATAATCAATGACATGTATGGAGGTAATAAATCAAAGTTGGGTGGATGTCTATTCTGTCTTAAAGGTCAGAGACATTTTAACCTCCTGTGAAATATTCACACCTAAATGTCATTTGAAAGTTGCTGAGTTTGCATTTTACTTTGTGCTGACCGAGAATCTGGATAAAATGTTGCACAACATGACACACGTATCAGCATAGTAAAAAAGCACCAAAGAGAAACCCTGTCAGACATAGCTTGGTGCCACAATATGAGGTGTGTGAGTGTTCATGCTCATAGTGGGTCATTGAAAGTTTGCTGAAATGGCGTGTCAGCTTAAAATTGCTCTTATCTCGATCACAAGGCACTGACAGCCTTCTAAACTCTGTAGAGGATCATTTATTACTGTGTCTGCAGTGTGTGTGTGTGTGTGTGTGTGTGTGTGTGTGTGTTTGTGTGTGTGTGTGTGTGTGTGTGTGTGTGTGTGTGTGTTAGTCTGTCCAACACATGAGGATCTGATAAAGCCAGAAGATATCCGTCCAGCTTAGACACAAGCTCAGCTCCAAGCATCGATAGCAGAAGCTGTTGGCATCATTATCACGTCGAATGACAGCTGGAGCCCTGATATCACTGATATCACTGACTATACGATGTCGAACATGTTCTCATAACAACCTGCAGCCAGACACTGTATCGTGCAGCTGACTCTCACAGCAGAGAGCATCAGTGAAGGGTGAGAGGTTTTTCTACGGCAGCGTTACAAGACCTCTTGATCTGCTCTCTCCGATTTAGTCAAACAAAAGGTCCTTGAGGGAAATTAGAGAGCTGAACGGCTGTTTTATAAAGTTCAAAGCTCTACTATTATAATTATCCTGCACCGTGCATTTGCACATCTTGCTCTTTTCAACGGTCTGACACTCTGCTACACACATGCTCTGCCGGTTTGTACTTCTCAAGCTTGTTAACATATGAGTGCTATTAGAGAGCTCCTTGTACTCTGGGAACACATTTCCTTGGGGTTTGTTCACTATAAACACATCAGTGTGTGGGTTCCTATGAAATCTAATGATTTATTGGACCCTGGTCACCTTCAAGAAACCAACAAGCAGCTGCATGAAGACAGTCACAGTTTAACAGTCATATTCATCTGAGTAACATGACTCATCAAAGGAAAAAAATATTTGAGCTGACCGATAAATAAATCAACAGAAAATGAAAATTAATCAGCAACAATGTTGTGACTTTTTCATCTGGAACTAAATATTTCTGCTACAGAAGTGATATTTTATATTCTGACTTTTAAAAAATCAATAATGATAACATCACTGATTGCAGCCCAAAAGAATTATTATGATTATATAAGAGTTGCAGGGTTAATGTCCATTAGTATTTGGCTGACCAGAAAAGGCCATAACAACCTTTAATCATCGCATTAATTCAACAGCATCTCCTTTCAAAATTGATATTTTAACTCATAAGAGGAGAAACACTTGTGGATCTGTTCACATTCATAATGGCTTTGTTGACCTGCCGATGAGCCAGTATGCATAACCTCCAGACACTTTTCCTGCTTGCACATAGAAAAATGTTAGCTGCAGAAGTCCATTGTGAAAGAAACTGACAGGACGAGAAGCCAAACTAAAAGATTCTACGAAAACTGACAGGACGAGAAGCCAAACTAAAAGATTCTACGCTTGAATGGGTTTCACTAGAGTTGTTGCTGGTTTCTGGAGCAGCCGACATCAGCACCAGGGACTGATGATTGAGATGAGGTCAAACCAAATCATTGCCAACAGGCAAATGAGTTGGTGTGTGTTGTAATGGCTGATAGAAAATTGAACTGAACTTGTTTGTTGATGCTCAACAGAAAGTATGCAGTGGGTGGAACTCTCCATAAAATGACAGCTTGGTGGTGTCATGTCTCATACGTGTTCAACAAATACAAATAAACATGTAGAAATGTAAACTAACACTCTGCTCTGCCTTGCACTCATGCAAGGAATGTAACGTTCCGATGTGACTCTGGCATCTCTCCTTCTGTCACTCTCCGTTTCACGCAGCCATGCCAAGAGGCTCTCGCTACACCGCCCCTGTGGCTGCTGGCTAATTTGCAGACAAGGTGAGTGAGAAGACTGCAATTGGCCGTGTAGCCAACAGCTACTTTATGATTGGCTGGGGGGCCACTACAAGGGGAGGTTGGTATTTATAGATGCGGCTCATCGGAACAGTGAAACCAGAGCCTCTGGACCTCATGGTTATTCCTGTAGAAGCCATGTGTCCGTTTGCACACAGACACACACAGGAACCCATAAACTTTCTCTGAACACTGGTACATCTCTGAAAAAAAAAATTGTGAGGATGTAGTATAGTATGAAATATATTATGTACTGGGAGAACTGACACAGCATATTCCCCATGTCCCTTTAAACCAAAGCTACTTCTGCTGTGGGCAGGTAAGTTATTAAATTCCTCCTCAAATACTAACATGTCCCATTCAACACTATTTCTGTTGTCCTTGTTGTACACACAAACATGCACGCACACACCCACACACACCAAAACATAAACTGCGGCTCATTCTTTACATTCATGTCCGCATCAGCTGGACATTCAGAAGATACCTAAACCCTGGCACACACACACACACACACACACACACACACACACACACACACACACACACACACACACACACACACACTCACACACACACACACACACACACAGTATTATTTGGTGGGCAGACATACAGGGTTCATACATAGAAAGTCGTCTCTAACATGGATAAAGTTACTGTACAAACACCTGCAATAAATCACTAATGATCTGCCATTAATCATCTCATGTCTCCTAAGATTTATCTGCTGTCCCTGAATATCACAGTGTAGATTAAACCTCCCGCAGCTACAACAGTACATGTCGTATATAATAATAATAAACCAGTCACAAGGACCAAACCGGTACTTTAACTTCATTACTTAAAATACATTTTGCTGAGCCTAAACACACTGCTGGACATTATGGACGATGCAGACCACCACCACCCTCTCCTTATTGTTCATATCTGTAATCTCCAATAACACACACCTTTTTTCAGTGTCAGCTTTAAAGTAGTTCTGTTATTAGTTATCTCACTGCAGTGAACTTATTCTTGACTATTTTTCTAATGCTCTTGTGTTTGACTATATATTTAATGTTTCTCTATAACTTTTACTCAAGTAAAGAATCTAAATGCTTCTTCCACCAGTGTTGAAAAGTGGCCTTCAGACGACTTTGCTGCAGTGCCTGTGTATCGTACGGGTCAAGTTTCTGGACCAGTGAGTTCTGAGTACTTCATCCTCAGTTAGTTTTACACTGAACCTCAGTCTCTCTCCTTCTCATGGATTACTTGTCCCTTTTGTTTTGTCCTTCAACCAGCAGCTGCTACTTGAGTAACTTAGTTTCCTATAACCTAGAGAAGATGTATGATGATATCTGTAACCTTCCATTCATAAAGTACACAAGCAACTAATCTGATTCTTCATTGAGTAAGAGACCAACAATTAAGTACAACAGTATAATGAATGAATGAATGGACGTATAGAAACAAATTGTGATGTAAAAGAGATTTGACCAACACTGCTTAGTCTTGGTTAATACTGAGAGTTAGTTCAAAGAAGCCTCTTTGAATCTGAACAATTTACGTCAAACTACGAGACAATAATCCAGAAAACAAGCCAAATATAACAACAACACCAAAACAGTCAGGAATGCCAGGTACTGCACATGTTGTCATCGTTCAGCTGCTTTTGTTAATGTTGGGCAAGGCCCAGTGATCCGACTTAGAACAAAGGGTCGTAAAACCTTAGGCCAGGCTCGGGTAACCCCTAACATTTAAAAATCCAGCATGGGCCCTTATCTCCATGTGGCAAAAGATCACGTCCTGGTCCCCCACGGTAAGCCCGCCCCTGGGGGCCAAATCCTGACAACTCAATTGGCTGGAGGGCCACACTGACCCCTGACCCCTCCTCCCAGGGGGGAGTCACCTGAGACATGACTTAAAAGGGCTGAGCTCACAGAAATCTCTCTCTCTTCACTCAGATGCCCAAGCAACAACAGAACCCCTCCGGGGTTCTACTAGTTAACTCGGTATTTTTAAGAGACTCTCTTTGTCCTCCTATTTTCCACGCTGCTCAAGTTGTTTTCTGACCTCAAGAGGTCTAACCACACGACTCAGTAACTAAGGAGGCGATTAGACATCGAAACAGGAAGTGCCCCGCTGGACGGACTCACACACTTCCATAGACTTTATTTTTTCTTTTTTCCAACGATCTACAAACGGCTTCAAACCAGCCGTCCCCTGCAGAAGCGCGACGTTCATCCCGCTGAGGAGTAAGAGGCAATCCACTCCGTTCCTGTAAAACAGCACGTTCTCCGCTGTTACAGAAGAAGACGAAGTTTCATTCCGTCAAGGCAGCACGAATAATTCGCTCCCTTTTCCGGTCCAGCGGCCGAGCCAGGAGCTCCGCTCGTGAGAGAGACTACGTGATTCACTGGCCCCCGACACATTCGCGCCGAGGTGCAGACACACCGCGAGGGTGGTACAGTAAGACTTGATTATCTGGGCAGATGTTAGTTTTGATACGTAGCATATTATTTAACATTTGATTGTATTTGTTGCGAGACCGCTGAGTCTCATTGTTTTAGCCGGCTACGACGAGCCGCTACTTCCGGTTCATTTCCGGGTTTTGTGTTAGTGCTTGAGGCCGCGAGGAAAGCCTCCGCCCGCACTGTTAACGTCTGTGTGAGTCTGCAGTGATTTCACCGATCAGAACCTCGGCCCACAACGCTCGCTTGAGGGCTGAGGGGTGAATCACAGTTAACTCATCTCAGGCGTGTACTTTTAAGAGCTTCTTTGGACTCTCCTTACATGTTTTCTCATGTTCTCTCTCTCTCTCTCTCTCTCTCTCCTTCTAAACCGACCTATACACACTCCTGACCTGTATTTATAATACAGGTCATGTCACATAGTTAAATCTATGCTTAGAGAGGCTGAACACATCTGGAAACCATTCGGCCCCAAAGCCAAGCAGAGATAAGAATTCTCTTTGTCTAAAATTTCCTTTGTGTAATTCATGTGACGACCACCAGTGTGCGCTCCGGCCACATGGTGTCATTAACATAGACTCCATCTTGAATAACGCAAGTTAACCCACCATTTTGAGTCTATTATTGCCACGCCTCCGCTCTCTCTCTCTCCTCCCATCCTGGCTCTAAATTCATAACGGCTCCGCCATCTTGTTTTGTAGTCAATCCGCCATTTTGAGAGTTTTTAGGCCTTGATTCCACGAATCATGATCGGCCTCCATCTTAGATGTGATGTCACTACGCGTCATCGCCACCCCCCTTCTTTTTCTCTCACACACACACACACACACACACACACACACACACACACACACACACACACACACACACACACATTGATAGACACAGACAGACACACACACACACAGAGACACATAGATGGACCAGAGGTTACATGCGTGTTCTAAATTGTGATAAGTTGCTGTTGTTATCTTTGAAATATGGGAGTTTGTTAAGATGATGAATCATTAAATAACACTAACTTTATTTCACACACACACACATAGACACACACACACAGAGAGACACTTTGACACAGACACACACACACATAGAGACAGACATACATAGGTAGACCGCAGGTTGTCCATGTATTTTCTGAATTGTGATAAGTGCTGCTGCTGTGTTTACCTTTGAAATATTGGAGCTTGTTAAAATGATAAATCATTGAATAACATTATAACTTTATTTCCCCTTTTTAATAAATACTTTTGTAATTAAAGTATCTGTAGTCTGTGATTATTTGTGCATATGTATGTGATTGCAGCTGGATTATGATCGCCTGTGCTCGAACTTAGAAGCCTTCACTGTTTATTAAGTAATCGTTAATATTAAAATATTGACATATTAATTTGACATTTATCATTATGAGACTGATAATTATAGCTTGACATCGTTGGTCCCTGGTAACCAGGGTGGTGCCCCCCTTTCTCAATTATTAATATAGATAGTATTATTCTTAAATTGATAATTTTATTGTTTTAGACTAATTATTTTCATTATTCTTGGTTGATAACCTTATCATTGTTAATTGACAGCTTGTACTTTCTAATTGATAATTCCTATTTTCTCATTAGTGGTTTTATTGTTATTTGATTACTGATCATCTTCAATTAATAATTTAATTATTTTTGATAGATAATTTTTATTATTTTAATAATCCTATTTCATGATTATTAATAATTAGCCAACGTCAAGTCTACTCCTATTGCACAACATAAATGGTGCCCCCTGTGAGGCGATCTAACTCCAGCTGTATCATAATACTGTGTACAATAATCCAGATTCTTTTTTTCCAGAAATTTAATTTTTTTTTTTGAAAAATTTAAATTTTTTTTGAAAATTTGATTTTTTCAAAACTTTTGCTTTCTCTCATTTGGTATTGATCATGATTCGTTGTTGAAGAAGAAAATAATTTTGGAAATTTATTCTTCTTTGCAAAGTTTTATTTTTAATTCATTTGAACTTTTACCAAACCGGTATACCAGTGCCTGGTGTATCCGTAATTGGCTGCAGATTGCAATCGGTGGTTGTGTTCTCGAGGCACAAGAATCATAAATAATTTAAGAAAAGAGAAAAATAATTCTAGGAATTTATTTCTCTTTGAAAAATTTTATTGTAATCCCTTTGCATCTGTCCCAAGCAGGTATACTAGTGCCTTGTGTATCCGTGGTTGGTTGCTTCTAGCATATAAGTGGTTGTGTCATCTCAATGCACAATAATTATGATTAATCTTTGAAGAGAGACATAGGTTCGAAACTAATTTCTCTTTGAATTTTCTTTATTCTTAATTCCCTTTGCTAAGCAGACTTTTGTGTAACTATGGTTGGTTGCTGACTGCGTTTCAGTAGTTGGTAATTTTTATAGGAGATTTTCTGCATGCTTTTGATCTTAAGGAGACAAACTAGATTTGAGAGACTAGTTTTGAGAAGACTAGTTGTTGACCAACTAGGTCTTGAGGATTGAGCCACCGAGCTATCCTTCATTGCTACTTTATAGACACAGGGTGAAGCTCACCTGTGTATCTTGTTGTGTAGTTTTTAATTAAGTGTTTTACCCACTTTATCCAAGCAAGCTTGAGCAGTCCACCAGGTGCCTTTTCGCAGTCAGAAGATGAGTAGCATGTAACACCGTGGGGCAAGTGCTCCCACAGGACCAGAGGTCCTATTAGAGACTGTAGCCAGTCTGATTAATTTTTTTTCTAATGATGCGGTGAGTGAGTTGAGTGAGTATGAAATAAGTACCTGCGATCGTAAGATCAAGAACTGTCCATGCACTCATCAACCCCACTGGCCCGCATCCGAAAATACCCCATGCTCTGGGTCAACTGACACTCCTCTACCAGCAGAGAGCCGAGCTGCAGACCCAAGAACATGCGAAGGCGCTCATAGCCATGCAAGCAGCATGTCGAGCGGAGCAGGAGAAAAAAAAAAACTCCCACCTGCGGCACATCATCGAGACCCGCAAAGAACAGGACCAGGCGGTGCAGGAGCATGCGCAGGTCAAAGGTCAGCAGAAAGGGGGGCACAGTCAAACAGAGCTGTCCCCCCCTCCAGCTGAGATCCCTGATGACAGGGCCAGGAGCTGACGTCATTCCCGGTGGAGCCAGCGGAACAGAGACACTGGGAGAACAGCTGCGAGCACAGCTCCACAACCCTCATGCAGAGGGAGCTTTGCTCTGGAGAGCCAGACACACCCAGCAGTCCACCGCTCCGACCCACTCAACACCAAAGGGGGAGCAGGACTCAACCCCTAGACGTGCAGTGACCTGCGACCGCTATGAGGCAACATCAAATGCCTGTCCAGCGGACACACAGCATCCACTCCAGCCAGAAGGAACACATCCTGCACGGAGCCATGCTGATCCACATCACAACGACGGAAGGACTCCGTCCTGGAGGGCTGAAGGAGATTCCCAGTCTGCCACTCAGGCAGAGGCGCACCATGACTCACGGTCGCGTCCTGGATGGTCCGCCAACCCCGGTGCAAGAGATGGTGGCCACGAAGATGAGTACCGTGGCACATTCGAGTCAAAAGACACTGATGACTCAGCACCCCCTCAAAGAGAGGAAATCCGCAACCGGCGGCAAGAGCCCCTTGAAAAAGACATTTATCGCTTCGACCCAGACAACCGAGGGTGTAACGAAGACGACACCGTGGTTCTGGCAGTTCAAGTCCAACTCAATGTGGACCCGGCGCTGGAAGATGACAACTTTCCCCACGCCAGGATGAACCCCAGCAAAGAGAACCAGAAACAACGACCCTTCCAACAGGGTGCCCCTCAAAACCAAGGGGGTGAGGATTTCAACCAGCCCCACAAACAGTTTCGACCTCAGCACCTGAATCCCTCTCCACAGAGAAGTAGGGGCTGTAACCAAAGGAAACCTCATCAATACCAGGAGTATAGTGATGGTGACCGAAATCCAACACATGGGATGCATCCTGGCACAGAGGAATTAATACGGAGATGTGTGGATGAAGCAATGAGAGACATTGTGCCACGTGTTCCTCCAGGCTCCCCTAAGAGACCAGACACTGAACCCCGTTGGCGAAACTAGAAGCAGTTGCCCTCCTTCTCCACTCCTAAAGATGACTTCAATGACTGGGAAGGACCGAGGCGCTGCCAGAAACCCCCTCTCACCTCCACACCTGAAAGGGGGGGGGGAAGAAATCCCAATTTTAAAACAAAGACCGCTCAAACCACTCACTCCATCAATAGCTGCATGCTTTAGACCCTCTGTCAGTAAATCGTATAACGTATGTTCAGGTAGTGAACTCCTTAGACCTCGTTGAGGATTTTGAAGTCGTTACCACTACGGTTGTGCAGCCCTCACGGGTACAGTTGGCAATTCAGTCTTGGCAGAAAAATTTCAATATCTGTAGATTTGCAAACCTAGAAATAGGATTTACCATATATTCACAGATTAGCGAACAACAGAACGTGACTCGCCGTTCTAAATGTTTTGGTTTGACAGAATAACACACATGATTACCTCAAAACACCAGCACCTACTCAAACATTTTCTTCTGTTCCTTTTTCCACTTTTCTTTCATTTCACTCTTCACCGAAATTCATCAGTATGTTAACAATAACTGCCGATAAGCATTATGTGAAATTGAAATGTGCGCCGTGTTTTAGAATATATGTTGTTTAGCCTCTGTCTGCCCAGACAATTACCTCTCTCTGTTTAGACTCATGCCTCAAAGACATTTATGCCTCATGATGAACTAACTTTCAATGCTTCAACTCCACTCAAGGATTACCTCTCATGGATTATCACTGGACTCTCGACCCTAGCGTGCCCTGGAAACTGGGTAACGACCCACTTCCCAGGTCAAAGGGGGACTGTTGGGCAAGGCCCAGTGATCCGACTTAGAACAAAGGGTCGTAAAACCTTAGGCCAGGCTCGGGTAACCCCTAACATTTAAAAATCCAGCATGGGCCCTTATCTCCATGTGGCAAAAGATCACGTCCTGGTCCCCCACGGTAAGCCCGCCCCTGGGGGCCAAATCCTGACAACTCAATTGGCTGGAGGGCCACACTGACCCCTGACCCCTCCTCCCAGGGGGGAGTCACCTGAGACATGACTTA
The DNA here is from genome assembly GCF_963576545.1 of Limanda limanda. Classification (NCBI taxonomy): domain Eukaryota; kingdom Metazoa; phylum Chordata; class Actinopteri; order Pleuronectiformes; family Pleuronectidae; genus Limanda; species Limanda limanda. Next base: position 25,598,072 of record NC_083637.1, on the reverse strand, counting down.
AAAGGGCTGAGCTCACAGAAATCTCTCTCTCTTCACTCAGATGCCCAAGCAACAACAGAACCCCTCCGGGGTTCTACTAGTTAACTCGGTATTTTTAAGAGACTCTCTTTGTCCTCCTATTTTCCACGCTGCTCAAGTTGTTTTCTGACCTCAAGAGGTCTAACCACACGACTCAGTAACTAAGGAGGCGATTAGACATCGAAACAGGAAGTGCCCCGCTGGACGGACTCACACACTTCCATAGACTTTATTTTTTCTTTTTTCCAACGATCTACAAACGGCTTCAAACCAGCCGTCCCCTGCAGAAGCGCGACGTTCATCCCGCTGAGGAGTAAGAGGCAATCCACTCCGTTCCTGTAAAACAGCACGTTCTCCGCTGTTACAGAAGAAGACGAAGTTTCATTCCGTCAAGGCAGCACGAATAATTCGCTCCCTTTTCCGGTCCAGCGGCCGAGCCAGGAGCTCCGCTCGTGAGAGAGACTACGTGATTCACTGGCCCCCGACACATTCGCGCCGAGGTGCAGACACACCGCGAGGGTGGTACAGTAAGACTTGATTATCTGGGCAGATGTTAGTTTTGATACGTAGCATATTATTTAACATTTGATTGTATTTGTTGCGAGACCGCTGAGTCTCATTGTTTTAGCCGGCTACGACGAGCCGCTACTTCCGGTTCATTTCCGGGTTTTGTGTTAGTGCTTGAGGCCGCGAGGAAAGCCTCCGCCCGCACTGTTAACGTCTGTGTGAGTCTGCAGTGATTTCACCGATCAGAACCTCGGCCCACAACGCTCGCTTGAGGGCTGAGGGGTGAATCACAGTTAACTCATCTCAGGCGTGTACTTTTAAGAGCTTCTTTGGACTCTCCTTACATGTTTTCTCATGTTCTCTCTCTCTCTCTCTCTCCTTCTAAACCGACCTATACACACTCCTGACCTGTATTTATAATACAGGTCATGTCACATAGTTAAATCTATGCTTAGAGAGGCTGAACACATCTGGAAACCATTCGGCCCCAAAGCCAAGCAGAGATAAGAATTCTCTTTGTCTAAAATTTCCTTTGTGTAATTCATGTGACGACCACTAGTGTGCGCTCCGGCCACATGGTGTCATTAACATAGACTCCATCTTGAATAACGCAAGTTAACCCACCATTTTGAGTCTATTATTGCCACGCCTCCGCTCTCTCTCTCTCCTCCCATCCTGGCTCTAAATTCATAACGGCTCCGCCATCTTGTTTTGTAGTCAATCCGCCATTTTGAGAGTTTTTAGGCCTTGATTCCACGAATCATGATCGGCCTCCATCTTAGATGTGATGTCACTACGCGTCATCGCCACCCCCCTTCTTTTTCTCTCTCACACACACACACACACACACACACACACACACACACACACATTGATAGACACAGACAGACACACACACACACAGAGACACATAGATGGACCAGAGGTTACATGCGTGTTCTAAATTGTGATAAGTTGCTGTTGTTATCTTTGAAATATGGGAGTTTGTTAAGATGATGAATCATTAAATAACACTAACTTTATTTCACACACACACACATAGACACACACACACAGAGAGACACTTTGACACAGACACACACACACATAGAGACAGACATACATAGGTAGACCGCAGGTTGTCCATGTATTTTCTGAATTGTGATAAGTGCTGCTGCTGTGTTTACCTTTGAAATATTGGAGCTTGTTAAAATGATAAATCATTGAATAACATTATAACTTTATTTCCCCTTTTTAATAAATACTTTTGTAATTAAAGTATCTGTAGTCTGTGATTATTTGTGCATATGTATGTGATTGCAGCTGGATTATGATCGCCTGTGCTCGAACTTAGAAGCCTTCACTGTTTATTAAGTAATCGTTAATATTAAAATATTGACATTATTAATTTGACATTTATCATTATGAGACTGATAATTATAGCTTGACATCGTTGGTCCCTGGTAACCAGGGTGGTGCCCCCCTTTCTCAATTATTAATATAGATAGTATTATTCTTAAATTGATAATTTTATTGTTTTAGACTAATTATTTTCATTATTCTTGGTTGATAACCTTATCATTGTTAATTGACAGCTTGTACTTTCTAATTGATAATTCCTATTTTCTCATTAGTGGTTTTATTGTTATTTGATTACTGATCATCTTCAATTAATAATTTAATTATTTTTGATAGATAATTTTTATTATTTTAATAATCCTATTTCATGATTATTAATAATTAGCCAACGTCAAGTCTACTCCTATTGCACAACATTAACTTGTTGCCTTTATGTCTTCAGACTGTTAATTTAACGTCACACAGTAAGAAAATAAAAACGAATCCAGCAGCTACTCACAGTATCCACAGCGAGTCCCCCCCTCAAACACGAAGCCATTAGGCACGGCCCCATAGCGACGCAACGCCGACAACGTCCACTGGCCAATGACGGCAGGAGGGAGACCTCTAGTGAGGACCAACAGGTTGTTGCACAGGTGGAGAGCGGCGGGGCCACTTTCCAGTTTGGTACCCGGTTCAACGTTGACACTGAATCTGTGGACTGCAAGACAGAGAGAGAGAGAGAGAGATGGGAATACGTTTATATGCGTGTGTGTGTGTGTGTGTGTGTGTGTGTGTGTGTGTGTGTGTGTGTGTGTGTTTTGTGTGTGTCTGTTCAAGAAAACTCAAATATCTTTGATCACGAAGCACATCAATCACACAACAAATGTCATGTTGTACGTTACAACACATCAGGTGGGCTCAAGTTAACAATAATCATCATCATTCTTATTTTGGATGGATGGATGGATGGATGGATGGATGGATGGATGGATGGATGGATGGATGGATGGATGGATGGATGGATGGATGGATGGAGGGAGGGATGTGACATCAATGTTTTGAATAGTTCAGCGGAAACTAGGAAGTATGATCCTGTGGCTTTCAAATTGCAATGTAATATATCCGATGTATTGCGGACAAAATGCTCTCTATGACATATCAAAAAAACCTTGTGTGATATTCACAGAGATGCAGAAACAGAAGGTTATACAATTAAGAGAAAGGATGGAGCCTTGAATATAAAGGTGATTTTTGGAGGAGGAAGAAGAATCAGCTGTTCAGAACGTTGGTTGGAAATATAAGCACTGACATAACTATCCGAACACAAATACCACAATAAACAAGGTCCTTATTATTATGGTACATTATTTTCATTAATTCTTTAAAATCTTGCATCTAGTCTTGGAAAACACCAGTTATACCTCACAACCTGTATCAGGGCAACTCCATCTGAGTTCAAACACATTAATGTGAGTCAGTGTCTGTTGTTGTTTTGCATGACCTCATATGTCCTCCTGTTTCCCTGGGATCACCTCTTGCCACTGACATAAAGGTTGTGATGTGGAGACAGCAGATTGAGCAGATAGGAAGAAGAGGAGCAGAGAAACCAGAGATTGAATCTGTGTCTTTTCTCTGATCGCCAGCAGTGACCTTCACCGGCTCCTCCGTCAGCTTCACAAGCGTCAGAGGACGATCAACAAGCCAATCACAGTACAATGCATTTGGAATATTTACCTGATCACTCAAAGGCCTTTCTGTTGTAAAGGATGTTTAATCAACGAAGAATTGACATTATCATGTTCTAGTTACAGTTTATAGCTGGGGAAGTAATAATCTACAATAACAAGAGCATCATATTTGCTGATCACAGGGAAAGAGATGCTTATCTGTTGATTAACAACACTGAGTCCATTAAATCTGCAGTGCGAGCTGAGAATTGTCGATTCTTCAGACTCATGCTCTGCTCTGCACTTGGATTTAGATTTAGAAGTGTTCTAAAGTATAATCTAATCGACATCCTCTTCTCATTCACAACCACTTTAAACAAAGATAATGGGCCCTGTCATAAAATTACAGATCTCATATTACAGACCACCCTGAAGTGGGGGACTGATGTCATGGAAGTGCCTAAAACACAAGACATATTTGATTGCATTAGATTTGCCCTTGATTAGATTCATATTTAAAATATTAAATTATATTCAATCATTACATCAATGAAAGGACTCTCAGGTTGCTGGTCCTGCTGCTGATATGTAGTTATCTGGGATCCCTGCTGACACTTGCTGCAACCACACACACTAATCTGAAATTAAATCAGAATTAAATTGTCCCTCCTTCAAAGAGGTTACATTTGTTCTTTGTCTGATATTTAGCAGGGTTACACAAAACGACATGACAGAAGGTGGAAGGATACATAGATCCGGAAAGAACACATTGCGCAGTGTTCAACATTTTCATAGATTTCTCCGGAAATAATTCATGGATCTTAATGAAATGAATCAGACATGTTAAGGGGACTCATATTTATCTTGGTGCAGATCCAAATAAAAATCCAGATGAATTTAAATGTGATTTCCCACAGGGGGAAGTTGGGCTTTGGTGTAGATATGCACTTTAATAAGTACCATTCTAGTGAACCAGCACATAAATCCTTTGCACACAACGTCCCTGGAACAGCTACTCAGCTTTGCAACATCCACACAGTATCATAGCACTGACCTTCTCCCAGGCTGTAGCGGACATGGGCGTCCCAGGCCAGCAGGGCGTCTTTGCTGTTGAAGCCCAGGACCAGCGCCTTGGCCAGGCAGAGGATGGTGAGAGTGTAGGTCACGCCGTCGTAGCCGGGTCCGGGCTCGACACCGCAGATCCCCTGAAGGAGCAGATTTGAGGTTGAGTGGATTTGACCCACATTAAATTCTGTTGTCAGACGTCTGGATACTTTTCCAGCCGCCCGGAGGCGACAAACAGAAAGTGAAAGACAACAACACATGGTTTTCTCAGATATCAGAGTGTGAGCTCTGTGGGGAGAAAGTCGGACTCATGAATGTTTCAGCAGCTCTTGTGTCTCTCTGGTTCCTTTGGGCTCTTTGGTCTGACGCAGTTCAGGGCTGTAGGATCATAAACGCTCTTATGGATGTTTGAGCAGCCCTTAAATATGTTTCTTTCTTCTATCCCTGTTAAATATTTTGAAGATATGACTCAGGGGAAGATCAAGGGGTGTAATCTGAAATCTGACTGGCCCCTGAAGATCCCCTGCTCTCGTCACTTACTTACAATACAAACAATAAATATGACAATTTGTTAAGAATTCTTGTTTTCTGAGCATTGTTCCTGAGCAGGAAAAAATTTCTGAATATATTCAATGATGAGTGGTTTTGAATCAGAGCTCACAGTGCACCAGGAATGACTTTAATGTGCAGCTTACTGAATCAGGAATAGTGTGTGGGTGTTGGACATATGATTGGCCCCTTTGTTTAAATTGTGGCCCCTGACTTGGAAAAATCGTACCACTGTTATGACCATGAGCCCTTTTCTTCTTTGTTCCTTTAGAACTGTTCATAGTCTCACATATCAATGTCTGGTTAGAGGAGCTACTTCACACTGCAGCTGACAAATGTTGCTGCTTGGCAATTAGCCTGATACCACCCACCTTATGTCCCTCTCCATGTGGCAGGGACATTAGTAGAAAGCCTGAGGTGAAGCATGAGACACAGCACCACTACAGAGCTGAGGGGGAAAACAACCTGAGCACGAGATCCGAGGCAGTGAGCCTTTGGTGCGCTGCAGCTGAACGTACCTCCAGTGTTACATTGAGCCTCTCCTTGTGGCCACTGCCCTTCCGCTTCTTCTTCTCCTTATACACCAGCAGCGACAGACAGTCTGAGACAGACAAACACACAGGCACTGAGCTGTTAAAACTGACAGGCTTAGAGGTCCATTTTGTGATTAATAGGAGAATGTGGAATAACAAGTGTCACTTTTTGTCGGTAATCCTTCCTGTGTGATTGCCAGCGTTTATGGCACAGCTGTCATAATAACAAACCCTATAACAATGATCCACTGGCACAGCTGATGATGAAAGTCAAGCCACAAATACACACACACACACACACACACACACACACACACACACACACACACACACACACACACACACACAGACACAGACACACACAGACACACACCCCTAGCCCCACTCCATGGCTCCATGACTTCAGAGGATATTAAGTTGACTTAAATTGATTTCCTGGAAACTTCCATATCTTAACTACTTCAACCCTAACCCTAACCCCTAACCTAAAAATAAAACCTTAACTAAACCCTCACCCTAAACCTAACCTACACCTTAACCTAAACCTAAACTTAAACTAAAATTAAACCTAACCTCAACCTTAATCTAAACCTCGTCCCTAACCTAACCCTTACCCTAAACTTAACCTAAATCTAAACCTAGACCTAAATTTAACCTTAAAATATGTCTTCAAATGAAATGATTTGAATTATGCGGACTTGACAAGTCCCTAATGTGACTGTCTAAATAGATTTGGGTCTCCACAAGATGAGTAATACCTGGGCACACACACACACACAAACAGACACACACACACACACTCACACACAAACACACACGCACACACACGCACACACACACACACACACACACACACACACACACACACACACACACACACACACACACACACACACACACACTCACACTAGAATACTTTACATTATTCCCATCAGACTTGGCAGTTTCTCCAAGGACACCCACAGCAGCAGTAGCCAACAGCAGGAGCCATATGTTCATGTATTCTGAGACTCATTCCTCACATCACAGCATCTCAAGTGAAACTCAAATCAGATTTAGAGACACCGGCAGTTCTCTTACTCTGCAAAGCTTGTTTACTGAAGGGAACTTTATTAAACACCCCCAGTGTCACAGTTTATGATCCTAGTTGGAGGGCTTACAAATAATGAACCTTCAACCAGGGTGGCACTGACAATGTGATTTAACACCCAGACTCTTCATTTGAAAGGGGACAACAGACAACACCCACGTTTTGTCCGCAGCCTGTAAAGGTGAATCTGAACTCAGCTTTACTTTTCATTCAATCGATCCGTTCAGCCGAGGTGTTGCGTAAAGTGTGTTGGCGCTATTACGCGCTGGCGTGGCGCACAGCCAGGAACTCAACTAACACTTTGTAATTAGACATTAACGCTGACCGACACAAATGAATGAATCCATGTTTGCACCGCTGAGAAGAGGAGTATAAATAACATGCACGATAAGAACGGATCATAAAAAGAGGTAGGAGAGGTTTGGCACGTGTACCTGCGACCGGAGAGGGCTTCCGAAGCACGACCCAGCGAGTCTTCCACTGGGGAGAAGTTCAGAGGAAACAATAAATCACAAAGTTCCTCCGGACACACTGGGAAGTGGAACAGGTTTCCAAGAAGTTTCAAACAACAGACAAAGTGCTGGAATTCACCTTTTTCCCATCTCTAAACTTGACTTGTCCCTCCGCGACAACTGTATCCGTCATCTTCTGTCATGGTTCCGAGCAGGTGTGTGTGTGTGTGTGTGTGTGTGTGTGTGTGTGTGTGTGTGTGTGTGTGTGTGTGTGTGTGTGTGTAATGGAGAGAGAGAGAGAGAGTGAGGGTAGGGGGTGTACATTTCAAAATAGCCCCCCACAGCTCCGGCCCCTCCGGCACCGGCACAGCGCTCTCTCACTCCCCGGTAGAGAGAGCACCGGGGTGGGCAGAGAGGCCCCCCCCAGTCAGGAGCTAATTCGATTAAACGCGCATACCTGGCGCACCTGAGCTGTGAGCCGGGTGTTAGACTGGGATTCATACAGACTTAATACTAATCACTGGAGCCTCGGCACTGTCTGTGTAAATGAAGTCTGCATTAACAACCAATTACTATTACTAATGATATTATTATTGTTGTAATGATATTAGTATGATTATTGCTATACCTGATGCTGCCATCATTGATAACATAATTCCATCTGGTAGCCCTCCTATTAGTTTTTATTATAACAACCAGTCTGAGAGGTTTTATGACACAACTGTTCCTGGTCTCTCTCCTCTCTCTCTCCTCCATTTCTCCACTCGCCCCAACAGGTCGAGTCAGATGCCTCCCACCTTATGTCTGCTTCTGTCAGAGATATCTACCAGTTAAGAGTTTTTCTCTCCATAATCACTAAGTGCTCGTTGTGGAAACTGTTTCTACCTCTTTTACCTCAAAGTTAGTGGCTATATGCAGGATTTCACAACCTGGGGAACCATGGTGATTGATACCTTCCTCATTACCAGTAGAGGAGTTTGATTTTCTGGTTTCGATCCTGGACTGAATGCTGACTGTATCCATTCCCATTGCAGACAAAAGCCATATGTTAGTGGTTTTTTGATCACTGGGAAAGTGGTTTCATGTTGTGAGTTCTGGAAAGTATCTTGATATCATGTTGGGTTTTAGTGCTTTACCAACTAAATAGAATTTTCTTTGATTCTGCCAATCAAAGGACAACAACAATAATGATTATAAAACACAATTACTCAAGAAAATACTTCATTGCATGAACATGGACTTGTGCTGCAGTTTTTACTGGGCAGTGATTCACTGAGGTCTCTCAGCAACAAGGTCCAGTGTAATATGCAGGAAATCCTCCTGACTCACAAATCATGTTTTTGGTAACGAGGTGGCACCTGCAGCGCTCTGAGACGTTCAGGGCCACACACTCCGTTTCTCAGAGTAAAGTTGAGTTTTTCATTAAGTAGACGATTCAGTGCCGGGAGGATAAACAACAAACACCTTTTCTTAAAAATAGTTATTTAGAACTGTAAAAAGACATTAACATTTAATTAAAATTCAGATGGTAGACATATGAAACAACTTCTGTTCAAAAATTACTTTTACTTCCTTTAATACTGCTCCAGTTTTTCATCAGGTCAACAAAGTTCACAAAAGTGTGTGTGGACACATTTGGATGATGTCATCTAAACTTAGTACTTAGATCCTGCACTTAAGTCAAAGTATTTTAATCAGTTCACAGTGTTTTATTTTGTCTGGTTTCTGCTCTTTTCTCCTCTGTAACATTTTCTGATTTTGTATTTGTGCTCTAATGCTGTGTGATCTTCAAAAAGCTTTTTTAACTCTTTCCTATTGTTTGCGTTAAAGTTTTCTTTTTTAACTTCAACTTATCCTTGTATATGTGTTTTGAAAGATGCTGAATAGATAAAGTTTGTTTTGATCATTAAAAGAAGCATTGAAACAATTTGAAAATTACGCTACAATTAAGTACATCAATAAGGACATTTACTTAAGTGAACGGTGTCATCTGCAAAATATCCCTCAATAATGTCAATGCGGTTTTATTTATATATATTATTGCATGGCAATTGTTATTGATGTATTCAAAAGTAAAAATAATTTTAATTTTGCAGTTGGTCAAATACATTCTTTATTCTGCTGTGCAAATTCATCTAAAATAATGAATTATTGAAATGGATCATCTGTCAGATACATGTTGTGTAGTGTATAGAAAAGTATGTCCTGTGGAAGGTAGTAGTGGTACAGAGCAGTAAGAGAGTACTTGTGTCAAGGTACTTCCACTGCACAGAACTTGTCAGAATGAGGGTTAGGCTGTTGATCGGACACGAAGCACTTGATGGATGTCGGCCTGCCAGCAGCAGCCCTCAGCAGGAAGTGTGGGAGCAGCTGCACCGTTGTTGACACTTTGCCTCAACTTTGAACCAGACAGAGTTTCAGCTGCTGCAGAGCCTGCCAGCGTGGTCACTGAGCGCCCATCAGCACGCCGCACACGTTTCCTCCTCCTCAAACAAACGTCGCCTTCGATTTACTGCGGTCCATCTGCCCTCTGCCCTCACTCTGCTCCAGCTGTCTCTTGGCTTTGACCATGGAGGGCAGGTCTGATGTCTGGTAAACTGCTGCCCTCATCCTGCCGCCACGGTGACGCAGCTCCAGTGCCACGCCCTCCCACTTCCTGTCCAGCTCGGAGCCCTGGGAGCCCCGCTGGTCTCGGGACCCTCTGCGGTTTTGCCTGGTGTCTTCCGAATTAGACTTGCCCCCAATTTTATCCAAATCCAAAGCTCGTTTTGGAGTGGCGTGGCTGGAGCGGGATGTAGGTGACTTGGATTTGCGACGTGAGCGAAGAGGAGGCCGTGGTGGTGGAGGAGGAGGAGCAGGAGGAGAAAGAGAGGGAGAGATGGGATTGGAAGATGTTGTTCTTCTGCCCGGCATTTTGAAATCTCCTCCTCCTTTTTCCCTCCCTCTCCATCTACCTCTGTCTTTACCTGGGGAAGAAGAGGCTGCTTTAAACAGAGACGAGCAGAGGAGACACTCACCCACCAGCACTGCAAACAATTCTCATGCAAGGAGCACTCACAGAAAGCACAACAACAAAAACAAAATCTTCTGCATTTCTGTGCTGCAGTGAGAAACCGAGCGTGAAACTAAAACTAGAACATATCTTGATCTCCTGCAATGTTTTGGTGTGTGTGACAAACAAAATTCACATCGTCGAATTCAGTCAAATGTCACACTCTGACAGCCAAGAGCTGCCTAAAGCTCCAACACCACGCACACGCTCACAGACAAACGCACACACACACAGACACACAAACGCCCACACGCACACAATCGAGTCTCCATGACTTCAGAGGACATTATATTGACATTCATTTACTGGAGGCTTATTGGGGCCTAAACCCTCAACTTAACCTAACGTTACCCAAACCTTAATGTTCAATTTTAAAATGTGATGATTAACATGATGAAGACCTGCTTTTCGTCCCATATATTGTGGGTGTGTAAATAGATTTAGGTCCCTACAACATGGGCAATACCCAGTAATAACCCACACAACCATATAGAGAGAGCGAGAGAGAGAGAGAGCGAGAGAGAGAGAGAGAGAGAGAGAGAGAGAGAGAGAGAGAGAGAGATGAGGAGGCAGCAGGACACTAAGTGGATGTGTCAGATATTCCCATGGCACTGGGATGACATCATGGGAAAAGGGGGTTTCAGTGGTATTATGTGTGTGTGTGTAAGTGTGTGTGTATGTGCTTGCGTCCGTGTGTGCGCGTTTGTGTGTGTGTGCGTGCGTGTGTGGTGAAAAGAGACTTGATACAGAATGCTGCCATCTACTGGTAAAGAGGAGACACATAGCTTAGTCTGTGATTGCTGGATTGTAACAAATATTTAAATTACTGTGTAACAAACCTGTTGCTACGTCTGTTACTTTCTCATTGAAATTCTTTGTATCATAACATAATTTATTCTCACCATCAGGTCAAGCTTTCTCAAAGCTAATGACCATCCTATCAGCTTTACTTAAGCAATATCCGGCAAATATTGGACCTTCTAAATCCTTTTTATGGTTACACTGACTTGTAATAGGAAACATGCTGCCGCTCTTCTTCCCTTATACTCCACATCCTGCTGTTAAACTGCCACTAAACTGTGGATCAGGAATAAAGATTTATAAGTCATTAAAAATCAGCGTTCATCTCGGATATTCAGAAAGGAAACTTTTTAAAAAGGGGCGGCTGTGGCTCAGGAGGAAGAGCAGGTCGTCCACTAACCAGTCTCCCCCGTCCCACGTGCCAAAGTGTCCTTGGGCAAGACGTCGACCCCTAAATTGTCCCTGATGGTTGAGCCGGCAGTGTGCGAGTGATGTGTGACAGAGAAAATGTTGCACATAGATCCACTGTATGAATGTGTGAATGGCAAAACTGTACTGTACTGTCAAGACTAAAGACTAAAGTGCTACATAAAGAGAGAGCATTTACCATGAACCGTACCACTAGTTTCAGACAGCTTGTTGTGCTGCTACTACTAATGCAAGTGAACAAAATTAAGAAAGGAATAGAAAAAAGTTTAAAATAATCATTATTAAAGACTCAATAATGGAATGGGCTTTTTAAGGGGTCGCAATTGATGTTTAATTAAAAATTGATTTTCCTCAACACCTTTGAAAGTATCTGCAGTCTTTATTACCCACAATGCAATGCAACCACTGACACCTCTGAGATAGTCAGACAGAGTTCTGATAAACTCTCTTCTCTCTAACCCCAGATTTTCATCATGTGGTCAGTTTTCATGTGACATCACTTGAGGCAGGTTATCTGAGTACAAACTAAAATCCCGAGCCACAAGGACTGTACACACGTGGGACAATGGTGGAGTTTCCCTTCACTCATTTCTTGATTTGTAAATGCACTTTAGGAAATTGAATTAAAAAGTTATTAGTCGAATCAGGAAGAATACTTTTGGTAAGTTTTAATTTCTGGATATAAAACTGTCCAGTTTGTTGAAGCGCTGCTAAAAGATAGAAAATATCTCCCTTTTGCCTCCCTTCCTCTTCCTTTTCTTGCTCTCCGCACCAGCAGATGGAGCCATGTGAGATGAGAAACTTTGTGCTGTTGCACTCGGAGGCAATTATTTTGTTGGCTGGTGGAAACCAACAGGAGCTGGTGAACTGAAACTCAGGGCCAATGCTGTGTGTGTGTATAAGAGCTTCTGTTAGGGAGGTGTTCCCATGAAATTACAGCAGCCATCAACTCACTGCATCGTGGTGCCTGGGAACAGAACCACTTATAGATTCACTTTGAGGACAACTCTTCTCTTTCTTTATATTTAAAATGTTACCAAATGATCTTGGACCAAATGAATAGAGCTCTGCACTGATGGTCATCTGATACATTTATAATATATTTATAACACAAATAAAGGAGACAACTCTAGTGTCCATTGTCCTCAAAGATAGAGATCCTTGTTCTATTTAATTTACTGACATTGTCTCTGACAGTCTTATGACAAAATGCTCAAAGAGAAACTAAAGGGGTTTTGTGTTTGTGTGTGAAACTGAGAGGAGATAAAGTCGAGCGACGAAATATATTTTATCTCTCTCTTCTATGTGTGTCTGTGTGTGTGTGTTTTTCGTTCATAAAATGGGCCGGTACAGTACAATCGCTTGCTGCTGTTGTCACATGTCAGTCCCGGGGGAAACAAACACAATAAACACTGGGGAATTATTGTAATGAAAACCGTGACAGAATAAGATCATCATGTGACACAAAAAACACACAAACGGGTATGTATGTGTTAAGTGGAAATGAGTGTGTATGTGTTAAGTGGAAATTAGTTTGTGTGAGTGTGTGTGTGTGAAGAAGAGACAGAACCTAGTTTTGTTTTTGGGCTACCAAAGAACCCACCATGACAAAGCCTGCCTAATAAGGCGTTGAGCAGAGAGGAACCCATGCATAACTAATAGCCCTCTACCCCAAAAAGCCTTTGTACCCTGAAACAAAAGCTCTGTCCTAAACACACACACACACACACACACACACACACACACACACACACACACACACACACACACACACACACACACACACACACACACACACACACACACACACACACACACACACACACACACACACACACACACACACACACACACACACACACACACACACACACGAGGCAACAGAGAGAAGAGAGGAATATCAAGTGAGATAAATAGGAGATGGAGTGAAGTGGGCAAAGGTCAGAAACAGAAGAAGTAAACTGAAGATTCACACTCTCCTGACTGAAACTGTAAAGCATTTCAACTTGGTAGCGGTTGGTTGATTTAAGTATAAGAAAACTGAGTCTAATAACATTAGCTAATACTAGTTATTCCAAATGGTTGACAAACTTGTCAAATCCTTTGATTAAGACGATGTAACAAAACAAAGCTAAAGTAGTGACTATACAGGACTTTATCTATTTATTATATTCATGTTTTATGTTCGGATGCAAAATCCTCAACTCTTCGAGAAAACTAAGTTGTAATCACATTATTTTCTAAACCTTGTATCAAGAGATGACATGTCCTGTCAGACTATTAACATGTGTGAAAATGTAAAATATGAACCATACAATATGTATAGCACTAATAGTGATTCTGAATCTTTATGTTGAAACGGACATGGATAAATAATATTTCCATCTACCATTTCAGTTTGGTTGAATTTGTGAAAGGGGTGAAAAACAGTGATAGGTGTCGTTAAATGACCTTTGGTTCGTTTCATAGATCACTGGCAAATTATATTTTGTTGAATCTGTGACTCAAATGAAACAGTGACACATGACAGGCTGGAACAGTGCTCGAGTAAATGTGTTTGTTTACATTACACCACTGGTTATTGAGATGGTGGAATTTGGTTTTTCCACATTAACCATCAGATGATGATGCATAGGAGTTCTGCATCCTTCAACCTTTAACACACCAACACTGACTAGGCTCAGTGTTAATGTGTCAGACGCTTCATGCAGAGAGTGATATCACATGAAGAAAAAGTGCAGAGAACAGAATAAATCAGATGAAACAGCAAGTCTAAGAAAAAGAGGGAGCTAACAAGAGGCTCAGCAGATCGAGTTCAACCTCTTAAACATTTATTTGATCTATTTACAGACAGTACAGTCAACTGAACAGAGGAGAATTGATTTCTACTGTGACACAACTGAAGCGACAGCATGGCTGCGTTGCCTTTTAACCATGACTACAACAATACGCTGGTTTCACAAACTTGACTATATACAAGTTAATACTTTTAACTGAGACTAAAATGAAAAAGGAGGTGGGATAAATATATGTTTTCTTGAAAATGAAGAATTGGTAAAAAGTGAAAAGGTTTGACTTTATTAGTCCAATTATTTCCAGCTGAAACCCTGAAGTGAGCTAACAGCTAAAAACCCCTGTTAAACTGTGGAGGGACGGAGAATAAAAACTGTGCTGCTGTGTGATAAAAGCACAAAGAAGAAGAATGGAAATGAGAAACAGACAAGAGGGCCGCTCATGTACAGTCGCTGCAGATGACTCCGGACCATTTGATCACATTGGGCGGGAGCTGAATGTTTGCCCACTTAGTCGCCACAGTCTTTGTTTCCGTGGGCGACACATTAGAAACGCTTGATGTGAGAGGACAGCGGTGGAACGTACTGTGTCAAAGATGATAAACAACAGCTGATGCAAATGACTATGTTCACGGTGCTGCAGCATATGTTTGTGTTTGTGGGGTCGGGGTCCTGCCGTGGCCAGTGTGCTGAGAGGCTTTTAATAAACTAGAAATAACACAGAGTCCACTTGTAAGAGCAGAGCGGAAGCTTCAGTCCCACTTTGGAGGTGGGAGAGCTAGTGACTGGAGCATGAAACAGACCTTTTTGAAAGACATGTAAAGACGTGTTAAGTCTCCTTATTGTAAATTGGCTAAAGTGCATTGCTAGATTCTGTACAATGAAGGGGGGGTGCCGGAAGAAGGAGTTTGGCACTGGTCATCGCCAATTTGTCCTGAGCTCTTCCTCGAGCTTACGTCTCCGAAAAAAGAAATCCACAGCAAGTCCGCTCAAGAGTTCACACAGATACACAGCACACAGGGAAGTGACACGTCCGGGACCTAATGCATCCATCTTTCCTCTCTGAATGAGCCTCGTCTATGTTAGGGCTGCAGCTGATGTACAGTAGATGCTGGCCTGAAAGTAGTGCATACATCGCTCTGTTCACTCACTATCCATTGTTTCGCTATATGAACACTCACTTCTCTTATAAGCATCGTATTTTTTTTTTTACATTAGTTACTGTTTATTTACACTTCAATCTGAGATTGGCGTTAGAGTGTGGAAAGTGATGTGTTGAATTGAAAGATGTTCTAGCTAAATAAAGGGAGGGAGGAGATCTGGATGCATTCTGGGCCGTTCAGCCACAGACCAACAAGCGGCTTCAGCCTGACGTCGGCGGGGTTTCCAGTTCCGCTCGCAGTCAGGTGAAGAGAGAGGGGAAAGTTCAAAAGTGTCACACAGGGAAGGTACCTGAGCTGGGCCGACTGTCCTGTGCTTGCTGTTGGGGGTGGGGTTTGCATGGGAGGGCTGAGGGAGTGATGTAGGTGAGGCTGGGGCTGTTAATGTCCCCCTCTCCCACGAGTGTCAGATCGGACAGGGTGTCCTCCTCCAGCATCTGGACGGACTCCCCCCTGCTGGACGAGGGGTGGATGGGGGAGACGGTGCCGGGAAACGGTGGCAGTGGCCTGGATTTCCTCCCCCCTCCGTTCTCAGTGCCCAGTGCAGAGTCCAAGCTCTGGGACTGATGGCTCGCACTGAGCAAGGGAGGACCACCTCCTCCTCCTCCCCTGTCATTGCTGTTTGTCTTATTGCCCCGGCGACCGCTGCTAGGGAAGCTGCCGTTGTTGGGGTTACGGGAATTAGGGGTGGAGCAACTGGGCTCAGGGTCGAAGAGAGGAGGTGCAGATCGGTTGGTTGCCCCTGGCGACAGGCGCAGAAAGTCTGGAAGCTGCAGGTTGCTTTTGTTTAGCAGGCCTCGCTGGTCGTCTGCTCGGTTGCTCTGAGCTTTGGATATGAGGTCGAAGAACTCTGTGGGCGCACAAATACACACACGCACACACACACACACACACACACACGCATATATATATAAACACACACACACAAACACACACATATATTCATAAAAAAAGAAAATGCATGTGCATACACACAAACACACTCGCAAATGAGTAATCACCCGGAATAACATGTTGAAAACCAGTTTAAAAACATTCATTGTCATTCAGAGAACATGCAGCAGAGGGTGTGTATTAATCAGACAGGTCAAAGCTACATTCAGTTTGAGCGGACTGTGCTACATGTAGCTAGCTAGCATTGAAAGCATTTTGTGCTGCTGCTGCAATACTGCAGACAGGCAAACGTGTTAGTGTGATCACAGCAACGAAGCTACAGAGAGAGAGAGAGAGAGAGAGAGAGAGAAAGAAAGAGAGAGAGGGAGGTTGATCAGTCTTTACCTTCAGCTTCGTCTATATTAATCTTTTTCTGCTTTCGTTTCTCCGGAGCCTTATGGAGAGACCCAGAGTTGTTGGGTAAGGCCAGGCCTCTGGGGTCAGGGCTGTGCCCAGCCTTGCCGTTCTCCCCCCGGGGGTGGGCTGAACCCGCTTTCCCTGTTGGCCTATCCTCCCCCTGGGGGCCACAAGGAGAGCGCAGCGAGGCATGGAAGCCCTGATGAGTCATGGTGGTGCAAGTACGGGCACAAGTGATGACAACACATGGGGACTAATGCTACTGATGGTGGAAGTAATTTGATTGGGGTATGGGGCATTCATTTCAAAGACAGTGGCTGTTTTTGAGAGGGACAATTACATGAGATCAATTATGACAGTGAAATGATTGTGATTAATAATCGATGACACTCATTAATTAGAAATGATTCTAGTTAAACATATATATATTGATCAGTTCTAACTAGAAGACAAGTGGGATGTCTCATACAACCACAATGTCAGGCAGTGTTTACTCAGCAGCACCAACATGTAGACAAAGATCATACACCACAGCAGCAGAGGACCAACTATCTACAGCTTAAAGCAACACTACTGCCCCTGAAGAGGGTAGAGCCTGTTTTAAGAAACAATATCCAGAAACAACCATGATATCAATAAATGATCATTTCAGATAACAGGTAAAAAACCCAGAGAGCTGCCACCAACACCTGCATCCCTAGAAAGAGTTTCGAGAGTTGTGAGACCAGCATCTGCTCCGCGAGGCCGGGCTGCTCTCGCCTGGCCAGTGTGTGTGTTATGGAAGAAAGAGAACCAGCAAACCAGAGAGCAAAGTGGATGATGCATTCGGCCACAGGCAGACCATAATAACCTGGAGAGCGTAATGCGGCTCTGGGTTCCACAGTGACAGTGCACATAAATACAGTCACACACGCTGCCAGAGACACACATAGTACACCTGCGCACGCTTTTAACACGTTGCAAACAGACAAGAGAGGGACACTTAGTAGCGTGACATCGTCAACCAGGAAGTGGAGACATGGGGTGGGTTATGGAACATTCCAGAGCGAGAAGAAGATAAGAAACAAGAAGTTGGTAGAGATCTTACAGTTGTAGATTGGTTTCTGCTCGTAGACGCCGGGATGTGACTCTTAGAGGGAGCTACTTTCTGTTTGTCTGCTGGGTGACGGACAGAGGGCACATTTCGAGAATCTGATACAGAGTATATACAATCACAAAAATGATACAAAGTAACACAAATACAGAAGATATGGTCAATGAGACACCAGCCAACATTTGTTACCTTTTCCAGGAGTGGCGTCCGCTACATCTAACACCACTCGCAGCCCGTCCAGGTTGGAAATAGGAAGCCCTAGATCTAAAGGTTCTGACTCCCCACTCTGCGTCACACACACACACACACACACACACATTCAGATGAGATTTTGAGGTCATCACATCCACTGTCTGTGTATTTCTTTCTCTTTGTGCACAAGCAGCCATGGTGAGGAGGGACTTACAATGCGAGCTACTAATTCAGAGAGGTGCAGGCCGTACTTGGCGACCACAGGCCTGAGGACCTCAGTCACTGGCTTGGTGGGTTTAGCTTTGAGGCCCACAGACCGGTTGATAGGGACTAAGTCAAGTCTGGAGAAGAAGAGAATAGATTTAGTGCTTTTCCGTAGGCCTCTGTGGTTGGAACATCGACGGCCAGTGAAACAGACAGCATACAGAACTGTCTAAGACTGGATGTCACTGTACCTGAAAAGAGTGCGTTTTTCTAGTCGGAGGTCCCGTGAGCACAACGTCATACAGTCTTGGTCCAAAACAAGTGGCTGCGAGAAAAGAGAAACAGGACAATGTCTTCTTGAAGTGTGTCCACCTTCATGCACAACCTCAAAGTTTCATGATCCCTTTGAGATACAAGGAACAGAATCTCTCTGATCCC
Organism: Limanda limanda; assembly: GCF_963576545.1. Classification (NCBI taxonomy): domain Eukaryota; kingdom Metazoa; phylum Chordata; class Actinopteri; order Pleuronectiformes; family Pleuronectidae; genus Limanda; species Limanda limanda. Next base: position 25,579,420 of record NC_083637.1, on the reverse strand, counting down.
CTGATATGATATGAAATGTATCTTTCCGGGGAGTTTTCTATTAAATAGTGTGTAGTTATCTTGTGGAACATTTGTTGGATTTCATTGTGTCATTGTCCATGTGCAGAAACAGAATTAGAAATGCTCTACAACATTTGATTTGCAATGAAATGGTAGTTTAGATTCTGTAATTCATATTGCAAGTTTAGCATATGAACTTCATCACCATACCCTGTATTGAGAATTCTGTATGTTTAATCTGTATTCTGTATGTTTTATCTTTTTGTGATATTTGGTGTGGATTTCATACAAGCCATTAATGGTAACTACTACACCCCACACGTATTTTTTATATTTCATCCATTCAATTTGTATTTATGTTGCGTGAAATATGTATATATGTTATTGGATTATTGCCTGTTTGAGCAGTGCGAGAGAACGGATGATAATTCACATCACGTTGACATTTCTCCTATTACTCTAATAACATTAATGATACGTGACGCTTTAATATCATAATAAATATACTTCTTTTAATCAAGCAAAATATCATTACCATTAAGCATTGTTAGTTTAGTATTTTCAATCTGGTTTCAGATTTGTAAATGCAGTTTATTGTGGTTTGGGATACCTTCTCCCCTCCAACCAGGAAGAGGTCTATAGCTGCCAAGTTGATGCAGAGCTTCTCACAGAGGCCCAGCAGCAGGTCCCTGATGGACACTCCGGCCCTCAGGGGCACAGGGCAACACGAGCCGTCCGGCAAGCTTATGTTACATTGCCTCAAGGGGGCGCTGCCCCCTCCACGCTCTGTTGACAGCGATACTGCACCACGAGAAGCATCACCCTGGAAGAAGAAAATAGAGACAGAGACGAGGAGGGGGAGAGAAGGGAAACAATAAAACTGTCAATCTTATTATTCACGGTTACTTTAAAGTAAATCAGTTAAAGAGAGTGAAGATAAAGTTTGCGTGAATGCTTAAGCATCTAAACTGATTATCACTTTCCAGACTGACCTCATTCTTCCCAGACCCTGAAGTCCCCAGCTCCAGACTGGCTCCTGACGACAGTGAACCCTGCGATTCACGCCGGCCATTACTGCCAGATAAATCTAAAACACAATACAGAACACACTTTTTAGTTTTATCAAGAGGAGAGACAAACAGAGGAATAATTCCAAACCTCTGTATGGAACATAAAAGACAGCCCTCCAAATTTTAACATGTTTTTGTACACAGAGCATTGCAGCATCTCTTCCAATACATTTTTTAAATCAACTAGATGAAACTGACAAGGTTCTAGGGAAACTGCAGCTACAGTATGAGATGAATCGTGTGATCTGTGCTATTGCATAAGCAAACAATTCTGCCATTGTTCTCTCACAGGAACTTTTTTGTTTACAATAAAACACTTCAACAGAGGGAACTCAGCATGAAAGAAGAAGACCACTGACTGTAGTTGAAGTCTGTCAGCTCTCGCTTCTTGGGGCCTTTGCCGAAGCTCCTGTTGCGGGACCAAGAGAAGAAGATGCCTTTCTTCCGGTCGCCTGAGTCATCTCTGCTGTCGTCATTTAACGATCGACCGGATTTACTCTTTTTGTCCTCCTGTATCACAAAAACAAAATGAAAGAAGGTTGGGGTAGAGGTAAAGGCCGGCACACGTGATGGATCTAAGACCATGAGTCCAAACGTACAATGTCAACCCCTGAAATAGGAATTGTTAGGAAACACAGTCAACCATGTGTGTTGTGTTACCTTCTTGGGCGTGGAGAGGTTAGAGCGGTCGGAGCCTGTGGTGCTGTGTTTGGAGGTGGGGCTGCTGGGGACGTGGTAAGGGTCCGGCAGAGGCCTGCCCTCCACCTCCGCCAGCATACACTCCTGGTAGAGCAGAGACTTGAGGAACCGTGTGTAGCTGTCAAACTTCATCAGGTTGAAGATCTACAGAAAAGGAAGGAAATAATTAATCGGTGGAATGGAGTAAACTCAAAAGGTTTAAAGAGCGAAAGACAAAGAACAAATAAAAAAAGAAGAGACAAAAAAATGAAGGACGAGAAGAGGAAAAACAGATGCTTACAGATGATAAAAACACATGGGAGGAAGTACAAGTCTAAATCATTTAAAATGATGAAGTCTTCTAGTAACACAACCAACCTACTGATCTTTGGTGTTTAAAAATTTGCAACATCAAATTTGCCTGTCCTCTGGGGACCATGAAAGTGTTATGTACATTAAACAACTTGAGTGATTTGATTAAATAAATTGTGTGTTTAATGTACATGTAAAAGTTTGACTTGAAATCACTCTCAGGTTTAAGAGGACTGGGAAACAATATGAAGTGAGGCCCACACTAAATCAATGACTTCTCAACTAAGACTGTTACAATTTTATTGGCTTATGAGAAAAAAATATTACACCAACTAAATCAAATCAGCAATGTACCAGAACTGTGCATAAAATGTTCTGAGTTAAAGGGGACTTTATTTCACTGTGTATGGCAGCCAGTAAGATACACTTAAATGTAATGATATGCATTAGGGAGCTATAGGGGTCTCCCTCCTCACATATACATTTCAGGATTCATGGCACGTGCCTCAGTTCACTCCAGAGTCGGTCCTGAGCTCCCTGAGATCTAAAGCCATATTCTGATAAGGGCCGCTCCTACCTGACTCATCAGCCGTGTGAACCATTTGCCATAACACCACACAGTCACACCTGACACCCCCGTGCTCACACTAAAATCCTCCCTCCTGTAAAACTGTTCACTCCATCTGTTGATCTAAGTATAAAAAAAGAACTGTGCTGAACAGAACACGGTACAAACAAAAATTACTGAACAAAATATTTTCTAATTCATCTTAAGATGAGTGAATATAATGATTAAATTGTAGAAAACAAAATATAGACATTAACAAATAATAACACTGAACTTTTGCTCTGCTGGCTGGTTATCAATACAGGCTGATGGTTTAGCTCTTCTAAGGACAGCACAGCAACAAGCAAAGAACCCATAACTTACAGATAAAAATACTGTCTATAATTTGGCTAATTTTAAACAGGCTCCCCTTGATTCTCTCTTATACATTATCAAATATAAAACACTATTTAGATTACGGCTTGGCTAAACACTCAATGGTAAATATCTACTGAGAGATCCCCATTGGCCAATAAGCGTCATAAACACATTTACTCTATAGTCAATATCAAACTAACATCTACATGTTGTATTAGTCCAGAGTTGTAACTTAACTTTGACTGAGAGACAAGATAATCATTGTGTTAACAAGATATGCATCTATGAGTAGAACATGTATTGAATAAACTATAAATATATGTGAGTGCGTATTTATGTGTTTTTATTTGTGTATACTTAAATCCACATGCAGTTCATGTCTGACCCTTGATCTCCAATCCAGGGATATCTTGGATAAAGGTCCTCTGAGGCGCATGTGTTTGATGTGTACAAATATAGAGGGTGATGGTGCAGATATCTCTCCAGCCTTGTGACTCTTATCAGAGTTGGAACATCTTAGCTCAGCTGTTGAAATCAATGGAGCTTTTCAGCCAGTCAACCCCCCCACCCCCTCCCCTCCACAGCATGCACATCTAAGAAGCCATTCAGATCCATGATGCCAGACAGCCGGCCAGGAAGAATAGTTGAAGTTATGTTTTATGAGCACCCAGTGACGTAATACAAGTGCATTTTCAATAGGTGTCTGCTTTGATTCAGATTTATGAGTAAAGATAAAGCGGCCCTTCAGGGAAAGCCTCTTCTCCCTTCCGCCTAAGAGTGAAGGTAAGAGGTCAGTGTGATCTTATAGCAGAAGAAGCTTCCGGTAATACACAAGTGGATAGTGGGTACCTTGAGTGTGGTGTTGGCGTGTGCATTTGATTGCTTACTTGCAGCTGCTGCTCCTTGAACATGTCAGGTCGGGGAGCATTGAGGATGTCATCAGCGAGCTGAGCTTGACTGTCGATGTTGACCGGCGTTGTAGCTTTACTGGACAGGAAGCTGTTGTAGATCTCCCTGGCACGCTGGGAGAGCTGGAGAGGGTGGGAGGGTTAGGGAAAGTGGGGAGTGGAGGGTCAAGGAGAGGTTGAAAAACAAGGGGATAAGACAGAGAGAAAGATTAGATGGGCAATGAAGAGAACTGATCAACAGCTCACAGATTAATCCAAATATAGCCATTCATGAAATCCAGAGGATGTCCACAGAATTGGTTCCAGACTTTCTTCGGAGTTTGTCTTTAACTAATCAACAACGCAGCAGGAGATTCTCCGCTCAGACGTACATCAACAGAGGCGTCGGCCCTCATCACCAACCACAACCACCACTCCATCTTCACATCATCGTCTGTGTGTATGTGTATGGGACAATCATTTTGTAATCCTGAGATATTTGTGTTCTGTTTAATTTTTTCTGTCTATTAGAAATGTCATCAACACGCCCACTGGCTCAAGGTGAATCCTGCGCAGGATTTCCTGCTGTTTTCTCACATTGGCTCATTCAAAGATTCTCTGGAGATCTTAGTTAACGCTAACCCTAATGTCTGAAATCAGATTATTTCAAGAGGAGTGTGCATAGATATGCTTGTGATCAAACCATGTCTGTTACCTGCTTCTTGTCATTCTCAGGGACATGGCTGAAGAACTCACAGGCCTGCCAAAACAGGATGTTCTCCTCACTGAACTCTTTCTTCAGGAACTCCTGTAGTACAAGAATTAAATAAGAAATGCTCAAAAACAATACAGAAATGCAATAAGGTGACGTTTTACAAATCTCATTTCTAACTTTTATGAATCTCTTCTGCTGCAGTCAGTGGTTAGGTCTGTGGATACATACATTTTATTTAGTTTAGCATTTTGAAAAAATAATTGCCTTCAGTATTCTTTTATCATCATAGATTCAGCTGTAGCTTGTAATTCACTTCTACAGGAATATTAGATAAGGATTACTTTCTTTTGTATACGGCTTCTTATCACATTTCATTACAATGCTCAGAGGTTTATTTCTGTAAATTGACAGTGTGATGCATGGTCAAAACTAGCTGGCGCAAAAAACAAACCAATTCTGCACCTCACACAAGCAAACCTTTACCAGTTTCAACTCTACAAGATAAAGTAAAGGTAAATTATGCAGCGAGCATGTGCTGTCATCGTACCGAGAAGTAGCGGACTCCCACGGGATCTTGCAGCAGCCTCTCGAAGCAGACCGCCCAGCTGGCCACTCTCCTCTCCGTGTGGCGCCGGTGGCTCTGGACGCTGGGCAGGCTGGCATTACTGTTCAGACTGTTATCGCTGCTGCAGCCCTGCAGCTCCACGCTGTTCAGCTCTGCTCGCACACAAACACACAAACACCATTAAAACAGCTGTACAGTAGTAGGTTGACCTGGCCAAGGCTCGGATTCTTCAATTATTATATTAAGAAAAAGTTGTATTTCACAATATCTCGGAGGTTCTCTCTGCTTTCTTGCTGTTAACAGTTTCTCTGTGTACAGAGGCTCTGCTTAAAAGCAGCACTTTCAGGAGCTCATTAGGCCCGAGCAGCAAAATCCATGTTGCACACGTTCGCTCATGCGATCACTTTAATACCACAGTTTCCCATTAATTACCCAATGTGGTTGCCCCTTGTATTCTAATTTGTCCTGCCACATTTTCATGATAAACCAATTTTTTTTATCAACATAAGAGATCTCTAACTTGGTGTCTGTCTCTGTTGGTGCATTGTGTAGCGGTGTGTACTTCTGCTATCACTTATTAGTGCAACAAGTATCCTAAGTAGGGGGGGGCACATAGGGTCTGGGTGCCTGTCAATTAGTAAAATGGGATCCAAGCCCCATCCCCCCGTGAAAATCCTGGCCTGACTGATTTATCCTTAACAATTTATGTATAATATGTATATAGACATTGTTATTCTTAATACTATCTCAGCTGAGGTTTTCAAAACGTCTTTGAAATTAAAACTCAGACATCCTTTGCCAGTTTGTCAGGTGAAATTTTTATTTAGAAAAATTATCCAGGGAACGTTAAACTCTGAAGACAATATATATATATATTTTTTTTAATTAAATACAGTAAAAGGGAATTTTAACATTCCGTTTAACAAGTTTTGTGCGTGATGCTCAGTTGCCCTGCGTATAATACCAACTCTTCTAACAATGATTACTGTGCCCACCACTGGACTGCACTCACTACGTCTATGCTCCTCATGTGTAGACAGAGGGGCACAAAGACAGAGGCACACAGAAAAGCTGAGAGTAACCAGAGTGAAGACGCTTCAGGCCGGATGAACTAAATTTGGGCTTCTAAATTGAGATAAAATAAATACAAGAACAGCCAAAGGGAAGGCATCACCGGTCAGGTGCCTGAAACTACGCAAATCCTCTAACTGAACTGTAAGAGCAGTATCCTGCCCACAGCCAAAGGCCTGTGTGATTGAAAACTAGGAAACTTGGCTATTCATGGATATTTTCCAGTGTGATTTCCGCTTGTGCACATTTTTTTCTTCAGCCTAATGTTTTCAACGAGTTTTCACAATGAATATCTTTTTCATCACTATTTCTAGTGAGTAAACAACTCCTCATACTTCAGACATTAAGGTAAACTGCTTCTGCGACTGAGAAGCAAACATTTATCCATGACTCCTCTGAACCAGGTATCCTCTTCAGTGTCACAGGGAATCTACCACAATGCACACCCTGCATAAAGCAGCTGTCCATCACAGAGAAGGACAACAATAGGACTCATTATCATACCAGGCTGATAACATGAACAAAGCTCCAGGTATTTGTGTTGTTTTCCTTGTTTTTGCGTCACTAATTCCCACATATTCCTAATTTTTTTTTATCTCAATCAACAATTGGTGACGTTTTGTGTCAACTCATCCAAACCAAAAAAGCTAAATGCTTACAGTCATTACAGTCTGAATAAAATGGAAGGTAATTTCAAACATTTGGGCAGGGTTTCATTAAGTTAGATATGACAATCTCTGCCAATATTGGAATGAACAATATGAATATTTTATTTCCATCTATTTCTTAATGTTAGAATTTGGATCAGGGTATGGAAACATTCTAATCCAAAGCTGGACACAACTGAATAATGTCTTGGACCAGGTTGTATTTTTTTAAATGTCACTTCCTAGGCTGTCATGATTTGTAGGCACACTACACACAGTAGTCTTGTGAATGCCTCTCTCACTCAATATTACTGCATTTTTTTAGACCTGTTCCATATTTTAAGTATAAAATTATTTTTATATCTACCTTCAGGCGTTTAGTCGCCTGAAGGTAGGTGTCATTTCATTTTTGTTACCTTTGGATTTTCACTACATTGAGTGTGAGTGATAAAAGGCCCATCAAGTTTCACTTCCATGCTTCTACAGTGGCCCAGAATAGACAAACCAAGCACTGGCTCAAGAGAAGGCCTTTGGTATTTTCACATCAGCAAAAGGCCAGAGTAGGTTCTTCGACTTCACATGCTTGTAAGGTGAGGGTGGTTGCCAAGGGCGATGTCACCACTAGATGCCGTTAAACCCAAAACACACTGAACCTGTAAGATTTCAAACCAAGTTTTTGGAAGTCTTAAGTATGATTATTTATTGGTATAGATAGGCACCTGAGTTTCATAGATAACAGAGATTGTGTTTTTTGTAGAAAGCATCTTGTCTTTTAACGTGTTCACTTGTGATGGTGAGTTGGATCTTAAATATAGAGCGATACAGTTGTTAACGCGGCGAGCAACATCATTGGGAAAAACTAAATGTCACGTATATGCTGATTACAGAAAGGAAAGTTCTTGCAAACGCAATTTAAATTGCTTCTCTCAGGAAAGCCCTTTAAAAATCCAGGAGCCACCAACATGCCTACAAGAAAACTTTTCAACTCTTTCATCTGTTATTTTTTATATTATGGATAAGAAGGTTTAAACTAACTTCATCATCACACCATTTAAACTAGCAAAAGGATTGTTAAACATCAGCTGTACTACCACACTCATTCAGAAAGGTTAGGCTCATTAATCCCCAACCTGCTGTTGGTAGATACAAAACCAACAAACTATCTGTGTCTTGTGATTGGGGAAAACTCCAACTCTTGAAAGAATTTCAGCGGCTTAACTAAAGCTAACCCAATATGCAGGATCAATATGTTAGGTTAACTGCTCTATTGTGCCTAAAAATGACTTCCTTTACTGAAGAAACAAGTCGACTATCTTATCTTACTCTCCAGCTTTCACCTCACCTGGGTAGAGCTGGTAGGAGCCTGTGTGGTTCCAGCGAGGCAGATAGCGAATCCTGAGGGGGATCCAAGCCCCTCCATCCATACTCAGCCTATCAGGGCCCCACACAACCTCAAACCCACCAGGCTGAACACATAGTCCAAGAGTGAGCATGCACACACACACTCATGACTGACAGAAACTTAGAAAAGAAAAAAGAAGGTGGTTGAAGGCGAGCTTGGTGAGGACCAACCTGGCTGACAACCTGAGAGACTACAGAGAGTCAGGACACAATACGCACGTATGCTCACAAACACACAGGCAGGTAAGTGATACAAGCACACACAGGCCTCGAGATGATGCATAATTCAGAGTTGAGGGAGGGGGGAACTAAAAACGCCAAACACACGCACACGCACACGCACACACACACACACACACACACACACACACACACACACACACACACACACACACACACACACTGCAGTATTGATGGGAATCTTGTTAAAGAAAGGCCACAACTGAGACTAATGAGGCCCACAGCCCTCATACAGCTACAAACACAAATACATACACAGACACATAAAGAGACTGATGAAAAGAACAAGGAGTAATTTTAGTGAGACAACTGTTGTCTCAACTTCTACTACAGATGCAATAAATCTAAATGTATTTTAAAACAGTTTTTAGTACACACTAAAGTTGACCAAAGACCTGCTATTAGACCTGGGAAATTACAGAGGAAGTTCAGAAAATTTAAATTCAAATCTGAATAAGGGAAATAAAATTTGATACATTTTTAATGTAACAGATATAATGTACCAACATGTTTCCCTTAGCAATGAAGTTTTATTTTCATTAGCAGGATACACAAAAACTAATGAACAGATGTTTAGAAACTTGGTGGAAGGGTGGGATACTGAACCCACATTTTATTTTAACTTTGTCTAGCATTGTGAGATTGGGCACTTTTTTATATTTTTATAGAATTCCATTGAAAACAATCAGGCACACTTGGAGCACATCTATGTCTATGAGTGTCTTCAAAAGTTGTACAATTGTACATAAGAAACTAAACTTGCTTGTGTTTCTTCAAAACATTTCATGTCTTACGCAAGAGGGTTCTAATGGCAGGTTTTAGGTATTTAACCTCTGTGGTTCTGCACCTGTGCCCATAGAGGGTGTGCAATTTCTACTTCTAGTTTCTGATATAAAATTCCTTCCTTGTGTTGTTGCTGTTGTTTTTATACAATGAACTGTGGATACGTTATCATGTACAGTTTTTGTGTAAATGCGAAATTGATTTGATTAATTTTATAAATTTGAAGTTGTAATAAGGGGTATGGTGTTGTCATTGCTGGTCTACAGTTTATGAAAAAGCTAAACCGAAGTCAAAAACTCAGGTTTAGATGTTTGTCTGAGATTTAAATAAGCAGAAATTAATAACAGCTTTGAGAATCCAGTAAAAAACTGGTCTTGTAGACAAAAGTTGTGATTTTCCTAAAAAAACCCACAGGGATAAGTCAGAGCTCAATAAAAGGTTATTTTTAGCTCGATATGGTCAATTTCTCAGCTTCTTTGTCAGATGATCAGTATCAAACAAGGAAGAAAGGACTTAATTATAGTTGCAACAATGTAAGGAAAAGGGAAGTGGAGTCTCATGTGGTCCAGGAGATACAGACAGTTTCAGCGCAGAGGTCTGCTTCTCACAAAATAATCATGATCTCTAGTGTTATTTGAATGACTCCAGGACTCAATAGTTTAAGAAATGTTGAATTTGTACTTTAAGTTGGTGACAAATTATGTGGAAACAGGTTCTCATTTGAAATTTGCACAGACACGTAATACTTCCAGTTATTTTGTATGAATCACAACTTTCCCATAACTTAATAAAGATTACAATTAGAGAAATGAAACCCGGATCAGCGCTTGAATTGTGCATCTCTTCTTTTTTATAGATTTTTAAGCATCTTTCTCACAGAACTGTTCGGTTATCTCTGCAGAATTCTTTTACTTACAAAGACAACATTCACCATTTATCTTGGACTGAGTTAATGAGTATCTCAACTCCCGATGTGCTGCATGAATGAACAACCACTTTCCCAGTTTTTTCTCCCCGAATTATGCAACAATAAAAAAGCTGACGTGATTATAAAAATAGACAATTTTGAAAATATTTGTGCAAAAAAATAAAATAAATCAAAGCTGTGATGTTGCCCCGCTCATCAGTAAATAAAAGCTGACACTTTAAACCTGATTTCAGACATGCACTCCTAGTCAGCTGCTTTGGATATTCTTTGGAACTTCTCCTGCCAGCTCCCGAGTAAAATGTCTGGAAAATGTTTGAGTGAGGCCATGTGAGGATACAGAAGGAGAATGTCCAGAAAATACACAGTGAGCAAGTGGGCGTGCTGATGATGTTTCTACAGGCAACAGAGGCGAAACTAGAAGAATACAAATGTTGTTAAAAGAGGTTTCATCTTGGAAAGACAACGAGATTGGAGAGCTTTTGGCGATACAGGCCAACGCCTGTGTCAATGTGCTGTAAGTAAAATGCAGCAGAATTTATGCGCCCTGCCTCCTGCAAGTTCTACAGGCCCCACCCCTCGCCTGAATGTTGTGGAAATGTTCCAGTTGTGAAAGTGTCTGACTCGAAGAATTTCTTGCTGTGTATGTGAAAGGTAAACTCAGGAAAATGTCCGGACGCAGTCGACAAGAGTTCATGTCTGAAAACAGCATCAATGAGTCGCTTGCTGCAGCTACATGCTGTAACTAGCACTTTACAGTTTGAACAACTGGGAGGAAAGATTTCCACTCATCTCTACTACCATGTTCCCTACATCACATGTGCATACAGCTCATGTGAAAGGAGATCAAGCTTCTCACTTCACTCACTGACCACACATTATTCCCTCCGGAGACACACGTGGTGTGAACAGAGGCCGTAAACACTCGGACATGAGCTCAGACTGAAGCCAGGGCGTCTTCTCCTCTTTTATCTTGTTTCTCGCCTCCTTTTATCTCCCGTCCGCAGCAAATTGTGTCTTTCACGGGCATTTGTGAGGCGTTAAAGCATCATTAGGAGTCTGAGAGCTTTTGTTATCACTGACACGTGCTAATTGCACAACAAACACAACAGTGTGCTTCAGATGAGGTCAGATGCAACAGAACACTAGGACGGAATCCATCCATGTAAAAAAACAGTGTCCGAATTGGTTGATAATGGTTGCAACCATGAAAAAAAACGTTCTCCCTCTACGCCAATGTACTGAAAAGTGTTCCAACAATTTCTGTGATTTTCTGAGATGTCAAGCACTTCCCACTGAGATGTACGCCAGCTGTGTGGCGGTGAGAAAGCAGACAGGATTTCAAATTCTCTCTGTCTTTTTGACACAATCTCTTCAGTCACTTTTCATGTGCACATCACCACAGTTGTCTTCAGGAACTGCACAAAACTCACGAAAAACAAAAACACCTATGCTTCTGCACAAGTTCAGATGATACTTCATGTCACAAACACACTAATAACAATCGGTAGGGCAAATTCAAAATGTCAGCCTCTCTTATCCGTGACATGCTGCTACAAGTGCTCATGTGCAGCTAATACGTTCACAGATTCGGGGACTATCTTTAGGCTGCAGCTGTCAACAGCAACAGAGCAGGCAGAGGTGAGGCAGAAGTTGAACAGGTCAAACCAGACTGTCCGCTTTTCATGTGACTTGAATGAAAGCCGCCGCATATCATTGAAAAGCCCCTTTAAGCTTCTCCATGCAGAGTGGAACAGGATGACTATATGTGTATATACCTAGGGTTGATCGAAAGAAATATAGAACTGTGGTGCATGAATATATTATGGTCAATGTCTTCATGACTAAAGTTAACAATGAGAAACTGGTGGAGGAACAGTAAGTATTATAGATAACTCGAAGGATAATAAATGATGTGAACAGATACTGAGGACGTCAGATGTTGAAAAGGTATGTTTACTCACCTCCATCGGAGACTGCAGCGGACTGTAAAAAAACACAGAGAGACATGGATTAGGATCCTCGCTCATCATCCAGATGACAAACACTCAAACAAGCTCCAACAGGTCATGAGGGCTGGGAGGCATCTGTCCTGGCATGCTCTTTGGGCCAAATGGAGACAGACTGACTGTGGTTCTCACAGGATCAGGCCCATTATCACACACACACACACTTGCACATCATGACACAGAGAGTCAGCACACTCAATGTCTCTGTGTGTGTGTGTGTGTGTGTGTGTGAGAGAGAGTGGGTGGAATCATCTGTGAACTGGCTCTGCAAGAAAACCTCCAAAGAGGGGTGGAGATTACCGTGTGTGTGTGTGTGTGTGTGTGTGTGTGTGTGTGTGTGTGTGTGTGTGTGTGTGTGTGTGTGTGTGTTTGTGTGTATGTGTGTGTATGAGGAGGTGAGAAGGGGAACCCTGGGTCTCCATGCCCCCGATATCACAGTTAAGTGTGATGTTTTCTTGCATATCTTACAATCACCAATAAGAGATTGTTTATCAATTCCATCTCTTTAACCATCACACACACACACACACACACACACACACACACACACACACACACACACACACACACACACACACACACACACACACACACACACACACACACACACACACACACACACACACACACACACACACACACACACACACACACACACACACACAGCATAGTATACAGTGATCTTTATCCCAGACATGCTGAGCTGAGATCATTCAACAGACACACCAGTAACATAACTAAGTCTGTAACAAACTTCAACCACTCCGTGACTGAGGCGCAGGCGAAGTCAAAATAAGAGAAAGGGTGAGGTGAGACAGAGAGAGAGGGACAGACAGGAGAGGGATGAGAAAGAAGGTGTTGGGCAACAGACAAAATACATTGTGGAAGAAAGAAGAAAGTAAAGTGTAAAAAAGGAGAGAATACAAGTGATATTTGTATCCACAGAGCTGGTGTTCGATCAGCTGATATTAGATCAGCTCTCCGGATAAAACTCAACACTGAGCCCCAGTGTTGATGTGTCAAAGACTTTTGATGTCGTTAATCTGACCACTAATCTTGTTAATGACCTGTTTTGTTAGGTAGAAGGTACGTCATGGAGCAGCTTCATGGGAAGATTAACTGGTTCTGAATATCTGTTCTATGGTAAATTTGGTAAACAGACACATGAGAGCCTCAAGGATGACTGCAGGATTGAATCATAATCATCTCATACAATTGTTTCAACTGCATTTTTGAGATTTAAAGAACTTTCTTCTCCTTTCAGTTCATTGATTGAGACTTAATACAGTGACCTGTAGATTTTGCATATTTTAAGGCTTTGTCGGTGCAACCTCTCCGCAGAAAATCTAACGTGATATTATATTCAAATTAAACACTGAGCAGCAGGGTGTCCACAACACATCCTTATCCTCACAGTGAAAGCTTTGTAATAGAGAGGGAAGTGTGACACCCATTCATGGGGAACCAGCAAATGGTTGCATTTACACGTTAGCTATCTCTAGTAACCTGATTTATTAAATGTCAGTGTAATGCTAAGTGAAGCTTTTGAGAAAGCTGTGTTTCTGCTAACAGGGTTCCCAATGGAGCCTTTAAGCCAAGACCAGTCTATGAAATGTTTTTCCTGCTCACAGGATGGCACAGAAGAGCAGGAGCTGGAGGAGAGTTGAAAAAGAAATAGCTCAAGAAAAATAATAATATTTGATATTTACACCATTTTTTATATTTTGAGTGAAAGTGACTCGCACTCAAACCTAGCCTTATACTAAATAAATTTCAGTTTGGCTATTGTCGTTGCTGTTTTGCGTAGATACGTGGGCCGTTTTCAGACATGACCTGCGGAGGAGTTGGGTCAGCTGTTTGCCTTTCACATATGCTCTGCTCATTCACAACAGCAACAAAGCATCCTCAGAATTCATGTGATGGTTGTTTTTGTTTACAGCACATCAACAACAGCAGTGGCCCTCGTCACCACAAACTCTCCTGACATCTCTGTCAATGTCTTTTATGTGTATGGCACCATTTTTTTGTTTCATTTCTGCTTCTGACACTTAGGAGAAATGTCATCAACAGACTCAATCGATGTGAGTCCTGCAGAGTTTTTACTAATGGCCAGGCCAGAGAGGCTCTGGAGAAACTCCGGAGTCTCTCAGACGTTTGCACTCATATACATACGCATATACAGCCCCTCCGGAGGATGCCAGATGATTACCCAGAGTTCAGTGCACGTCTGAAACCAGATTCATACACTAACAACTATCCAACCTTCATCAAAGAATATGCACAATTTGCAGTTACGCCTGAGTTTTCCAACCATAACCAGATTCCTTCCAGCAACCTTGTTTCTGTGGTACATGTTAACAGTCAGCTTTTTTTTTAAATTGGAGCATGCACAGATCCCAGTCTCGACTCAGGTTCAATGCACAGTATGTAAATCGAATGACATTGACCCCTTAGTACAGCATATGTGCTGGTCTGATTCAACAGACATACCTGGGCCATTTTCACAGTTGAGCTGGTCTGCGTGGACCATATGGCACAGCCAGCATAATCACTGGGATTAACTATTCCAGAAGAGTGGAGGTTGGCACCAGTGTGTGAGGAGAGATTTGATTTGACTTTTTAGCAGCTGATTGTGGTTGAACCTCCACACAGGACCTGAGAAAATGACAGAGGCAGAAACCTCACCAGTGGAAACTGGTTACCCGATCCTCTCGCTGGTTAGAATCCCACACATTTCACATCTCGCACTTTTCAACAGTGCATATTCTGTTTCTGATGTGTGTGTTACAATATCTGTGTGTATGAATGGGTGTAGCTTACAGCATGTATGCATATGGTCAACATCTGGTAGAGATGTGTCTTTTATTTGCAGGGCACATTCTTTGGCATATATTTGTTTGAGTGTGTGTGTGTGTGTGTGTGTGACCACTTCCAGGCATACTCGCTGGTGGTTGAGGCCCCCAGTCCCCTCTCCTCTCTTTTTCTCCTTCAACTTCCCTCGAACTTATCCTCAAACTCCTTTTGTTTGTTCTTTCCCTCCACCCCACTCATCCCCCTCTTTACCCCCATTTCTCTCCTTCCACTCTCCGCTCAAGTCATTCTCTTCTCTCCTTCAACCTTCAACCTGATTTTCTCCTCCTCCTCCTCTCCTGGCAGATCCTGGTCATTCCTTACAGACCACAGGGAATGACTGGGGTTTTCCAAACTTTCCCTCCTTTTCTCTCCCCGACCTCATAACCACGGAGACACACGCGGCTGGAAAATGTAACAGTCTTGATAATATAGAGCCATAATATCAAATATATCTCCCAGAGCATGTAACAAAGTCCAGCTTCTCCATAGGACACGCATGCGCTACTTTTAGCTTCCATGCTTTCCAACTATATTAAGATTACTGCACTAAATGTCCTGCTATGTTGTCGGCAGTAACTGTCTGTTCTGATGCTGATTAGTCGCATATATAACTGGGGCTTTTATGTTCCGATCATACAGTAAATGCATTGATAAGATAAACAGAAAAGAGTGACACGGCAGTACATGGCTGAGGGTCAGGATTATGGTGTCAGTTTTTATCAAAGAGGAAAATATATTTTAGAGCAAAACCTCAGAATGTGTCTGTGTGCGCTTATGAATGTCATGAGGTCACACAGAGCTGTAGCTAATGGTTTCTTCTCATCAATTAACATGTCATCACTAAACATAGTTCTGCTTTTAATCAGCCTCAGATGGTTTCAGTTCTGATGCTGCGTGACAGCCATTACTAGCTATGGTTTTATGACATTTCAGTCCACAGGCATGTTGAGCTGGAGAGGGATTGTGAAGAAACAAAACATAAAGACGACAAAAGAATCTACACTGTCAAACAATCATTTCAACAATAACATAGAAGGAAAGTTCTTCTACAAGCTACAGCTGCATAGACACAATTATAAAGACAAATTTCCACTCCAACAGATTAATTTCAGTCAGTTTGACTCTCTATTGCACTGACAAGTGCATCAAAAACAAAACGCCTGACAGAGATGTATTTGCGGATGAAGCGGTTCAGGCAAAAATTTGAATACAGAGTCACTGGGATTTTTTACAAAATAAAAACCTTCGGCAAACAAGCTACGAGCCTAATTTGAAATAATAGTCAGTGTGATGATGCCGTCATATCAAGAAGAAAATCTAGGAATTCACAAAAATTAACACATCGATTTTGGTGTTCTGAGAAGTGCTGTGAGCATGACAGCAATACAGTGGAAGTGTTGTGGACATTAATACAATGAGCACACATTACTCCAACACCCACTTTAACAAAAGATAAGATGGCTGAATCACATGTCTGCACAAGAGTCATTGGCTGGAATTCAAGACAAATCAGCTTCAGACCCTAAAGAAGTGTGGACGGGGCGTTGTGTTGCTTTACGACTTTGTTGATCACCAGCTAGACTATGAGCAAACTTCCGTCTGCAGGTCACAATTTTATCAGTTACATTCACCTCCATTAATTGGCACCTTGAGGTCATACGCCGAGGCCTGTTTATGCTCGGTTTGTGCAGGGACTGGTTGGTCACTGTGTGCGTGGGTCCCAAGTGCTTTATTAGCTGTGACTAGAGGGAGAGGGTTGGCTTACATCATCTGTTATGAAGCCTGGTCAGGTTCAAACTCTGGTTAAACACAGGGCGCAATTTATAGCCGTTCCTTCTCAATGTTATTATAATATCAACACTTTAAGCATAAAGTCCTCTTAATCAATCTTAAGTTTCCAGAAGCTTCCCTGTCAGTGTGTGTGTGTGTGTGTAGACGATGATTCTTGGAAAATGGCATTCTGCTACATAGGATGAGACACAGCAGCGCAGCCATTAACACTTGACACGGTGAATACAAAATGTCTATCTATGGGAGAAACTGTCTGCGAGAAACACACACAAAGACAACACTGTTTGTACCACAGGAACAAATTCCTGGCTCCACAGCTGGAGCTGTAACCGCCACCTTTGGTAAGAATAAGCATCCACTCTTATACGAGCGTACGTAGAAGATATCTGAAGAGTCTGATGCATCCAGGGACACCAAACATCTCTGCTTATGGCCTGGCATGGCGACAGGAGACCACACCTATGACCAAACAACTGACGCACACATATTCACACATGCTGTCCTTAAAAGGTGACTCGGAATTCACAACACAGATTTCCCCTCTGCACGCCTGCAAACACACACATAGACTTTCAACTGAGGAGGAAGCTGCCTCGGTGCGTGCATGCCTGTGTGTTTACTTTTGAATATGAGGTGAATAGTGGCTGCCATTGAGAAGACCAGTCACCCTGCCAGGATTGGCGGGCATGAAAGTGCTTGAGCTTTAGAGTAGCTTAACTCTGAGAGGAAAGGATGAGGGGCATAAGCTGATTAGGTTCTAATGATCCAAAAGCCAAATGAGGATCTGCAGGTGTGAGTGTGACGGAAGATGCTTGATGTAGGGTTTAAGTTTTTTTAAAATGTTTTATTTGTGCTTGTAAGCATGTGGCCTCCTCACTCCCTAGGGGGGAGAGTGGGCGCTAATCTATAAATTTGGTGAGCATGACGCATGAAGGCGAAGGCGAGTGACAGCAGATATCATCATTGGCCTCAGCTGCAGTATCAACATAAATATCAATAGCAGAAGCCATGACATCTGTATTTTTTTTTCTGTCCCCTACATTAAACGTGGTGAAACATGGAACATAAAAAAAAAGGGGCAGGGGAATTTAATAGTATTTTTAAATAGTAAATGGACCTATCTCTGTACGTGAATCTGTGTGTTTACTTAGGAAATATCTTGTCTTATCTGTTGTGCCTCCATGTGCACTTTATGTTTCACCGTGGGAGAGTGGGAAACGTTCTATCGATTCCTTTGTATGTCTGAACATGTGAAGAAATTGACAATAAAGCTACTATTGACTATTGATCTCAACATCTCCTCACAAACATTTCAAAACTACACTTTATATTCCAGAGTGAAATCCTCTGTGAGCACTCTGGACTACTGGGACAAAGCCCTACATCGCTGCGATGCACTCGGAAATCCATATCCACACTCTTTGAAAGAAAGGAATGCGGATGATGTTTGTTTCCGTACAATAGAGCCACACAGGAGAAGTGACTCAGAGGCTGAGTGGCTGATAAATGTCTCCTGTACCTGGCTCGCTGCCCTAAACACACCAGCGTCATGCAGGCAGATGAGGGAACAAGATTTAAACATAATCTGATTGGACAGCTCTGCCTAAACACGAGCACACACTCTCCCAGCCGTTGCTTGACACGCTGAATTAAGAGAGTTGCACAAAAAATGAGGGACTCAGCTCACCTTTTTCAATGCAGTTCTCACCTTCTTTAACATCCACACTCACTCACACACAAGATGAGCCTTCAAGGTGAAATCTACAAACCATATGACTCGCAGAGACGAGGACAGAAAAGCTCTCTATGTCTTCTACTCCATTTGTTTCAATCCCTTGTTCTGTTTCTCTTTCTCTACCGCCTGCTCCGGCCCCAGAAACATCTGGCTTTGAGAGGAAACAGAGAAGTAGAAACAGCCTGGAGCCGTCTCTTGCTCTTGTTAGTCTTCTCTTTCCTGTTGTCTCACTTTACCCTCACACACACACTCCCACAGTCTGCCACCACTGTGCCCAACTTTTCAAGAAACAACACCAGACAGGCAGGATGAGTTGTTCATTTCAACTCAAGTTTTTTTCCCAAAGTTCACAACCTCTCGTCTTCATTCATCTCCATTTGTCTTGTACGCGCCCTCTCATCCGTTTGTTTCCCCTCTCATTGGATCTGAAGGTGATGGATTCCTCTTATTCTCCCTACGTACTTTGCTGGGTGATAGTCACTTTATTCCTCCATCTTTCCCTGTCTTTCTCACTGGTGGCCAGAAGAAAACTGGAAAGCATTATGGTTTCGCGCTTAATGAAAGTTTTTCTTTTGAATTACAAAGCCAGGGTTGAAAATGACACCTGCAAACCAGGACAAGTGGTGCAGGGTATTTGTTGCTGCTGTGAAGACATTCCGCTCTTGACACTTTTGGCGGCCTGACAGGCAGACATTAGCTTGTTATTAAAAACTAATGGGACTTCTAAATCAGTAAATGCAGGAATATTTGAATCTAGCTATGTTTAAATCAGCTTCTGTGGACATAAATAATAAATAAATGATTTAATGAGTAAATTACTATACGCAACTTAGTCTCAGCTACAAATTGTGCACAATACCACTTGTAAAGCAATATCAGTATATGTGTGTTTGTGTATGTGTGTACTACTCACTGCATTGAAGTTCCAGACCCGCTTGAAGGAGAGCCTCTTCCTCAGGCTCATCCTGCTCCCCTCTCACAGAGGAGGAAACCCACTAACTGCTCAATCTACATAAGTGAACCACACACACATAGTCACTCACACACACAAACACACACAGGCTGACAGAGCTTCTTCAGAGGGTGTTGAGGATATTCATCCGGACAGCTAACTTGGATGGAGCCATTGCTCAGCATGTCCATGTCACACACATACACACTTTGGAATTAGCACCACACACCAGGTCCCTCTCAACACCATGTACACCTCTGCTTCTCGCTCTCACACCAAACTCACTGAGCGGACAGACTGACTAGGAAGTTCCATTCTCTGGCAGACGCACACACACACGCCAACATACACACACACACAGATCCGTTTCCATAGTGAAACGCCCCCATCAGGCAGCAGTTACAGAGACGGGGAGGGAACAAAGGTCAGTCTGCCAATCAGGCTGCAGCACAGCCCTCACCTCTCCGCCCTCCTCCTACTCCTGCCTGTTTAAAATCCCAGTTTGGCAGGTTTAGCTAAGATCACACTCAACAGTGATTTAAGAAACAAAGCGTCTTAAGTGGTTTATCATTCATAACCAGAGGAAGTGGATAAGAGGGCAGGGGAGTAAAATGAGACTTTTCATCTTAGGATTCACAAGGAAATTCTGCAGGTTTATTAAACTGATGCAACAAAGTCACTTCACAGGAGAGAGGGAGGTCATTCATGCTCTCTTTTTCTCTCTCTCACACACAAAACAAAGGCTGCAATTGAAGTTGTGTATATGGCCCTGAGCCTACACCTAGCTCCCCCTAATTTCCTGTTATGGCAAAAAAAAGAAAAAAAGATTTAAGAGTTTCTGTTACACCTTCTCTCATTCCGCGACACTCTGTCTGTTCCATCTCACTGTCTTAGACTGTGATGACTCAAATATAGACTCACAAGTGTGTGTGTGTGTGTGTGTGTAACCTGGTCTAGCAGTGGTATGTCTATGTGTATATATTTGTGGGGGGTTCAATTTCCAATGTTCTATTGCACAGGTAATATAAAACATTTTGTAGAGTTGTTAATGTGTCTGTTGAGAGACTTTCCATGAAAAGAAAAGAACAGTAAGTGATGTATGAGTAATATGTGCTCAAGCTTAGTCTGAAATATATCCGTCAGCACAGGGACAGAGAAAAGACAAGCGGCAGAGCGCCACAACAGATAAGACAAAGCTTAAGTTGGCTCAGTCCACATCCTGATGAGAAAAGGAGATGACCAGACACGAAAAGAGACGAAAAGAAAACAAAAGATGAAATATTTCTCATGTCTCACGCATCTCTTTACCTTAATTTCTGTGGTCTGGCCAAGCAGCCCTGTGTCCGTTGTTTGTGCATGCGCGCGTGTGTGTGTGTGTGTGTGTGTGTGTGTGTGTGTGTGTGTGTGTGTGTGTGTGTGTGTGTGTGTGTGTGTGTGTGTGTGTGTGTGTGTGTGTGTGTGTGTGTGCGTGCGTGCGTGCGTGCGTGTGTGTGC
This sequence comes from Limanda limanda, assembly GCF_963576545.1. Taxonomy (NCBI): domain Eukaryota; kingdom Metazoa; phylum Chordata; class Actinopteri; order Pleuronectiformes; family Pleuronectidae; genus Limanda; species Limanda limanda. The sequence continues at coordinate 25,558,367 of NC_083637.1, read as the reverse complement.
CGTAGATCATGGTCTTTTCTAGGACAGTTTAAAATAAAAGCCAAACTAATTCCGCAGATATCAGATGACACTTAGACAAAAGGGCTACATATGGAGAGAAACATTTATTTAATTTTTATTGGGGGGGGGGCCGTTTCTTTTATGTCCTGTAATTAGAAAAACTCTTGGTGCTGTGTACTCCTGTACGGCCTGTCCACTGCACTTGCATCAACTAGGTGTTAATACAAAGACATTTTGATTGTCCACTTATGTGGAAATTTGTCTTTGGCAACAAAGCAGAACACATGCTGTGTTTAAACTGGTAAAAAAGAACAAAGGCACATGTCAAAGACAGTTCATAAGCACAGGCGTACAAAGACGTGTTTCTGTTAGAAGTTGGACCACCATGTGCAGCCCGAACAGCTTCAGTGGGTCTTGGTATTGACTCTACAAGCCTCTGGACTCTGTTGAAGGGACGAACACTATTCATTCAAAAGGGCTTCCTTCATTTTGTGTTTTGATGGTGGTGGTGGAGTGCTGTCTAACATGCTCAGACACCAAATCTCCTATTGGTGTTGACTGTGAAGGCTATAGCATATTATACACATGATTTTCATCCTCATCAAACCATTGATTTATGGTTGGGGACACTGTCATCTTGTATCTCCACTCGTTTTTCAGGTTTTCCCTTTTATTTGTATCGTAGACTATAAAAACAAAGTGTCCTGAAAATTAACTCGGCCATGTTGCCCATATGGAGCCAGAGTCAGGGGGTGGAACAGTCAAATTGAGAACCAATCACGAGTTAGTTTCAGCTGTCGATCATGACATTTCACCCTATTTTAATAGCATCAAATAACTAATCAAAAAAACTTTACCAGAAAAAAATACATTTGAACATACATCAGTATAATGACAACTAGCTAAAATGACTGGAACCACCTTTTAAAAGGTTTAATTTGACATATTTTGACTTTTTTTAGTTTGGTCAATGTCCTATTAAATAACATGGAGGGGGCAACGTTTAAGATCTACGACATGACATCTATGGTGTGTATATTCACACTAACTATATCAGTATAATTTCACTGTGTTTTATTTGTCGTTGTTTATTGGTTGAAATAGGTCACATTAGACTTTTAATAGCATCACATGTCATGTTCTGTGCTTTCAAGTTCCTGTCAGGTATTTCTAACTTTGTATATGTATATGTAATTAACTGTATCTGGGTTTTAACATTATGATGTACTAAAAAAGTAGAAGGTGTGCAGTTTTTCACCAACAATACAATTCTACATCATGTATGTATGTAATAAAGTACATTTTCTGGATATTAGAATATTTTTAGATAAATACACCAGACTTTGTCTTTGGCCAGCTCCTTGAATTAAATAGCTGACAAATTAAGGGGTTTCACTACATTAATACAAATTTCCTATGAATAACAACATATTGTCATAAAGCAGTTCTTCTCACAAATTCACAGGGTTGCCCCTCCCTAACATATACAACCAGAGGGTTAGCATCCCTATCTAAAGAATCATAAAAAATCAGATTAATTGCTATAGATTAATTTTACATCAGAACATTGTTGGTGAGAATTTTCTATCAAACTCAGGAACATTTCAAAAGTTGAATGCTTGAAATAACAATTAGAGGGCATGAGAACCACTGTCTGCAATGAGATTACAGAGAGTGGCATTGTACAGCAACATTAGAGGAATTAAGGTGTTTTTTTTCTGAAAGGCTCAGTGAACAGTTCAGAAATGTGTCAGCTCACTTACAATCATGTCAAAACAACCACACTTTTCTGCAGAGACGAGTTTATCACCTTGTGTTTTTCTTTTTTCCCCTGTGCACAAAAACATCCAATAAAACTCAACACTGCCCTCTGCTGTTGTTTTTGAGCTGAGACCTTAAACTCAATAACACTGATCCCTAATGACTGAGCGCACCAGCATCTAGTCAAATGAAATAAGTAAGAGTACATGCGTTGAACAAAATAACAGAAAGACTTATAATGCAGCCGTGTGTATCTGATATTGTGTCACAGGTTTTCTTTAAAAAAAACCCTCAGTGGCTGTCTATTAAAGATGACACATAATGCCAATTAGCATTCAACTTAATATGACTCACATGTGTTGCTGCCTTTTATAATTAGATTTGAGACTGTGTAAAAATATCTGAGAAGGAAAGGGGAGAAATCTTGAAAATTACAATGACTCATGACAAACACAGAAAAAGTGCACAGCTGAAGAGGAATAGCAGTCATAAGTAGACCTCCACCAACCGTCTGACTGGGACACTTCACAGTATATTTGCTACTTTGAACTTTAGCCTCAAACTGGTGAGTTTTGTCTACGCTCTGTATCTGTGAGTCGA